>NW_006199974.1:318698-324033 GCF_000334495.1 Tupaia belangeri chinensis | reverse complement strand
TCCCCTCTCCTCCATTCTCCTCTCGGGATCTTGGGCATGCACGCACACGCGCCCGGTGTGAGTTTTAAGCCACCAGGTCTGGGACGCGAACCGCGGTCAACTACGTGGGAGTCCAGTGACATAGCCATTACGCTAACTGCTGGTTCCCAAAATTTTTTAGATAAATAAATAAACTTATAAAAAGAGTAAAATTATGAATTGCCAAGATTAGGGATATTTGCCATTTAACATTTTGTTCTTGATGTAAAAGTCAAGACTCTTTAGACTACATGTGACAGAAATCCAAATTTGCCCAAAAAGTGATCCAGGTTCTCAGTGTCACACCCACACATACATGCCCAGCATAATTTTCAAACCATCAGATCCAGGACTTGAGCCACAGATGACCACGTGGGAGGCCAGCTTCTTAACCACTACACCACTTGTTGGCCCCTACGGTCCTATTTCTTACTTTGCAGATAACAGTGAGTTCCTCCAGGTCATGAAATTCAAATCACGGAAATACAATTATCAGGAGGAAGCATAAAAGTGATGAGTCTCCAAATGAACAAGAATTTTAAAAGTGCTCATTCAGAAATACTCTAGGTCGGGCCAGCCTGTGACCTGGTCAAGGCAGCTGGATCCCATATGGCCATAAAGCCGACTGCGTGGCTCAAGTCCACATCTCCATGGCTAGAAGAAAAATGCAGGGAATGTGTGCAAACATGCTCCAAATCCTGAAAGGAGGGAGAGATGGAGAAGGGGTTGCAGCGTGACCATGCGCCATAGGTGGTGCTTCCTTCATGTTCCTCCCTGTCCATTTCTCTGTCTCTGTCTGGCAAACACACATGCCCTCTGGGAAACTAAAAAAAAGGAAAAATTCTCTAAATTGCATTCATTCAAGATATTTATAATATGAGCCAAGATATGAGTTCTAATTATCTTTGACTTAGGAAATATTTTTGCCCTTTATGATACTGGACATACCATATTTATCATCCAGACAAAATGGAGGTTATAATTTCACCATCCTGTCTAACCTGTAGATACAAATTTTCGATTACTAATCTTTGAGGAAGCCATATGGAGCCAGAGAAGGGTTGAAAAGGGTAATTAAAATGCTCCTATAATAGTTCTGTGGAATTTCTTAACTAGTTTTATAAAGAAACCAATTGATAGATCTCTTCACCTGAAATGACAGAATCTAGATGTTTGAGAAAAATTACTGAATTTATTTGTAGAATTGATAACATAATTTTGAGACCACTATAAATATAAATTTTCCTATGTATAATTTTAGTTTTCTCAGTCATCTGGATCTTTTTGTAACAAATTTTACAATGAATATATATTATGACTTTTTTAATACTATAAATTACAATATTTTAATTTTACTTTATGTGTACATTTATTTTATGAGAGAGACAGAGAAACACACAGACAGAGATAAGTACCTTAACAGGGTCTCGTCATGCTATGATCCTCTCATGCAGTGTCTTGGCCAGTCAGTATCTTAGACAAGCACCACTGTTCCTATTATTAAAGTTGACCTGGGATCCAAATCTGGCCTGCCATGTGGCCCCAGCGTCACACACCAGTGCCCAATCTATTGCACTACTACAGCTGGGGAATGTACATTATTTTTAAATGAGAAAAGAAACAAACAAACAAAAAGTTTTCCTTAAGAGAAAGAATTCTGATATACAGGGAAATTAGCATTGACTTTTGAAGAGATGTCACAGCGGTTCATCTCACAGTTATTTTTGTTTCCACAAATATCCATGGGTAACTCAGAAATAATATTGGATTAGATGAACTATTGACCTGAAAGAATAGTTCTCTTGTTACATAACTATTAATCAAATATATTTCCATAGCATTATGCTACAGTGATGAGAATTTAATCATATCCGTTAATGACTTCCTTATAAAATCCTTTTTATTCTTTTTAAGAATGCACCTTTCAAGAACATGCTTCTGATACAAGAAATAATCTGAATCAAGGGCCCAGTTTGATAGAAGCTATCTTTAAAGTATTGTACCATTGCAATTTTTCTCCACAAACATTTGGAAATGTTTTCGTGAACTACATGGAAGAAGAACAATTATGGGACTTTTTATATAACATTCCAGGTATGAGAAACTTATATTTATAAAAGAAGTGTTTTATAGATACTTACAGAAATTTTGTTGCTATTGATACTATAGAAGTTTTACTGATGTTGATTTTGCTAAATCTGTTGTTTGTAAAAGTATATATAAGGCTTCTGTTGGAAAACTTTAACCATTAATTCCTGTCAACTTTAATAAACTTTGGGACATGGTGAGGGGAAGTTTAGGAGGATAACTATTTAATGCAGACTTTCTTTTTTAAAAATGGGACCAGTAGATGGCATAATGATTATGTCATTGGAATCCCACATGGTCAACCATGGTTTGAGTCTCGGACCTGGTGGCCTTAAACTCATTCTGTATGTTGCATGCATGCCCAAAATCCTGAGAGGAGATGTGGGGAAGGAACTGTGGGGTGATTTCTCACTTTCTGTCTCTTCAGCAAATGTATGTGCCCTCCACCAAAAATCTCTTTTAAAAATGATTAGAAATTTTTTTATCATAAAAATTTAATATAATTACCACAGATTTTGTTTTGCTACTGAGCATATAATAATTTAAGATGTGAAAAGTATTTTGGGATTTGGGGGTGCATTTTTTCAACAAATTGATGGACAAAATTATTGGTTAGTTCATTTCAAATATGTAAGGCATTTATTATTAAGACCATAGTGTGTCCTTTTACAAAGCAGGCATGTCCTTTGATTCTTTTGGAGACCATGTGGTTTCCTCATATGTATTGGTCTTTTGCCTTTAGCTAGAAAGGAGGGGGAAGATAGGCAGGTTCTATATCTGAATGGGAAGTGTTGACGGGGTGCCACACCTTCAGATGAGTGTCAAGATTCTCACATCATTTTATTCTTAATATCCTGCTGTTAAAACTCCATAATTAGTATGATAGAAAAACAAAGAATGAGAATTTAGAGAGTGATTCTTATCACTATCCTATTATTCCATTAGTCATTTTATCATTTCAATTTGGTTTTCAATCTGTAAGGTTTTTATACACTATTTGGAACCAGCGTTTTCATAAAATCTTTCCTCGGCTTCATATGAAAGATCTAACTGGCTCATAATCATGGTTTCATTTCTCTTGGAGTTTTTGACTAGCCTCCAGGTACTACTTGAATATCATTTAACTATTTTACAGTCATTACGTTTCATCTTCTCTTGGTCATTATCCCTGCAAAATAGCAATAGAGAGCATTATGTAATGGTTTAAAAAATCTGAATATATCACTTAAAAATTCTGCAGTAATTATCTTCTTTTTAAAGTTTAGCTTCTAGTTTTTTTGCATTCGCTTACTGCTTTCTATTTACCCAAAGAAGGGGTTGATTTCTTGATTAAAAACAAACAAACAAAAAAACAAAAACAGAATTAGAAGCTTATACTTCTGATATAGTTTGTATTAAATTGAAAGAAAACCGTGAAAGCCTCCCCTTTCCACCCTCTGCTCTTTTGAGTCATTTCTGGGGGAAGAAAGAGCTGGATTCTGTCAGATTATAATCAGCAGCCCTTTGGGCCAGAAGGTAGTATGGTGGTTAAGGCACTAGACTCCCACGGGTCTGCTGTGGTTCAAGTCCCAGACCCTGTGGCTAGAAAAGCCTGCAGGGCATGTATGCACCTGTGCTCAAAATCCCCAAAGGAGAATGGAAAAAGGATTGCAGCATGGTCATCCCCCTGGGGGGTGATTTCTCACTTTTTCTCTCTCTGTCTTTCTCTATCTCTTTCTAGTGAGCACACCCACCCTATGGCAAAACGTAAAAAAAAAAAAAAAAAAGAATCAGTGACCCTCATGCTTCGATTACTGTTTATCCTTCAACTATTGTTTAAATTTTATTTATTATTAATATTATTTTTTAATTTGCTATAGGGCACATGCACTCATCAGAGAGAGAGAGAAAGTGAGAAAGCAATCTCCAAGGTCCAGGACTTAAACCACAGTCAACCATGTGGCAGTCCAGCACCCTAATCACCACACAAACTATTGGTCCCCTATCCTCCAACTATTACATTTCTGAGCCACTTTTGACACACAGCACAAAACTGCACTGAAAATAACCTAGAAGATATCAAAGGCGCTGGCAAGAGAAAGTAAAATGGCTCCTTCCTTCTAACTGGTCTTCTCTTCGCTCAGTCTACTCATTGAGCAAGCCCTCCGCCACAAGGTCAGATGTGTCCTCTGGAAACAGGATCACGCGTATTCACCCTGCCCAAATTGTGTGAGAATGCTCAAAGGGGCAGAACTTCAAATTGGTGAAATGTCTTGGCCTTTGTACAAGTTTTTGCTCCATAAATGTTAACATGCTCTGGATCTTGAATATTCTCTGGATCCTGTGACCTTCAGCGGTCATGATGGACCATACTTTCATCTTTTCTTTCCCATTTGAGAAAAGGAACCGTTACCAATCAGGGTTACTTCAAACTCTAAGAAATACTACGATGTACTGATTCATAACAAAATTAATCCTTTAACTTTTGTTTAACTTGAAAATACAAGGTGTTCAAAGTAGAGCAAGCTGATTCATGGTAATCATAACCCACCATGTTTGCATTTGCCACAAACAGATGTATTCTCCAGTAAATATAACCTACCCAGATCAGCTGGAGAACACTGTTTTTTGTTTGTTTGTTTGTTTTTTGTTATTTTTGTTTTTATGATCAGTTATTTAAATAGGTTCTTGGCAAAAAAATTTAGAACACCAATTTGTGTGGATAAACTCCATTTGTAAGGGCAAACACGGATCGCAGGTAGCCCTGGAGCTGAGGAACAGCTTTGATTTTTGGTAAAATTTGCGAGTCCGCAGCTTTCTGATCAATCTTTCGCTGCTCTGAAATCTCATATTTCTCCTTCTCTGTGTGGAAGATCTCACTTTCCTGGTGTCTGGGCTTCCACAGTTTCTTTTTCTTTTTTTTTTTTTTCCAATTTATTTGCATTCATTCACTGTACATCATTACAGCATACACAATGAGATTTTCTATCCAGAGTACACTGTATATTGTCTCAATCAAGCACATCAACAAACATGTTATTATTAGCAAATGATCTTCCATTTCTTGTTTTCTGTATGTTTTGCTTTTCTCCCCCATCCTTGGTTCCCTCTCTCTTACCCTCTGCCACCTCCTGTTCTCCCACACTGTCTCTGTTATCTATTTCTATACCATTTTCCCCCCACATTTTATTGAATCACCAAAGACCCTCATCAATCCAAATACCCTCCTAGCAAACACATGTGACACACA
>NW_006199974.1:277049-316453 GCF_000334495.1 Tupaia belangeri chinensis | reverse complement strand
CGTGGCTTCTTCTGCCGCTAGCTCGTTTGTTGGAGGCTGAATTATTAGTAGAAAAATCTTCATTCCCTTAAAAATCTAGTTCACAGTAGCCATGTGGAACCTTGTTCTCCACAGTTTCTTTTTCTTGAAGTAAGAGTCAGTAAGGGGCTTTGGGGATTTTTACTTTGCTAGTATCAATTTTCGTAGAGGTGGCAATGACAAATTTCTGGTGTGTTCTACGCAGTGGAACTCGATTGACAACCAGTGGTCCAGTTACAAGTAGCAAACCACGGCTCAGCTGCTTCAGGAAAACCATTCACTTGCCTCTGTGGCATCCAGTGAGGATGATCAGATGGTCCCAGGAGTGGTGCTAGCTCGCAGCTTTCTCTCATGCTGACTGAAGGGTTATTTGCCGTGGCTCAACACCTTTCAAGGCACATCTTCAGTAGGATAATACCTAGGCATTTTGTGCAGTTTAACCACCCAGGTACTGCCATTCTCATCTCCACCAACTGGTTTTGTGACAGTCGCAAGAACCTTCTCCTTTTTCTTTTCAATCCTGGATTTAGTGGCCGAGTATTTCCTCTTGTACGTGGCCTTCCTGGAATACATGGCAGACCGGGAGTATCTGCCGATGCCCCGGACTAGGATGGGGTTTTGGCTGCAATGGGGCTTCCCCTTCTTGGGCGTTTAGCCTTGGGGTCACCCTTTTTCACCTTGCTGGTGGCATCATCCTTCTTGGCTTCAGGTTTTTTCTCCTTAGTCTCCTGCTTTGCAGCTTTTTCACCTGCAATGAGTAGGCTGAGCAAAGACAAGACGAGTTAGAAGGAAGGAACCATTTTACTTTCTCTTGCCAGCACCTTTGATATCTCCTAGGTTACTTTCAGTGCAGTTTTGTGCTGTGTGTCAAAAGTGGCTCAGAAATTTAATAGTTGAAGGATAGGGGGCCATCGTGTCTAGTGGGAAAGAGAACTAAACTCCAGCTGGAGAACATTGTTTTCAAACTCCACTGGTGTATTTTTCTCCTGTTGAAGCTCTGTCCACTACTTCAGCATAGCTTTCCCATGAAATAGCACAGTCTCGTCATCTCAGAGTGGCAGGGCAGAGACGAAATAGCCTGTATTCTCATCCTGCAGCCGTGTCAGCCAAGGTCAGAGATGTTGAGATTTGCCTGATTGTCCATCAACCAAACTGGACAGAATCAGAGTAAGAAATCAGGTCTCCTGAATTACAAGCCATGAAATTCACCATCACCACCACCCCTTTTCTTACTACTCTGAATTTTTGGGGACACTTACTTTATGAACATAGAGATTCAATGATGAAATATATAATCAGTTTTTATAATTAGAAATCCAACACCTAACTCCTTAGAATGGAAATGTGCTAGCAAGGGAAAACAAAAATAAAAATATCCATTAAAAATGACTACCAGTGAGCTAGCAAGTGGCATAGTGGTTATGTCTCTGGACTTCCCCAGCATGGTCAACAGTGGTTCAAGTTCCGGAACTGGTAGCTTGAAAGTCATGTCAAGAGCACATGCATGTGTGTGCCCAAGATCCTGGGAGGAGAATGGAGGAGAAGGGATTGTGGTGTGGCCATACAACCGGGGGCGGGGGGTGATTTCTCACTTTCCCTCTCAATGTCTCTATCAATTTTTCTCTGGAGAGTGCACATTCTCTAAGGCCAAAACCTCTAAAAAAAAAAAAGAAAAAAGAAAAATCACCAAGACAAATACAAAAAAAAAAAAAAATTAGGTTAGGGAACTACATGGGCATTTCAAAGGCCAATCTGTTCTTTAAAAAATAGAACTAGTAAGAATCGTTGCTGTCCTACATCTTCAAAGTACATCAGTTATCAGACTGGCAAATTAAAGTATCAACACATAAATTGCCTCAGATGGTCCTTAAGACAATGCTAAGACAAGCTTGTGAGGAAGATATTGTCCAAAATGGCCCTTATAATTTAGTAATATACCCAATAAGCATTTGTTTGTTTGTTTGTTCATTTGTTTTTTTGGTATTTCTTGCTCCTAATAGGGCATTAGATTTGTTTTCTGAATCAGTTTCTTAACTCTCATATGACCTTTGGAAAGAAAGCATTCAATAAGCTACCAACATTTTCTAATTAAACCTTGAGTTCTGGTTTGAACTTTGGTTCTCTGTTCATACTCCCCGGCCTCATAAAGGTCTTTAAGAATAATTCTTGAGAATGAATCTGAGGGGACTTTAAAAAGTTTGTGGAATTAAAGTAAGTTTTGGTCCATAAATATTTTAAATCAATGCATAGTTGTTTTTTCTTTTTTTTCATGATATCCATTTTACATGAGCCTTTTGAAAACCTGTCATATATAGACTTTATTGTTTTTAAAGTTGCTAAAATTAGTTTTCATTGGTTTACCTTTGCATTGGATACAGTGATTTTCCCTATGCTGTAAATATCTATATATACTGTGAGTAGATTTCAAATATAAGCTTTCAAAAATAAGACTTTTAGGCTGGCCAGTGGCATTATATTTAAAGTGGTTGAATCCCACGTGGCTGACTGCTTGGCTCAAGTCCTGGGCCAGAAGCTAGAAAAACACACCAGGAACACATGCCTGAGTGTCCAAAATCCCAAGAGAAGAATGGAGAAGAAGGGATGTCTTCTAGGGAGTACTTTCTCACTTTCGTTCTCTTACTTTCCCACCAACAAGCACACATGCCCTGTAGCAACATTTTTTTAAATTAGATTTTCTTTCTTTCAGCTTGTAGCCATTTATTCTGAGCCTTTTATTTGGTTTGAATTTATCTATTTGAAATCCACTTAATAAACTTATTTATTTGTTTATTTTTAGGTTTTTGCCATAGGATGAGTGTGCTTGCCAGAGAGAGGAAAAGTGAGAAATTTCCCTCCAGGGGGATCAGCTATGCCACAGTCCTTTCTCCTCTATTCTCCTCTGGAGATATTGGTCATGCACATGCACATACACACCCAGCCAGAGTGCTTTTCAAATTGCCAGGTTCAGGACTCAAACCAGGGAGTCAGCCATGTGGGAGTCTACCGTGTGGAAGTCTAATTCCATTTACATGTATATGAGCCCTCTACGCATTGTCCCATAAGTCACAAAGGCTGCATTCATCTTCCTCTTTGTTTCTTTTTTGTTTGTTTGTTCATTTTTTTCACCTTCTTCCTGTGATTTTGGATACTTTCCTTTATATCTTTGAGGCTAGCTATCTTTTTTTCTACAGTGTCTAAGTTAATATTAAGCCCATCTGGCAAATTTGTATTTCAGATTTTTTTTAACTTCTAGTAATTTTATTTAGTTCTTTTTTATATTTCATGTATCTCTCCTCATTTAAGAACTCTTGTACATACATATGGGTGTCTGTTTTAAACTCTCGTTTGTTCATTTCATCATCTCTGTCATTTCTGAATGTATTTTTAATTATATTTCTGATGATTATGCATCTTTTTTGGTAATGTAAAAATTTTTTTTAGATATCAGACATAATATTAAGTTATTGAGCATCTGGATTTCGTTTCTTCTATTACAGATTTTGTTTTCATTAAGTTTGTTAATTCTAGATCACCTTGATTATTTCCAGAGCTTTTTTTTTTTTTTTCTTTAGCTTTAGTAGGGCAAGTCTAGAGTACCTTCTATTATAGGTTACTAAAGCATAACCTTTTTATGTGTTCACTGAATGTCTTGGATATGCAATGAGGTGTTTTACTCAAACACTTGGCAGTCCTGTAAGAGCTCTCAGAATTGTTCAGTTCATAGTTTCCTAGCAGTTGTGCTTTGCCTGATCTCCTAGAGTCAAGCTTCTAGCTCAGTACTTTCTGTTAGACTCAGAATATTTTGCAGTTTTCTGAAGTTCTTTCTGTATGTATGTATAGCTCCATTTTCTTTGGACTTTTCTTCAGAAAATTTCAGCTACCTTGTCTTCCTCAAATCTTTATCTCTACTTTAGTGAATCTTCTATGCTTTGCTTGACTTTTCTTTCTTTAAAGTTTTGCCAGAGGGCAGCTGTGCTCACTGAAGAGAGACAGTGAGAGAAAGCACCTTCCATAAGGCATGGTCATGCCATAATCCCTTCCCTTCCGTTTCTCCTCCATTCGGAATTTTAGGCTTCTACGCACATGCTCCTGGCATGTTTCTCAAGCCATTGTGTTCAGAACTCGAGCCACACAGTTGGCTGTGTGAGCTCTAGCTACATTAAACACTACACTACCAGCTAGCCCCATAATATCTTTCTTAAAGGTGGCCTGCAAAACTAAATTATTTTGCTCTGATTCTTTTAAGTTATAGAAATTTTCAAATAAAATGAATGATGTGTCTTTTTGTAAGTCTTTTTAAATCTTATCCCCCAAATTTAAGAAATTTCTCTATTAAAAACCTATTTAAATGCTTTAAATCGCAGCCCAAATAATAATATGCATCTGTTTGGTTTATATCACTGTTACAGTTCCTGCCAGAGAGGCTAGTAGGTCTACATGGGCTGACTGTGGTTCGAGTCCTGGACCTGGTGGCTTGCTCTCTCACTTTCCCTCTCTCTTTCTCTCTCTCTCTCTCTGGTAAGCACACATGGTCTATAGAATCTTTAAATAATAATAATAATAAATAAAACTAAATACATAATTTAAACCTGCTGGAGACATAAACCTCATTCATAGGAACATCATCAGCTCTTTTTTTCTTTTTTGAGAGGTGTTTTTGCTATAGGGCACTTGCGCTCGCCAGAGAGACAGAGAGAGACAGAGACAGAAAGCAAGAAATCACCCCCACCCCCCAGGGGGGATGGCCATGTCACAATCCCTTCTCCTCCATTCTCCCCTCGGGATCTTGGGCATGCACACACACGTGCCTGGCGTGAGTTTAAGCCACTGGGTCTGGGACTTGAATAGCGGTCGACTACATGGGAGTCCAGAGACATAGCCATTATACCAACTGCTGGTCCCCCCATTCATCCTCTTACTAAGGGCTACTAGTTACTGTTTAAATAGAAAGTAAATGCACATGCCCTCCATGCTTTCAAGCTAACTTGGGGATCCCAACCAGTGGTTGGTTACATGGCTTCAGTGCTGCCGTTCAGCCTGGCACTAACTGAGCCCATATTTTAATGCTGATTTGACACTTTGGAAAATTATTTAGCTAATTAGACAATCTAGACACCCACTCTGTTTGGCTGATAAACCTGATAAGATACAGACCCTGCATTATTTGCTCATTTATATTATCATTTTCTTTATTTTTTCTTCTTCCCATTTCTCCTTTTCTCCCTGTTTTTTCTGTATCTTATGCTTACCATAGGTATCTGCAAATATTGCTTAATCCTCTCTATGGTGTCTAGTGCTCAAGATGTTTCAGGACACTGTATCAAATGGATATCACCCAGCATTACACTGTAACATTGAAACTTATCCAAAAATATTTTACCTTAGGTAATAATAATGTAGTTCATATTAGCTAGTATAGCTAATATTTACTATGAACCAATTATTGTTGTGAATACTTTACATGAAGGAATTTAATTATAAAATAATTTTATGAGCTAGAATTATTTTCTAGCTCTTACTTTCTCTATTACCTTGGTTAATTTTAAAAGGGATAAGCATACTTATCTTTTTTAAAAGTTTAGATTTAATCTCTATATATCTTTACAGTGTACATACAACATTGCTTTTTCCAGCAAGAATATGGGGCATATGGGAACCAGCAGTTAGCGTAATGGCTATGTCGCTGGACTCCCATGTAGTCGACCGTGGTTCGCGTCCCGGACCCGGTGGCTTAAAACTCATACCGGACAAGTGTGCATGCGTTGCCCAAGATCCCGAGAGGAGAATGGAGGAGAAGGGATTGCAGCGTGACCATCTCCCCTAGGGGGTGATTTCTCGCTTTCTGTCTCTATGTCTCTCTCTGTCTATCTGGCGAGCACACGTGCCCTATAGCGAAAACCTCTAAAAAAAAAAAAGAATATGGGGCATATCAGTCATGAGAGACATTACCATGTTCATTATCCTCAGCAACTTTTCATTTCTGTGTTAATCAAATGTGATTTTTCCCTGTTCCTCCCTCCCTCTATTACCTACCCCCGTATTACCTCTAGCCTTACCATGTCGAGTATCTTTAGTAGTTCTCCCTACTACTGTACCTTCCAAACATTCCATTTCTGCTGTAGAGTGCAGCCAATTGGTATATATTGAGTGGGGACATAGAAAGTCTTTCATACTCCGGCTTGCTTCGCTTAGCATTTAGTCTTCCATATTCATCCACTTTGTATCAAATGTCAGAGTCTCATTGTTTTTTATGGATGAGTGGCATTCCATAGAGTACATATGCCCCATTTCCTTCAATTCACTCGTCTAGTTTTGGACATTTGGGTTGACTCCTTGTCCTAGCAGTTGTAAATAATGCTATAATAAACATGGATGTGCAGGTGTTTGTCTGACTTAGGGTTTTTCTATCCTTTGGGTAAACAATTAAGAGTGGAATTCTGGATCTTGTGATAGTTCTACTTGCAGGTTTCTGAGGAATGTCCAGATGATTTTCCACAGTGATTGTACTAATTTGCATTCCCACCAACAGTGTGGGAGAGTTCTCTTTTTACCACAGCCTCATCAGCACTTATTGTTATTTTTTTCATCCTAGCCATTCTGACTGGGGGTAAGTGATATCTCATTGTGATTTTGATTTGCATTTCCCTTATGATAAGAGATGTTGAGCATGTTTTCATATGCTTTTTGGATGTTTGTATGTATTCTTTGGTAAGTTGATGTTCAGCTAAATTTCCCATCTTTTAATTGGATTATTTTTGTGGCTGCTTGATTTCCTTGTATATTCTGGTTATCAGTCCCTTATCTGTGGTCTAGTTTGCAAATATACTCTGTCACTGTAAGGGTTGCCTTCTAACTCTAATTATTGTTTCTTTGGCTGTGAAGAAGCTTCTCAGCCTAGTATTGTCCCATTTGCCTATTTTTGGAACTATTGCCTGTGCTTTGGGAGGGTCTTCTTTAAGAAACCTTTGCCTATTCCAAGGTCTCTAAGAGTTTTCCCTTTGTTTTCCACCAGTAGGTTTATAGTTTGAGGTTTTATGTTTAGATCCTCAATCCATTTTGAGTTGAATTTTGTTAGTGGTTAGAAATAAGGGTCGAGTTTTATTCTTCTGCAGGCCGATATCCAGTTCTCCCAGCACCATTTCCTGAAAAGATTTTCTTTTTTCCACTGAATTGTCTTGTGCCCTTTGTCAAGGATCAGTTGACCATATGCTATGAGGTTTATGTAGTGGGTCTCAGTTCTGTTCCATTGGTCCACCTGTTTGTTTTTGTGCCAATACCATGCTGTTTTAATTATACAGCTTTGTAATATGTTTTGAGGTCAGGAAGAGAGATGCCTCCTACTTTATCCCCCTGGCACAGTATTTGTGTGTGTGTGTGATATGCAGCTTTTCATACTTCCAGACAAATTTTAATATTGTTTTTTCTATTTCTGTGAGGAATATACCTGGTAGTTTGATTGGTATTGCATTGAATTAGAAGATTAATTTGAGTAGAACTGACAGCTTGATTATATTAATTCTTCCAATACAAAACAGTTAATTTTTTGTGTCATTTTAAATTTGTTTTTCAAGTGCTTCATAGTTTTCCTTGCAGAGATTTTTGACATCTTTGGTAAGGCTTATTCCTAGATATCTTATTGGTCTTGTGGCTATTGTAAATGGAATTACTTTCTTCAATTCTGCCTCAGTTTGTCCATCGTTGGTGTATAAAAATGCTATAGATTTTTTTATGTTGATTTTGTATCCTGCCACGTTATTATATTCAGTTATCACTTCCAGGAGGTTTTTTGTTTGTTTGTTTGTTTTTTGTATCCTTTTGGACTTTCTATTTATAGCATCATATCATCTGTTAATAGAAATAATTTCACTTATTTTCCTATCTGGATGCCATTTATTTGACTCTTTTGTCTGAATGCATTGGCTGGAACTTTCAGTACTGTGTTAAAAAAAGTAGACGAAGTGGGCAGCTTGGTCTTATTGCAGATTTTAGTGGAAAAGCTTTCAGCTTTCCCCAATTCAATATGATATTAGCTGTGGGTTTGTCATAGATGACTTTTATTGTGTTGAGGAAGTCCCTTCTATGCCTATTTTGCTAAGATTCTTAATCATTAAGGGATGTTGCATTCTATTGAATGTTTTTCCTGCTTCTATTGATATAATCATATGGTTTTTGTCTTTCTTTTTGTTAACGTGATGTATCACATTTATTGTTTTGTGTATGTTGAACCATCCTTGCATCCCTGGAATAAAGCCTACCTGGTCATAGCATATAATTTTTTGAATATGTTGTTAAATATGATTTTCTCTGAACTGGATTGGTCTGAGGTGTATTTCATGTTGGATAAATTCTCTTTGCAAGCCAAATAATATATAGCAATCAAATGTATAGAAAAATAATTATCATAATAATAAAATTAAATTTCAAAAATAAATACGATTTGCTCTAGTGTCTTGTTGAGAATTTTTGCATCCCTATTCATCAGGGATGTTAGCCTGAAGTATTCCTTTTTGTCATGTCCTTGTCTGGTCTGGGAATTAAGATAATGGAGGCTTTGTAGAATGAATTTAGGAGGATTCTTTCCTTTCAAATCTTTAGAAATAGTTTTAGGATGAGGCCAGCAGGTGGTGTGGTGGCTAAGGTGCTGGACACTCCCACATGGCTGACCATGGTTCGAGTCCCGGACCTGGTGGCTTGCTTTCTCACTTTCTCTCTCTCTCTGGTCAAATTAAAATAAACAAATGAATAAGTAAAATTAAATAAATAAATCTTTTAAAAAAGAATTATTTTTAAAAAAAGAAATAGTTTTAGGAGAATTGGGGTTAGTTCTTCTAACTTTTAAAGTTTTGTAGAATTCAAAAGTAAAGCCATTGGGACCTGAGCTCTTCTTCATTGGGAGACTATTTATTACTTATTCAATCTCATTGTTTGTTATAGGTCTATTCGGACTTTCTATTTCTTCCTGGTTCAATCATGAGTTTTATGTGTCTAGAAATGCATCTATTTCATCTATGTTTTCTTGTTTGTGGGCGTATCATCACTCATAGTGATTATATATTCTCTAATATTTTGTTTTTCTGTTATATCCATTGTAATAGTGCCTGTTTCCTTGCGATCTGATTTATTTGATTCTTTTGTTTTATTTGATTAATCTAGCTAATGGTGTGTCAATTTTGTTTATCTTCTCAAAGAACCAGCTTTTGGTTTTATTTATTTTTTGTGTAGTTCTTTTATTCTCTATTTCATTTATTTCTGCTTGAATCTTTATTATTTCTTTTTTCCTGGAAATTTTTGTATGTTTTTTGTTGTTGTTGCTGTTTTTCCAGTTCCCTGAGTTATGTTGTTAGGTTGTTCATTTGCCACCTTTTTGCTTTTTTCTTGTTGGCACTAATTGCTATGAATTTACCTCTTATGACTGCTTTTTCTGTATCCCATAGGTTATAAATGTTTGTTCATTATTATTGGTTTCTATGAACCTTTTGGTTCCAAACTTAATTTCTTCTGTAAGTTATAAAGTCATTCAAGAGTATGTTGTTTAGTTTATATGAGTTTGTATTTTTTTTTTTTTTGGAGAGGTTTTCGCTATAGGGCGTGTGCGCTCGCCAGAGAGACAGAGAGAGACATAGAGACAGAAAGCAAGAAATCACCCCCCAGGGGGGGATGGTCACACCGCAATCCCTTCTCCTCCTTTCTCCTCTCGGGATCCTGGGCACGCACGCACATGCGCCCGGCGTGAGTTTTAAGCCACCAGGTCCGGGATGCGAACTGCGGTTGACTACGTGGGAGTCCAGCAACATAGCCATTATGCTAACTGCTCGTTTCCCATGAGTTTGTGTATTTTTGAGGGCTCTTTTTGTTGCTGTTTTCAAGTTTGATTCTATTGTTATTGGAAAAGATGCTGGATATAGTTTCTATACATTTGTAGTTGAAAAGGCTTATTTTGTACTCTCTCATGTGGTTAGTCTTTGAAAACCTTCCATGTGGAGGTGAGAGAAGTGTTTATTTGTGGTAGTCAAATACTCTGTAGATGTTTGTCAAATCCATTTCATGTATGGAATCATTTAGGTCTTGTATCTATTTGTTTATTTTTTGTCTAGATGATCTATCCAGAAGAGATAGTGGGATGTTGAGATCCCTATGATTATTGTGTTGCAGTCTATCTCTCGCTTGAGAGCTAACATCTCTCTTTGATGTATTTAAGTGTTCCAGTGTTGGGTGCATATTTGCAAATGTTATATCTTCTTGGTGAACAAGTACTTTTAGTATTATATAATGCATTTCTTTTGACTCTTTTTACATCTTTCATCTTAAAGTCTATTTTGTCTGATATCAGTATTGTAACTTCAGCCTTTTATTGGTTTTAATTTGCATGGAATATCTTCCCAGTCCTTCATTTTAAGACTGTTTATACCATTATTAGTGAGGTGTGTTTCTTGTAAGCAGCATGTAGATGGCTTCTGTTTTTGTATCCATTCAGCCAGTCTGTGTCTTTTAATGGGAGAATTTAACCCATTAACACTCAACATTATTATTTATATTTGCAGACTTATTCCTGTCATTTTTTAGCTGTTTTCTCAGTTCTTTTTTGTTCTCTTATTTCTGTCTATCCTTTAGTTATTGTGATATAATACTCCTCTGAGTACTTCCTGTAGAGCTGATATAGTATTGGTGAATTCTTTCAGTTTTTGTTTGAGAATACTTTTATTTATTCTTCCCATTTGATGGATAATCTTGAATGATATAGTATTCTTGGTTGAAATTGTTTTTTCTTCAATGTTTTGAATACACCTTCCCATTCTTTACTTGCCTGCATTATTTTAGTTGAGAGGTCTGATGTTTGCCTAATGGGATGACCTTTCTAAGTAACTTGACAATTCTTTCTTGCCATTTTCTCCCACTTTTAGAATATTGTTTTTGTTTTTGATTTTTTACCAGTTTGGCTATGATGTGCCAGGGGCAGAATCTTTTTGTGGAGTCCTTTTTATTTCTTGGGTCTGAATTTCTCCATGTTTCTCTATATTTGGAAAAATTTCAAATAATATTTCATGAAAGAGGTTTTCCATGCCTTTAGCAGATTCTTCACCTTCTGGAATACCCATTACATGAATATTTTGGTGTTTCATGGTGTCTAGGATGTGCCATATGTTGTCTTCATTTTATTTATTTATTTTTTTTCATTCTTTTTGATGGTTTGGCCTATGTTGGAGACTTTGTCTTCAAGGTCAGAAATTCTTTCTTCTGCATAGTCCAATCTGCAATACTGTCTAGGTAGATTTTAATTTCTTGTATTCTATCTTCATTTCTAGAAGTTTTTTTTTTTCTTTCTTTCTTTTACAGTGTCTGTTTCTTTATGAAATTCTCTTTCATGTCTTGAAATGATTTTCTCATTTCCTGGAACTGATTTTCTGGTGTTTTTTTTTTGTCCCGTTTTTTCTTGCATCTCATTGAGTTTTGTCAGTATGGATATTCAGAATTCTTTTTCTGACATTTCTGTGTATTCTTCTATGCTGTCCATTATTGGCGAGGGGCTACTGTGCTCAACTGCAGGAGGGTTACCTCCTTATTTCCTCATATTTCTTTGAGATCTGCACTGGTTTGGGACCATTTGTTGCAGTATTCCCTTTTTCTATTTATTGGAGTACACTCTGTAGTATTGGAAGTGGAAATTTCACCCTTAGCTCCCAGGCATGTTCCTATTGAAGGGCTGTGTCTCTCGGATTAGAGCAGTGATGGGTAATTTCAGGTGCGTGGCTCCTCTACCAAACTTTCAGTTCTTAATTAGGTGGTAGCATGGTAAGGAGATATAACTTAATGAAGAGTATCAAATCACTCATTGTGCTGGGTGCAACGCACAGGCAAAGTTAACCCCGACACCTGAGAGTGCACTCACAAGAAGAAGCCTGCCAAGATCAGGCCTAAGTCTCCTGGTGGATGGGGCAGGCACAGGCCACTAGAGCGCTAGGCAGTGGAAGGATGAAAATTCCAATACAGATTCCAGAGCCTAGTAGTATACACCATAGTTACCCTTTTCATTTATTTATCTTTTTACCCTTTATTTTTTAAGATGTTTTTGCCTTAGGGCATGTGCACTTGCCAGAGAGAGAGATAGAGACAGTGAGAGAGAAAGTGAGAAATCACCACCCCACCCCTCGGGGGAGAGGGCCACTCTGCAATGCCTTCTCCACCATTCTTCTCCTGGAATATTGGACACACAACCAAACATGCCCGGCGTGAGTTTCAAGCCACTGGGTCTGGGGCCAGAACCATGGTTGGCCATGTGGGAGTCCAGCAATGTAACTGCTACATTAT
The DNA here is from genome assembly GCF_000334495.1 of Tupaia belangeri chinensis. Lineage (NCBI taxonomy): Eukaryota > Metazoa > Chordata > Mammalia > Scandentia > Tupaiidae > Tupaia > Tupaia belangeri. Next base: position 304,129 of record NW_006199974.1, on the reverse strand, counting down.
CTGGATGGCCCCATATAATTACCTTTTAACAAAAGGAAAAAGAGAACTGTCTGGATTCCCAGAATTTTCAGATTCCTGTAATATATTTCATGTTTAGCACCAAGGAATTCAGCCAAAATTAATCTTAATAATTGAAACAGGAAGAAAAATTAATTATACCTTTAATAAATTAAGTTTTGGGGGCCAGTAGGAAGTGTGGTGATTAAGGTACTGGACTCCCACATGGCCAACTGCAGTTCAAGTCCCACACCTGGCAACTTGCTTTCTCTCTCTCTCTCTGTTAGTGCATATGTCCTGCAACAAATTTTTTAAAATAATAAAGAAATTTACATTTTGAAACATTATTGTCCATCATTCCTATAAAAATCAACAGCTCGCCTAAGTGATGGAGATCCTATGTTAAAAAATTAAAGTCTCAGTCCAGCAGATGGCATAATGGTTACATCACTGGACGTAGTCGATCACGGTTTGAGTCCTAGACCCGGTGGCTTAAAATCATGCCAAGCACATGGGCATGTGTGCCCAAAACCCCAAAAGGAGAATGACGGAGAAGATTGTAGCGTGCTCATCCCCCCGAGGGGTGATTTCTCGCTTTCTGTTTCTCTGGTGAGCACACATGTCCTATACCAAAAATCTCTCTCCTAAAACAAAAAAAGAAAAAGAAAAAAGAAAGTTTCAATATTTGTTATTAGGAAGATTTTCTTCACTGTGGTAGTTTTAACAGTGAGTCACTATTAAATGAATGAGTTATTTGAGGACTATCATCTAGGAAATTTGAGCAGGGGTATGGGGACACACCGACCTATTTTTCTGTATTGATTCAAACTATAATCCCAGAACTTTCTAGTCATATTAAAAACAAAACAAAATCAATTGAACAAAAAAGACTTTTACTGCATTTATTCCATATATAATACATATGGATCATGGGTAATACATATACTTAGAAAGAAAGCAGGAAGGCAAGATAATAGAAGGGAAGAAACAAAAGAAGAAAGTAAAAGTTGAAGGAAAGAAAGAAAGAAAAAAAATTACTTGAAATCCCACCGGTCATTGATAATCACTATTAACATTATAGACTACACATTTTCATTATTAAACATGTGTATAGATAAGTATTTTTTAATAAAAATCATGTCATAGTCTTTTCTAACCTTTTTAAATATTCAATAAATATTGTACACTTCATTTTTTTCTAATATTTCTTCACAAACTTTAATTTCTTAGAATTAAGTTCTGCAGAAAGACATAAATAAGTCAATAGGTAAAAAAATATATTAAAGTTTTTAATATTATTGCCAAGTTGTCATCTAAGAAAGTCATACAACTTATATTGTCACCAGCAGGGTCTGAAACTCTCAGTAAATGTTGTGACTATTATTTTAATTACAATTCCCTTTATTACCAAGAAGAAAAACTCTTCATCAACTGTTTTATTGGCTTGATTATTAATGAGGTTTCCTTGCTTAAAGCAGCTCTCCTTTCCTATAATATACACAGATAGCTGCAAACCTAAATTACTGGGAAACCAAATTTCCAGTTGAACAAGGCACAAGCAATTGCCAGATTGTGTTAACCATAATATGCCTTCTGATTTTAAAGTCTCCACGTGCATGGAGTCCGAGCTAGAGGTCATCAGATGCTTGAGGCTGGCACTGACGGAGGCTGTCAAGGACACCATACAGCAAATAATATCAATGATGACCTCTGGAAGAAACTGTGGGACAAGCCTAAACAAACACAGTATTCCTGATGGTTTGCTGGAGAGCATTCCAAAAGAATGGAATTATACCCCAAAAGAAACCAAAAGGAAAGAATCAAGCAAAGGTAAGTGTACTTGTTTTCTTTAAGAAACACACCCTTGAAGAAGCAATTTTCTATGCTATCCAATCAGGTAAAATACTAATTATAAAATAAACTATATTAATCTTCCTTTCAACAAATATATTTGAGACCCTTTTTTAATTTTTTTTTTTGCTATGCCATGTGGTCAAGAAACCAGAAATGAATATGACTCAAATGATATTCTTTATTTAACCACAAATTCAGAATTTTCTGTGATAGTTGTGTTTTTATTAGTATTAACAAATTAGTCAGATAATTTTGACTAATTTTCTTTACATCAGTTGAGTAATCTAAAATATGTACATCTAGAAGTCGTGTTCTTTCTTTTTAATTTTTTTTGGCCATACAAAAAACTAAAAACTGTCTCTTGCTAGAATGAGACAGAGAAAGGAAAAGTGAGAAATCACAGTCTCCCCCCAGCACCCCACCAGGGAGGGGAAGTGACCATGCCACAATCCCTTATTCTTCATTCTTCTTTCAGGATTTTGGGCATAATGGACATGCACCTGGAGTGATTTTCAACCCACCTGGTTGGGGGTTTGAATTGCTGTCAGCCATGTGGTAGTCCTACACCTTAACCACCACACCACCTGATGGCCCTGAAATCTTGCTCTTTTTATTGTTCTTTTCTTTATTTTTTCCCCGTGCAACCACCAATCATAGTTAACACATCTATCTGTGTAGATTTTAGGTAAAAAGAAACAAAACAAAACAATACAAAAAAACAGCACCCAGTTTAGTTCTATATGTGCTTTTCTGAGAGTATTTTGCCCTGAATTGTGTGCATTAGTCCTGTTCAGGATAGTGTATCTACCAAGGGCATTTATGAACCTTTAGTTACCTACACAATTTATTTATTTTACTAATCACATGTTCCCTTCTCACGTAGTTTCTTTTAACCTAGATGTTTTCATATTCCCAGAATTTCACAAGATTCCTTTGAATGTGTCTCATGTATCTGTATTCATGAATCTTCTCTTATTTTCCCGTTCATACTCATCTTCAAAGAAGAGGTTTTTTGTTTTGTTTTGTTTTGTTTTGTTTTTACTAACTTTAAGGTAATTTTCAATAGTAAAATACTCCAGCTAACCCACGAAAGTCAATTGAAGGGACTACCCTTTCTTTCATTCTTCTCCATGGAGATCCTAAATAATGTGCCTCTTATCCAGTGACCTTACATTACAAACTCAAATCAATTATCTATCTGTGACCTTTCATAGTAATACTTTAATTCTGTCCAAGCCCTATTAAACTGTCTTTGAATCTAGTAAAGTCATTTAATTGAAAATGGAAAATGTCACCTTTTCATTACTTAAGTTCTTGTCTAAGAGTTGTTGCCATCTCTCCTTCATTCTAGTTCTGGATATTTCATTCATTTGGAGAATTTCAGGAAGTACGATCTATAGCGAACATCATTTTACATGAGTAGCACTATTGGCTTGTAGCTTTCAAGTAGTTCTATTCATAAACAATTTTGCTTTCTACAGGCATTTGGGAATTCCTTCATACTATTTTTAAAGAGCCTCTGCTTACGTAACAAATATCCGTTGTTACGGTTTTCCTTACTGAATATTTGTTTTGCTGGAAAGTCCTGACACATTTTTGCATAGAAAAACATAGAAAACTACATCATGACTTTCCTGATGATCTAATGACATTTTCCATGAAATTATCACAAAGAGTAGAAGTATAACATATAGATAAACACAAAGGAGCGTCAGACCAAATGATGGAAGGAAAGGACTTTACAAGCCATTTTGTATTTGAAGCAGATATGCCAATAGGAGAATGCCGTCGTGCTTCATTTCTGCCCACTGAGATGCCCACTGAGACTTTAAGATTGGCACTTTTCAACCTTCATTTTCTCTGAAGTATACAAGACAGACAAGACAGATAATATTTACCTGCCAGACACAAAGTCATTTATTCATTCTTGTATTCATTCAATATATGATTTCTTTTTATTAATTTATTTTACATTCATTCACTAAGCATCATCAAGGCATACAAAATGTGATTTCTCACCCTGAATACACTGCATAGTGGCTTAATCATACATGTTGTCAACCACAAATAATTTTCCATTTTTGTTTCATATATGTGTATATATACATACATGTATATATACATGTATGTATATATACATATATATGTGAAAATGTGTATGTGTGTATTTTTCCCATTTCTGACCCTCTACCATTTCCCACCAATATATAATTTACTAAGTAAGTGACTACTACATACCAGTCGCTCTGTTTAAGATCAGAGAGAAGCTGAAAATACAGTATTTCCTTTTGGTGCTCAAAAACTGGTGTTGTGGGAACCAGCAGTTAGCGTAATGGCTATGTCGCTGGACTCCCACGTAGTCGACCGCGGTTCATGTCCCGGACCCGGTGGCTTAAAACTCACGCCGGGCGCATGTGCGTGCGTGCCCAAGATCCCGAGAGGAGAATGGAGGAGAAGGGATTGCGGCGTGACCATCCCCCCTGGGGGGTGATTTCTCGCTTTCTGTCTCTATGTCGCTCTCTGTCTGTCTGGCGAGCGCAAGCGCCCTACAGTGAAAATCTCTCCAAAAAGAAAAAATGGTGTTGCTATTTCAAAATGGGTGCATACACCTCAGCTCACACCTCTTACCATGTGAGAAAAAGAAATTACACTTTACAAAATCACACATAAAGATGGTCACTGGAGCCCTTCCGTGGTCTGTGAGGGAGCCGTTTGTGTGTCGAGAATGATGGAGGAAGCTCCAGCGAAGAGCAGAAGCTCTACAATATTGTAAGAAGGGCAGGGTAACCTTATTCCCCTTTCAGCTCTCAGTATACAGCAGTGAATTAAAGTTTCCATTGCGTTGCAGAATCTACCGTTAATAAGGTCCACAGGAAACATACAGATGATTTTAACATATTCCTATAAATCAACAACTGCAGTTGAAAACTCACTGGGAATACAATGCAGAACAATGACTAAGCAGAAATGTTCATTTCTTTTTTATTCCCAATATGAGCTCTTTCTTAGCCATAATATAAGTTAAAACAATGATAATCTGATCAAATTTGGTAAAAAGTTGAGAAAAGGAAATGAGGGCAAACCATTTGAAATATAACTTCCCATACGTTATTGTTCATGGGAATTCCTAAGTGAGTCTTGTGCCTTGAGATATTAGCCAAACTTGTCTATATTAGCGATTGAAGTCACCTTGTGTAGCAAAAGATTTCAAGACCAAGCATTCAAAACATGAAGACAAACCTCGATAATTTTTTCAACACTGTTTTAAATCAAGTGATATATACTCGTTTTCTTTGTAAAATTTCTCTAAACAATAACAAATGTTTAAAGGCCTTTTTTTTGGGGGGGGGGAGGGAGACTTTAAACTTATCAAATGACCAATATTCACTACCTTACAGGCACATATGTCCTTCCTGACCCAGTGAAAATGCCAGAACACTGAAAACACTGGTGCCAAACTAAAATGCAGTTCTTTATTTTTCGGTCAGCAAATACTATTACGTACAAAACACTGACAATTTAAAGAAAAAGAATAGTTTATCATTTATTTATAATAAATTATAGAGTGTAGGAGATATTCCATATAGTTGAACAAAAATTTCAGATGGTTCTGATGCAGCTTCTAGTATTTGTTTCATTATGTTTCAAAGAACAGTTACATAAACAACTAGTTGTTTTATGTTTCTCTGACAACAATTAAATGAAAGATATACCTGAGAAAATATTTTCTCAACAGCAAATTACTTTTTTAATAAGAAGACTGTGTTTTGACAAAACTGTTATTTTAACTGAAACAATGGATTCTGGAGAGAGGAACCAGAGGTGAGGAAAATGTGTGTATCCAAGCCATTGTTCCTTTGTACATTGCTGAGGAAGAAACTGATGGCAGAAATACACAAATGCTGTCAGGAGTCATTCATTTTCTAACATGATTTAAAATTCCAAATAAGTTTCAGAGATTCTTGAATATTTTTCTTAAAAATAAAATTTGTTTATTTTTGTAAGAACAATTCATTTACATCATGGATGATTTCTATTTATTTTTATATGTCAAATTTCTTTTTTTTGGAGTTTTTTTTTTTTTTTTTTTTTTTTTTTTTTTCTTTAGGTCGGCACAGCCCCCACAAGAGACACGACTGCACTCGCCAGAAAGACAGAGACAGAAAGTGAAAAATCACCCCCCAGAGAGGATGGCCACGCCGTAGTCGATTCTCCACTCTCCTCTCGGGATCTTGGGCACATACACACACGCGCCTGGCTTGAGTTTAAGCTACCGGGTCCAGGATTCGAACCACCGTCGGCTACGTGGGAGTTCGGCGATATAGCCATTACTCAAACTGCTGGTCCCTTTATTAATCAAATTTCGACAACAGCTTTTTTGGTGATTAAAACTACAAAACAAGTGCTGTGGTTTTGTCAGAACAGCTAATGATCAACTTGTTCCATGTGGACCTGTATATGTTCGTGCAGTAGCTTTTTCATCTGTAATATCCATGAAATGCTGGTATTGAAATAAATTGAGGATCTTACTTTTCTATTATAGAGTGTTAAACCCAGATTTAAAAAAATAATAATGCATATTAAATTACAATTTCCTCACTTAACAAATTATGATTGATATTTTGTAGAATGGGTTTATTAATTTGTCATCAGCCTAATGATCCTGATTGCAATTGACCTTAAGTTTTAATGAAGTAGTTGGGGATTTGAGTACCTGCAATCCTCAGAGTTTACAAAAAATATCAGTAGAAGTACAAGTGTGAAGAGAATTGGTAATCTTTACCTAATGTCTATTTAGATTGTCAAAAGTTTGCTCAGTGTCTGTGGTTAAACCCTTTTTACTAGAAAGAATATAAGATACAATCTTGCAAGACAAATACCTGACTGGAAACTAGAGAGTATGAAACACAAACCTATAAAGAATAATAAGACATGTAAATAAGAACACAAAGAAGAGGGGTCACAGGGTTTTCTTAATTTGCTTTATTTATATTTTAAGGTTCATCTGAACATACTCATTTGAATAAAAAGCAAACATTAACTAAGGAACTATTTCACCAGGTCCTGAGTGAGGTGCTTTCACATTTCTTGTCTCATTTAATACAATAGTCTTATGAGATTATCCAAATATGTGTGGGAACCCATTTTTGCTAACTTGCAAAGACTGCCACTGTTAATTTTAAAAAAAAGATTCTTATGTTTTTATGAATTTCAGAGGAGTGGCTAGAAAAACTTGTTTTCCAAGAGCTTTATATTTTCGTAGAGCAGAGTGACTTCTTTAAATGTTACCAAATATTTTGAAAAATTTTTTCATATTGTTTTATTAGTTTTGTTCAGTAAAAACAGTAAAGAGTATTTTACTGAAGAACTCAAACACACCTCTAGGCTTCTTATTCAGTTACAATATTCATATCCATTTATGTACATATTAAATTAAGACTCTGCCTGCCTTTGTTAGGTACTCAAGGAGCTAAGAGCTATTATTCACCACACTCTTATGGAACTTTTAGTTTAGCTGTGAAGATAACTTGTGAGATGTAAACAAATAATAGTAAGTGATAATACAAGAGATACACAGCATGGACCTTGTGGACAAATGACCAAAATGGTCATTTAGACAATATATTTGAATAAATTTAGAAGGTGAGAGAGGACTTTGTTTTGTTTTATAAGTTGCTAGAGTGTATGTGTGCTTGCCAGTGAGAGAAAGAGAGGGAGAGGGAGAGGGAGAAAGTACTCCGCAATGGGGCATGGCCATCCACAATCCCTTCTGCTCCATTCCTCAGTCCTGTCAGGATTTGAGGCATGCATGTGCCTGGTGGTTTTTTGTTTGTTTGTTTGTTTCTGTTTTATTTTTAAGCCATTAGGGCCACGCTTTGAATTCTGATTGGCCATGTGGGATCTGGCTCCCTTAACTAGTAGACCATGGGATCAGCCCAAAAGAAGAGGACTTTGAACTAACGGTTGAAGAATATGAGTAAATCATGAAGAGGAAGGCATTCCATGTGAGAATCATGAGATATTCAGAGACCCAAAAGTAAAGAGTTTGATAAAACATGTCAGAGGTCTCCAGAAATGTCCATAGAGAAAGACTGAGGCTGAACTGTAGAGTGTTTTTGGTATTTAAGAAGAAAGGGGGAAAAAAAAAAAGGAAGAAGGGAGGGTGAGGGAAGGGGAAAGTGTGGGGAGGGGGATGGGCCAAGTCAATTTGGAAAGAAGAAAATGGACTTGTTTTTAATTACAGTTATGCACTACGTAATGTCAGTCGAGGACAACATCATCGTTGAGGTGGTCCCATAGGGAGCATACGTATAGGCTATATCATATAGCTTAGGTGTGTAGTAGGCTGAATCATGGAGGTTTGTGTAAGAACACAGTGACAAAATCTCCTAACAGAACATTTCTCAGAACATACACCTGTCGTTAAGTGATGCATGACCAAATATTGAATTAAAGGTGAGTAAGACAAAGAAGTAGAACAGAGAGCTGAGTTGTAGAATTGCAATTGAAGTATCTGGAATCATCTAGAAGAATGGATTTCAACCAGGAACAGCTTTGCCTCCAAGAGCAAATGCCCTTGGCAATACCTGGAGACAGTTTTTGGTTGTCACAGCTGAGGGTGTCCTTGCTGGCATCTACTGAGTGGAGGCTAGAGATACTGCAAAATGTCATCGGACAGGGTACAGAACAGTGCCCCACAACAAGAATGATGCAACCTAAAATGTCCATAGTGAAAAATTTGAGAAACCCTGAACTAGAGAAGGAGTTTCGATACATCCTTTAGCGAAAGAGCACCAACCAAGAGAGGGCACGTGTAATCATCTGCCAAAAGCTCAAGAAGTTCTTAGCAAATACTCACATTTAAGAACTGTTAGAAAGTGGAACTAGCAGGGACACAGAAAAGCCAAGAGGAGTAATATAGGTAAACATAAATCGATTTATTGACTTATTTATTTAACAGATATTTATTGAACAACTATTATACATAGGATACTAAGTGCTGGGGATACAGTAATGCTCTCATGGAAGGTGACAGATAATGAAGAGATAAAGGAAATCATTATTAGATGATGCAAGTGCTATAGTAAAGGCAACAACATGCAGTCCTATGATAGAAAACGATGGGGCTGGGGATGAGCAGATAGCATAATGGTTAAGTTACTGGATTTCACATAGTTGACTGTGGTTCAGGTCCCTGACCCAGTGGTTAAAACTCACACTGGGCACGTGTATGTGTGCACATGCATGATATATCGAGGAGAATGGAAATTGGATTATGGTGTGGCCATCTGGAGGGTGATTTCTCACTTTCTGTCTCTCTGTCTCTCTCTGTCTCGCCAGAGAGCGCACTCTCCCTACAGCAAAAAATCTCTCTTAAAACAAAAAAAGAGCTATTGGACTGGTGTGAAGTGGTTGCTTTAGATGGGATGACATTTAGAAGAGAACTGAAAAAAGAGGAGCCAGTCCTGAGAAGGGCTGGGGTGAGCCTGTCAAAAATCTAGAAGGGAGGAGAAAGGCTTCAGGGCAAGTCAGAGGTGTCAAAGGCTGCAAAGAGGTCCAGCAGGGATGCCTCTGCATCCGTTAATTAGGAGAGCACCTGGGTCCTTCAAAGCTGCAATCTTCAAAGATAAAAATAGAAATTACAGTTCTGAATTTTCTCATCTTCATTAGTGGGAGGAGGGGAAAGCAAGTTTGAGATTTGGGAGATTTTAGGTAGTACTGCTGGAGGCCCATGTGGAGTTCTGCTGGAATATGTCAAGTACTTGCTCTTCTCAACAATTTTCTCCACAAAAATTAGACATCCTTACACAACACAAAAAACAGTGACGGAACAAAAAATGCTAATATTAATCATACCTTTTCTTTCTTTTCTTCTCCAGGCTTCACAAGGCTTGCTGCTCAGGCAGTATCTATTGTAATCAGCAAGTTACCTACGGTGATTGCATGTTTGCCTCCCCCAATTAAATACTTCTTTTTTCTGTCTGAGAGAAAAATGTCAAAAAACTTTGTTGAATTGAAGAAAGCTGGCCTGCTCGTCTGGAACTTGATTGTAATTATATGTCGGATATTTGAGGATGGAAACACTGTGGAACTTTTAACAGGTGCCTCCCTTGACAGATGGAGTAAAGAGAAACTCGGTTTAATTTGTGTGTGTTTGGAAAGCATCATGGGAAAGCAGACAAGTAGCCCTAATCAAATGACCCAGAAGGTCATACAGAGCATCGAGCAACAAAAGCCCAACTGGATTGAGCGCCAATTGTTGAAAGCAAGGAAATTGAGCTCTGAATGGTAAAGTGCTGCTTTTTTTCCACTGAATTTTATCAAATACTTTTACCATAACAAAATAACAACAAGAAAATATTGTCAGATGGGCAGTGAAGGTCATTTTGCTAAATTCATGGGAACTTGGATAAATATAGGAAAAGATAAGCATCCCATTAAAAACTGAATTGTTAGGCCTCTCTTGTCTTAAAATTTGAACCACATTGATACACTGGAACATTATACTTGTTCGGTCACCTTCTTAAGGTTTCTGATTAAAGGGGGTAGTTAAACCCAGGAGAATTTGGTTTCACTCCCTTTCAGTGTGCAAACAGGTATCTACTGGATAGCCTGGAGCATTTTGAAAATGGATTGGGCATGGAGATTAAATTAAGAAGGAATTAATGGATATAAAAGGCTTTTTATTACTTTCTGTGTACCTGATTGTCAAAAAGGTACACATTTTTCATCTGGTAATGTAAGAATCCCAGAGGGCAACTGGGGCATATCACACTCAAGCTATAAACACACCCAGCTGTTTCTGTATGAAAATGTCAGCCTTCTCAGAGGGTTGTCACCAAGAACTAAGTGATTTGTGGTATTGCAAAGATTTTTAAGGGTCTCTGATGAATTTAAATATGTACATAGAGTGCTCCTGTCTTAAAATTAGTCTTCAGGTATAGAATTGCATGCTATTGATAGAGGAATTCTGGTTCAGGTGGTCTACAGACACTAAGTCTTTTTTTTAAAAACACTCACATCCACTAACCTCCATTCTTTTAAAATATAGTCATGTTGTTACCAAACACTAGTATAACTTTCTGCCTGAAATGACTAAAAGTCACTTGAAACATGGTTACTTTTACTAGCTCATTGTGAAATCACGCTTGGAATCAGGTGGCAAGTACAAACCCCTTGTCAGTGGGTAATCTCGTGCAATTTATTGAATCCCTCCAAGCCTCAGTTTCAGTGATGATACTAAAATGATAGAACTGTTTCGAAAAACGAAATAACAATCATAAAATTCTAGCATCAAGCTTAGAACTACTGAGCATTTGATATTTATGCACTCTATTAAAATGCATTTTATTCACTGGTTAGTATTCTGATAACTAATATCTTTACTTGTCTAGGCCAGCCTTTAAGACTTTGTATTCATCCAAATAAGGAAAAGTAGACAATCATGATTTTTCTGGTCTTGTCATACTAACTTCTAGAAATTTACTTCTGGGATGTCCCGTGGGAAGGAATAACAATAGTAGTCAGGCGGATGCTTAGTAACATTGACAGTGACCTTCTTAATCTTTATATTTGCATTCAGTACCAATTTACAGGCTTTAATCCAATGACTAAAAGATTAAGGCCATATGTCATTATCCATGGCAGTGGTTATAAAAGGGAAAGAAAAAAGAATAAAAAAAGATCTGATTATAGGTACAAAGTTAAATTTATGATACTGCCAATTTAGGAGCCTTTCTATCAGGTAAGTTCCATGTAAAGCAATGTCTAAGTAACATACCTAGAGCTGTATACAGGAATCTATAAATTAAGATTTCTCCTTAAAAGCTGATTTACATGTAAGTTTTATAAACAGCACCAACACACATGGTATCTACCAGAATAGAGATTCATTTAGCTAATATCTGGCCGATTAGCAATGAGCCAAAAGATTACTTTTTATCTCTAATATGATATACATCAAAAATGAATTGCTGATTTAAAAAATATTTTACCACCCTCAAAGAGTCTTAGTAATTAGGTAATTTACATAGCGTTATGCCTTTCTCAACTTCTCAAATAATATTCATATTTAAAAAGTAGATTAAATCATTTATTTATTTTTAAAAGAGCTTATTTTTATTTAACTCACATTGGAATCAGATGCCTGTAGAGTTTGAGTGTTATAGGAATATTTCTTCTTGACTTTGGTTTCAAATTGATTAGCCAATATACAGGTGAACTTCCACCTCCAAGTATTTCTCACAAATCAATGATCATTTTGCTTATAGATCTATACCATAAGGAAAAATATATCTCAAACCATTATGTCTGTTTTAAATAGAGGGCTGCTTTGGCTTTACCATATATACCATTTTAAGTATGGGTATGTAAGTATTTAAAACGGTTATCCTGTTAACATCAATGAAATCTTAATGCTTCATAAAAATGATCATATCATGTGATACCATTTAGCTAGATTTCTTTCACTTGCACTAGATTTAACTTCGATTTTATGGAAATAGTGAAAATAACTGTGGCAGAAAAGGTGGCAGCTGTAAGCATTGCCTGTCTTGCATACTGCCTGAAAGCATTACTATTCATTAAAATAACCTTCACTTTGTAGTAACACTCAAGCTGTAAACAGTCAACTTAGATTCTGGAGAACACACAGCCCAAAAAGTAAAGAAATGTCTGTCTTTGCAAAGTAATTTGTCGAGTTGAAGATTATTGTTTTTCATCATGGTGACCCTGACTTGGCTGGCTGGGTGCATATACAGATTAAGATTAATGCAGTTATTCCTTGGCTAAGGTCTGCCTCTTTCAGGGCACATTCTCCCTAATGACATGATTGATAGGCAGTCCCAAATCCAGAGAGGAACTCATTAATCATAGCATTGACTGAATCCAATCATTTGCTTCACCTGCACAGTGATGGACAGGAAAGGATACAATTCAGGGGCTGACACTGAGATACTCCTTTGTCGGAGGGCCTCAACTTTTTCAATGTCAGCCTCTACAAAATCTGACAAATGTTGTTTGCAACCTGTATGTAGCTTCAAAAAGATATTGGCAAACTTCTTTTACATTAGAATATATTTTTTTCAATATTTACTCTAAATCAGAGTAGCATTGGCTTATTTTTTTTTAGCAAGGCTTATATATAGTCCAAAAGCTTTTTTTTTTTTTTTTCGAAAAGGATGCTTTGAAGGTACATGTGGAAGCAATATCAAAGTTAATGTCCAGCAGCTGGGTATCATTTGGTTGAGTCTTCAGGTCAGCGGCACTGACTCTTGGCAGAACTAATTTTATAATCATGGCAAAATCTCAGTAATGAACTGCAGCATATAGCTGATTACACCACAGTAAATTTCATTTAGTCTGGGAAACCGTAAGTTTTCCTAAGACTACTTAGATTGCACACTTAACATGCCCCTAATAGCAGTTCTAATAAGAAAATTAGCGTGGAATATGTGTTGTAAGTTGAATATCATGATTTTTGTACTGATATAGTTTAAGATGTTTAAAAAATTGTTTGTCATCCATTATTACCATGTAGATCATGTTTAAAATCAAGAATGAGAGTATTGGTTCTTCTAAAAGAAATGTTTCAGAACTCTCTCTTGCACATTTCTGGTACACTGGTAGTAGACCCCTTTTGGGGAAGAATAATCAGAGTAGTGATTTTTGCTAAGTATCTATTACAGAAAAACAGGAGTGGGGACAAGTATTTTTAAAAGGCAACAAGTGTCAGTGGCCAATTTAAAATACCAAGTGGCAAGCACACCGGTGAAGCACCCAACCTATATTTAGTGTAATAGGCATCCCCTTTTGACACTTTAATTATTCTTTAATGTGTTTTACGACAGGTGTGAAGAGGTTCTACAAAAGGCAGAACACCAAAGCTATTTCTGGCGTCAAAGATACTTCTTATCCTGAAAGAGAAAATACAAATTATTCCTTACATGTTCTTTAAAAGAAATGTTTTGTTTTTATCCCATGATTATAGCAATTGCAACAATTGCAGTAATGGGAAAATGTTTTATAGATAGGGGTATAAATGCAATAAGGAAATGTTTTAAAAGAAACGATTCCATTTTTGAAAGTGCTTTCAGGTGCTTAATTCTCAGGCTGTTTCTATTGTATGAGCAGCAGCAGTTTGGGAAGGTGTACCTAGCTGAGCAAAGTCTTTATGGGTGCTTTGAATATGAGATTTACATCGACTCTCCACACTCAATCTCTTTGATTATTTTCCATCTTTACAATTCTTCACCACTGATACTGATACGCATATTCTCTCTTTGTATTTAGCGCATTTATGACAATAGAGACTAGCACAGCCTTAGAAGAAGGAGATATTGCTCTTGAACTGACTGAGCAGAAAATAAACACGATGGTCCTGGATCTCTGCCACAAACCAGGTGGCAGCAAGTACCTGAGGCAAATTTATCACATCATGCGGCTCAATGAGGTAGGGAAACGGCCTTTTTACCGAGCAATTAGGTGTGTACTGGCCTGAGGCAGCGTCTGCTGGCAGCTAAGGGTTAGTCAAGGAGGTGATAATACTTCTTAAAGTCAATACCAAACTCAATATTGCATTATTAATAGAATCTATTCAGCCCCGGCTGTTCTGCATTTGTACAGAGAAAGCTTCGCCGAAACAATGTAGGTTTTATTTATATGATTTAAACAATAACACGGCTCATAAACTCAGTTCAGCTCTGAATTGTAAAGACTGGAGGTGTAGTTTGGGAATTGTGTGTTTGTGACTGTTAAGCTGACGTTAAAATCTGCCATTTGTGCAATAAAGAATTTTCTGAAGAGAGACAGCTCTTTTCCTTGAAGACATCATACTTTTGTTAGTGAAGTTGGAGGCTTAGGTAATGAAAACCTTTAGAAGAATATTGAATCATATTTCACAACAACCAGATTAATCCCAAAACATTCATTACTGCATGGACACTGGTTGGAACCAATGTTAGGTCTGTCTATATCTTTGCTCAGTTAAGTCTCTGGCCTCTGCATGTTGTTGACTATTTACTGAAAATATAAATAGGTTATCTCAGTTTTTTTCTTGAAACAATATGAGTTTGCTAACTTAAGCATGATTTCAATTGGATTATGTGTCTCTGAATTAGAATGTGGCAACTGTAATTATGTTTATATATGTAAACACATAAATGTAGCTTTTGGAATAGTACAAATTGTGTAATACAAATACTGTGAATGAATAATGCAGATGTATAGTGTTTTATCTCAGTGATATTGGCCTTACAAACCATACAGTTCCAAGGAGTGACTGGAGGTCTACAACAGCACATTACAACTTAGTTATATAAATGTTCTCCCTACCATTGTCTTTCTGAAAGTTAGTTCAAATAAATCTTGTTTCCTGACTGTCACAGAGCTTAATCCACCGGTCAATAAACAAGTGACATAACGATGTTCCGTGATAACCTGAGAGGGATGTGAGGACCTGAGAGCTAGGAGGACTGATCCTGTCCTAAGGCACCAGCTCGCTATGTGGGGCTTACACAGTAACAACCTATTGCCTCTTGGTAGTGATCTGTGTGGCACGTCTTTCTGGGGAACTCCTGTCCTTGGTTAACTGACAGAACTCCATTGAGAAGCCATGTTCCTCATCGGCATGTCCATGTAGCCACCGAGATTGCCCAAAGCAATTGTAGTGACCGCTGAGGACAGATGTCACAGGGTCATTACTCTCAGATCCTTGGGAAAGTGGGATTGTAATCCCTCTGAAGATGGTGATAGCTGGCATAAATTTCCAATCTGATAAAGTAGTTCTATTTTTAAAGATACAGAATACAAAAATAAAAAAGGATCAGTAATTACCAATAAGCAAAATCATAAAAAAAATTAGGTTGGATTTTATTGATCATCAGTGATCTAATGAATTCTGTAAAGCCGGAGTCTATTCTTCCCTCACGGAGCTCACGTAACCCTGAGGCGGTGGTTCTGAACAGGTAGGCTATGCAATCTTCCCTGTGGTACCCCCATGTTTTCATCAATTAAGCCCAAAGTTAGGATTTTTCTTTTGGTACAATTGAATACATTAGGTCGTCAGAAAAGTCATGACATAGTTTTTTTTTTTATGCAAGAATGCATCATGACTTTCCTGATGACCCAATATTTACTATTCTGGTAATACCCATCAGATGGGATATGTTTGATAGTTTACTCGGCTAGTGAGCACAGCACTGCAAGCTAAGAGGCATAATATTAGGTGACTCTAGAAGCAAAGAAAATAGGAGGCCTTTGACTTGTGGCTATTACAGAACCATAGGCAACAAACCCGGACAGACCAGTACAGAATTTATGACTGTGTTTATACTGTGAGACATCACTAAGGGGTCGGCACAACTGTAATTGTGATGTTTGCTCATTTGACGAGTGGTGCTCCAGTCTTTAGTGCCTTCAGATGTGCTGCTACGTCTTACCCAAAAATGGTGGCACAATGGTAACATAACTGGACCCACACGATTCCCTTAGCATACTGGGCATGAGGTGTGGCCATCATTTAAGCTGGCCAAGATTGGAGGTACATGGCAGCATGAGAATCCTCTTGTGGGTGCCTCTATCTCTCCCTTTTTTCCTTTGTCTCCCCTTTTCTCCCTCTTTTTCTCCCCCACTCTCTTTCAGAAGAAATAACACTTTTAAAAAAGAAACTGTAATATGAATGCTGAAGTGTTTATATTAGGGTCCAGGTGAAGGGAAAATGAATATGCCATTGGTAGAGACATAGAAGGTATGAGGGGAAAGTGGGTTTGAAGATGCATTCATTTGTCTTTGAGATACAGGTAAGGTGTCTGAGCTAAAATGTCCCGTTACATGTCAGGTCCTGGCTATAAACACAGAGAAGAGGCTGTGCCTATAGATTTGGTGGTCTTCGACCAGTGTGGTAGTCGAGGTTATTATATTGGTGGCACTGCACCATGGAAAGAGGAAGAGAATTAAGCTTTGATGAAACTGCAAGGGAAGGAGTTCAAGAAAGAATGGAAATATTCTAAAGAAATAGCTCTAAGAAGTGATAAATCTGATTAAAGCAATGTCACAGTAAAAGAATCTAGGTTTTAGGGGGCTAGAAACTGGCCCAGCAATAAAGTTCAGCACTGCAAGCCTGACAAACATGGGAAGGTTCTGGGTTCACATCTTGAGACCTCCCTGAGTATGTCAGGCACACCTGTGCCAGTAATCCAGGCCTGGCAAGGGTCAGAGACAGACTGTGGTGTCAAGACCCTGGCAAAGGTTCTGTCTCACTGTCTCTGTCTCTCTCACTCACAGAAAGAAAACATAAAAAAAAAAATGGAGATTTTGGGAAGGGGTAGGGATAAGTGTCAATACAACAGAGAAATTACCAGGAAGAAAATCCCATTTTATTAACCATTGGCAACAGATTACTTTCTCTCTCTCTCTCTCTCTCTTTTTTTTTTAAATTGAAACAAAAGCAAAACCAAAATATGTAGACTTTAAAAAGTTTATGGAAAATGGAATTAAGGTGTGAGTTTATTTTGGTGCCCCCCCCCAAATGAAAACCATGCATCATTTTCATAATATACATTTTCCATGAACTTTGTGAGGACCCCTTGAATGGTTATATATGAGGAAATCAGTAAAGCTGAGCGAAAACAAAGGATTTTTTTTTCTTAAATGGGGAGAGAATATTTTATTCCTTTTTAAAATTTTACTCACCTAAATCATGATTTTGTTGTTGTTGTTCAGTAATCTAAATCTAGGTGTAAAATTCCTTTTCTGATGAAAGGAATTTTTCAGGCTTGCCCTCTGACAGTTCAGCCAAACACTGGGTGTGGTGTTGGGCTAGGTTTTCTTGAAGTTTCATGTGCCTACAGATTTCTTGGGAATTCTTGTTAACAGGCAGATTCTGACTCAGTGGGGCCCAAGAGCCTGCTCTCCTAACAAGCTCCGTGGTGAAACTGACTTTGTGAGTCTGTCTACTCAAATTTGAGGAGTAAGGTTTTTTTTCCTAGATAACCCTGAAATCCTTTTCAGCGTTCACATTCTGAACTTTGTCCTAATCCAAACCTCAAAGAAAAAATTATATTGCGACATACTAAAAATCAGGAAAAGAACATTTATATTTTTAAATGTTTATATATTTTAATCTATTAAATGATCTATTTTTAGTATTTGTCAGTCAAAGGGAGACTTTTAATCACTTAAATTTGTTGACCATAAAGTAGATTAGAATTATTCACTTTATTTATGGGTGGAAAACAAGGTAAAATGACTTTTCTGCCCAGGACTACACTGGCATTTGGGGGATTAGAATGACCTATTCTGAGTTTCTTTTGAACCTTGATACTTTTCAGTTCATGATGGGGAACTAGAGTTTAGGAATTTGCATTATAATTAATTCTACATAGAATGAGACTGCTTACAGTGAAAAATAAAAAGCCGAGTACCTAGCACTGGGCTGAGCCTGGAGCAGGTAGCACTGGGCTGAGCCTGGAGCAGGTAGCACTGGGCTGAGCCTGGAGCAGGTAGCAAGGACACCTAACGAATGACTGAGCATACCATGAGTTAACTTCTGGGCATCAGGCATGTTAATGCATGAACCGATGACCAGACAATGCCTGTTGAAAAGATTCTGATCTATCATCATATGAAAGTTGGCTAAATGGTTTTCTAATCTATAGTGTATATTAGGTAAACCTATTTTTGATAGGTTTCCTGCAATGCTGATTGGTACTCTGCTGTGTATTTCCAAATATGTATTCTTCCTGGGGCAAGTAATATACTGTAATCTAATTAATGTGCTTAAAGGTAAATTTGGACATTGATCAGTTTATTTTTAAAGTGAATGTATGCTTCTCACCATCACAATTTTTAGGGTTTTGTTTTGTTTTCCGTTGAAGGAATATTTAAAGGAACAGCTGTTTTCTATGAATGGTTCAGAGGAAACACCATTACCCGTCCGACCTTTAAAGACGACCTTGAGGAGTGTGGAAGATCAGCCTTCTGCCTTTAACCCTTTCCATGTGTACAAGGTGTTTAGTGAAAACATGCTAGATCAGGTATGTGAAAATTAAATGATAAATTCAAGGATGCGATTTCTTTACACAAGTAAGAAAAGTATGCTTTGTGTTTGAATATTTACACATAAGCTCTTCTTGGTAGGAAGCAAAAGGCCTTGTTCTTATCTACATGGTCTGTAAAAACGGGCTTTTAAAAGTTATTTACCTAGTTGTCAAACTCATTCATCTGTTTGGACTGCAAATTTTAATTTTGGCCAGGTCAAGTTAGGGCAGAGGGAACATGTGTTAGGCTGTGTCTCTAAAAGGTCTGAAGAACCAGACATTTTGTAACTGCCCCCTCCTCCCTTACCACCCCCTACACCCAAAACACATTCTTCATATCACAAAACACCTTGCAGTCATTATGAATGTATCAGATAAATTAGTAAATGATTTTAAGTTAATTAAAAATAGAGTACTAAGCTACTCTTTTAAGTGACATGAGATAAATTTGTTTTTTAGAACCCTAGACATATTCCTATATTTAAAATGAATTTGCTAGTGATCTTAAAGCCAGGATATTTGCCATAAAATCAAGAAGATAAATGCATTTTTAAAAAATGTCAGATCGTATCATTGTTTAAGCTGCATGTTTCAGTAGTTACATTCAAAAGATCATCTTGTGCCAGAGTATTTGAAATCTAAAGTTGCTTTTGCTTGTTCATTCTTTTAGTGGCTTTTCCCAGAAACCTCTTGACAGACAATTTGAACTAACAGGGCAGAAGAGAAGGATTGCTTGACCTAGAGCTCTGATGAAAATAAGAATTAAAACAATGGCCTAATTCGGCATGCAGATAATATTTTTGCCATGCCTGTTACAGCTCTAGTCTACATTCATCAATACTGTAGTAGAATAAGACCTTCAAATGCTGACAACCCAGGGCAGAATTCTCCTGCTCTATGACAGGATCGTAGTGCTCGATTAATCAGCAGGTGACAGGGACTAGCTCTTGTTGGACTGTTAAGCATCAGCAGACTCTTATTAGCAAAACTAGTTAGTTTTAAGGAACGTAAACATTTACAGTTCTTTAAAATCAAATATATTGTTAACATTGGAACTAATGGCTTCTTTCTTATGTTCTACATTAAAATGCTCCAAACCATGAATAATTATGGTAGCTTTTAAGTTTTCTCTGCTTCATTTAAATAAACAGCAAGTTACATTTGAGTTCTGAATTGTGGGATTAATTTTTCACAGTAGTTTTTCTTCTTAGCCAGTTGTGAAGTTTACATCTTATGAGCAAAAAGAAGCATTTATGTTATTTATGCTACTAGGTCATTATATCTCCTCTTTAAAGAATTTTCTTTAACCAAAAAGGTAATATTAATTATCACAGTCTAATTAAGTTATGTCTTAACTTTTGAGTCCTAGTACTTTCAATGTTTTTTTTTTTAATTCAACTTTTGGATGCAAAAAATAAAACAGACTATAAATTGATATGTCCTATGAAAAAGTTGCCAATTATTTTGCTTTTCTTTTCAAAAAGAGTCCCCCTCCCAGAGAAACTTGTTGGGCACATGCCATTAACACTTGGAAGAATAACGACTCAAAAAATTGATTTATATTTTTATAAATAATGACTACATCCCCAAATGGATTTATAAATTAATTGCTGTCTTATTGGAATAAAAACCTTCTTCTGTGGACATGATTGATGTTATCTGTCTAAGTCCTTGTTCTGGACCCCCCTCCTTCTTAGTTAGTCTATCACAGCTGGAGCTTTAATTTACTGATCATATTAACTCTGATTAATAACTAACAATAGTGTCTTCTCATTTATCAACAGTCAGCCATCACAAAATGGAACTGGAATTGGTCAAACTTGCTGCCAAATTATCTAGGACTGGATAAGATGACCTTCAGTGTGCTGCTCAGAAACAGGTAATAAGATTGGGGATCTTGGGGATGTGGTTTGAGGGGAGAGGGTTCGTGTGTGCATGTGTATATGTACGTGCCTGTGTGTGTCTGCACGCACATGTGCACATACATTTTACCAGAGTATTTCTAGGAAAAGTGAAAGGATTTTGTCAGCAGGGAAGTCTCTTATTTTCCCCTTCTTTACTGTCTTGTTTTAGAAAAACATGCTGAAATTATATCAGTAGAATTCTAAATACCATTTTCCATAGTGAACATTTGCAAAAGTCAGTAAAATTTGCTTCTGTCTTGACACTGGTTTATTTTCATCTGAATTTTAAATATTTTTGACTTTGTGTTATAAACACCCAAAGTTATTGACTTGAATGTCATTATGATATTATATTATACCTTTCTTTACAGCAAGTTAATGAATGCATACAAAATGCCAAGTCAAATCAATGAGTCTAACCAGGGGAAACATATAAGTAATATTGTCGTGATTGAATTTTTCACTTTTCAGCCAGTTATTTTGGCAATGTCTTGCTATAGTCTCAGTTGCATATTATTTTACACACAGACAAGCACACACACACACACGCACACACACACACACGCACACACACACCTCAATAAAATGATAATGTGGTTTCAGCTAAGAACCCACACTTGTCATTTATTTTGCACAAAACTGTAAACATTTTCCTTCTGTCTTGGATTAGTTAACATTTTTTGTGAACTTTAAAATTTTCAGTGAATATAATAAGGTGTAAACTTTGAAAAGTGGATTCTTCTATGAATTATCTCATTTTCAAATAAGATAAATATATGAGACTTTATTGTTTGTCATCCATTTGCTTATAGCTAAGAATGAGAATCATCTTCTATATGATCTTTGTGACATAGAATATATTTCAATATCTTTTAATTTGTTAGGAGGCACGTACACTCTTAGTGGAGAGATGTGGGGAATGGAGGAGGGAGAAAGCACTCCTCCTGAGGGATAGCCACTCTGCAATCCCTTCTCCATTTCTCCTTTTGGAACTTTGGGCAGGGTCTAGGACTCCAGCTGCACAGTGGGTCACGTGGGATCCAGCTGCCCCAACCACCCTGCCACTGGCAGGCCTAATGTCAGAATTTTTTTGCAAAAATATGGAGTATCACTTTTCCTGAAAGGAAATCATGACAATGACATAGTAGGATTGTCAAATCATCCTTGAGCAATCCAGTGCATATAAGAAAACATCTTGAGAGATTGTAGTTATTCCCAAATGGAGGTTGTTTTGTTTTGTTTTATTTATTTATTTTTAAAAGCTTTATGATCAGAAAGCTATAGAATTCACAATAATATTTCTAATATTTTATTGTGAACTAAATTTATTCACTCATCCTGGACAAGTTGCACTATGTAGAAGCTTCCCCTATCCAGGACAGGTTCTTTCTGCAGCGAACTTACCACCTGGCAGCCAGTCGCCCAGAATGCACCCTGTTCATGCACAAACTCCCGGAGGTATTCCTGTCTCCAGGATGTCTGCCAACATGACAGGGTTGGTGGAGGAGAGGCTGGATGGTCTTTTGAAACTGTAGTTACATGGTGTCTACATAGCCTTAAATGTCTGTCTGGAAACAAACTAGGAAAGATAAGTAATTTTTTTACTTCTTATGTGGAAAGTTTTTGAGTTTATGTAGATTAACTGTATTATAGTTTATTTAACTTTTTTTCAGCTTTGAATTGCTGTTTCCAGTGCACTAAATGGTACTCTAGGGACAACACAACCTTCCAAACTTACTGCAATGCTCTGTAGAATATTCACTTCTAAGTGAATTTGTGTTTTAACCAGAATCACAGATTATTTTTGTTTAACACCTTCAGATACACTTCAATTAGGTCACTAGCTATTAAAGTCTATTTCCCTGAGATATGTGCAGGAGTGAGGGTTCCAAAAGAACTCTCACAAATTTAGCCACAAATAACAGGTCAAAACAGTTCTGTTGGGAAAAGGTCATGCATTTTTAATAGAAACAGCTAGACTCTCATCTTAATAAGAACCTTAGATTTTTTAAAGAATGGTATGAAAAGCATTCTATTGCAAACTACCACACAGCAGGCTACAATGAACCTAAGTGATCTACTTTAGAAGGATGAAAGACACCTGAGAGTTTTTAATCACCTCTATCTCTTTCCCATTTATTCTAAGAATGCTATTTATGAGTTTTGATTAGTATTGAACTGCTGAGGAAATTGCTTCTGTTATTTTCTCTAAAACATTCTCTTGTTTGGACTTATCTGAAAGTGCCATTTTTTTTTTTTTTTTTTTTTTTTTAGTAATGCATTGAATTTTTGACAACATGGTTATCTGAAAGACACATATTTGAAAATGAGACCATAGAACACTAGACTTTTAGAATCAGAGTTACACTCATCATCCGGTATCTACATAGTGTATCCTCACTACAACCATGCAACCATGGTTTTGGGGGTCAGGCAAAGCCAAAGAGAAACCAGAGCAGCTCAGCCAAATATGTGCAGTTCTTTCTCCCAAGGTCAACAGTTCGGCAAGTCATTTGTTCTTTTCGCTCCTATTATTGGTAATATATCTGTACTTACGTATCTCTGTGCTGTGGTCTAGTGTATGTACGGACTACCAGTGTAGTCTACGGATATAATGTTACAGAAAAAAAAGTGAACTCAAATACACAAGTATGAAAAAAATTCAGGATAAGGGAATTTGTTTTTTATTAATTCCTTAAATTATTTTGACCTTGATCTTCAACTTCTGTATAGTAAACAGACGTGCTGTGAACTTTTCTCACTATGCCTAAAGTGAGCAAGACTTCCTTTGCCCCCAAAAACAAGATGGAGAAAAGAAAGCAGGATTCCTGGGTTCTCAGGAGCTTACCTTTGATTTTGGATTTCCTTATCTTTAATACAAAATATTGATAATTATATAACTACTTCATGGAGATAGATATTGACATATTCAAGAGTATTAAAGTAACAGTGGTGTTAGTGTCTGGTCAGGGAAGGAAACAGCATTTACTAAGGTCAGTAGGGAGTTGGCATTTCAAGACTGACATTGGGACTACCAAGGTTATGGAGACTCCAGGCCTAAACAAAGAATGAGGGTCAAAACAAGTCTTAGGTTAGAGAACAGGCAGCAGGCCCAAAGGTCTGGATAACAAACAGGAGAAAAGAGCTAGGAAGAGGGTCAAGGGTCAAGTGAGCCACTCCAGAGATGAAGACCTGAGATGACAGTTCAGACACATGAAAGAAGAAATCTGTGGTGCCGGCAGTATGTCTCTGAGGCAATATCAGTTTTCATTTCAAAGGCAGTTCTGTGCTATCTGCAAAAGCAGAACAAATCTTGAAGGGCTGCCTGAATCCTTAACAGGGATATGACCTCTACTCACTGTCTGGCCTCCCTTCAGTGTACGCTGCTCTAAATAGATGACCTTCTTCGGGTTCTTTAGGTTCTCTAAGTTCTTTCTCACTTTACGGTCTTGGTATTTTAGTTCCCTCAGTTTTTTACATGGCTGGCACCATCTATCTTGTCCATCAGGGCCAAACGTCATCTCTTAAGAGACCTTTCCTTCTTACCTGCGTCAAACGTGACTGTCCCTCAGGTCACCATAGCAGTTTGCTGTGTTTTCTTAATTGAGTTATCACTATCTGAGATCTCAGTTTCTGTTTGTTTATTATCTGTTAATCTTACCCCCATCGTAGTGTATAAATGTGAGATAGTGCCTTGCCTGGCTTATCCCAACCGTGAGGTCAGTATCTAGAACAGCTAGTATTATAATACTTGTCAAATTAATTAATGAACAAATGAGGGATCAGACTGTAGAGAAAAAGTCAACTCCTGACAGATGAGCGCAAGGGTGGGTTTTCTCTAAATGTGAATCTATTCATCTAGTCAATTAGCAGTCATGTACACATGAGAAGTATACTCTGCAAGATCTCATAAAACATTATTAACAAGCATATACATGCTCTTCATTTTTCAGATTTGGATGAAAATCAGGTTCATTAAACCCTGTATGTTTGAATTGCCTGTTAGGATGATGATGCTGTGAAATTTGGCTCAGATTAAAAGAACAGAAAGCTAATCTTTATTTTTAATTAATTGATCCAATTCAAGCCATAACCTCTTCAGCAACAAAGACTGTTCTTTGCTCCATGATTCTTAAGTTTTCTGACATGTAGGTGATAGGGTTTGTATTTGTTAAATGCTAACTAAAAATGCAAGTTGAAAACTTTTAAGATCGAGTTAGCTGACAAAAAGTATCTGACCAAGACTGTAAATTCATTAAGTGATTTTTTTTTTTGGAGATATTTTAAGTAGCTGAGACATCAGAAAAAGAGATCCAGAATACATATTAATGATATATGTTTCAACTTAGAAAGTTCGCCATCGTGGGAAATAACGAGTCCGTAGAGGTTCAGAAAATCAACCTGTATACCAGCTCCACACCTTTACCTTTAATGCTATGCAAGAATGAGCACAGTGATTGTACACTGATCTTTCAAAATAATAAAGGTACTTTTTCCATAGTCTCTTACTATTAGTTTCCTGCTTTTGTTCTCACCCACTTTGAAATAAATCCAGAATAGCGAATGAGACGGTGATTGCATTTGCAGGAGAGTGCACCAAAAGGAACACTCTATTCCTTCATTCATGGCGGATCTCCAGATTGCCATTTTGATATTGTTTTCTTTGTCACCGGAAGAAATTTATGTTGCTTCTTTTCTCTTTACCTTATTTATTCCAGTCTAATTCCCAAGAATTGTGGTGTTGAAAGTAATCTCTATACAGTGGAGTGCTATGCTGTTTTAACCATCTAAATATACTGCATATGAGTTTGGCTTCGAGTTGAACAAACACAATTAAATATGATGGCAGGAACAGCAGAAGGGGTGGTGGTGGCAGATTTCTGGCTATCACTTTGGGGCCTTTCCAGGTGGACAATAACCATACATCTGAGAGGAAACAGAGATTAGAAAACATGCTTTAAAAGAACATTGGTCTGTGGAGTTGTTTGCTTTTAATAATAATAATTAATAAAGTACCTTTACTCTATATCAGATTATAGTGTGTGCCCTGTGGCGTGTAGAGAGTAGAAAATATTGTTGCTGGCCTCAAACTGCACACACTGCACTCTCAAATGACCGTTCTCAGGCGGTGCTTCCATTAGCACAATTTTTATAGTAGCTCACAGTAGTAAATTCTTGGTGCAGCAGCAGACTGCCTGGTTATGAAGAGGTAGGTTTAAGGAAAACAGGGAAGTTGATTTTATGAGCAGACACCTCTGAGCGTACGTTGCATATGCCACAGCATTCAAATTTGGGGTTTTCTTCATACTCCAGCTCCTAGAAACCCTTTTTCTCTCCACCTCCCCTGAAAGGCCTCAGACAGAGTGGCTCTCTTTCCGCCATTGCTGTGTCCTCTCAGATGAAGTGTTCCCTCCCATCCTGAAATCCTCCAGCATCATTTGTGTTGCACAGAGATTTCCTAACATGTACTTAGGATGTATAAATTTAACATTTCACTCTTGAGAGTTTCTAGGACTAAGAGATTTGGTACATGAACCAAACTGACTCCTGCACGTGCATTGTTTCCTGATGGATAATTTGTATAAGTTTGTCATTCTTTATGTGTATAAAGTGCTTTTGCACAAATCTCTTTTGACCCTCACTACAAACATGTAATAAGAGGCAAGTCCTAGCAAGGTTGCAAGACATTAAAAGTTACAGATGTTAAGAGGCAGCTGGAACTCAGAATGAAGGCTTCTGACTCTGTATCTGATGTTTTCATACCACACTCCTGGTCAATTTTTTTTATGGGTTGTATATTTACTGCAATAATACTGATAATGAGAAGAGCAAATAGCACTTGCCGCATGGCTGACATAATTTGTCATCTACATACACGCTTGTAAATCTTTACAATAACTTTGTAAAGTAGGCACCATATTGTCATTTTCCTGATAAGGAAACTAAGGCACAGAGCTCTCAGTGATGGTACTGATTCTGGCTTAAGTCCATGTTCTTAACCACGTCTTTTCAGTGCTTCCTAGAGAGCTTTGCTTACTTTACCCAATCAACCAACATTTTTAAGCATCTTCTATATTAAAGGCATTTGTTTAGAAAAAAGTAACAGTTGGGGTTGGCAGGTGGCATAATAGTGAAAGACGTTGGATTCCCACATGGCCGACTGGGGTTCGGGTTCCAGACCTGGTGGCTTGTTCTCTCTCTCTTTCTTTCTCTCTCTCTGGTCAAAATTGGAAAATAATGATAATAAATAAATAATTATTAAAAAGAATAAAGTAACAATTAAAGTAAC
>NW_006199974.1:273970-277025 GCF_000334495.1 Tupaia belangeri chinensis | reverse complement strand
CATCAAAGGGCCCTTTAATGCAACCCCACAAAATTTTTCGTTCATTTTGGTTGTCTTCCTTCTTCAAATTCCTATCTCCTTCTCTGCAACTGACTTGGCATCACCCCCTTTACCAGGAAAACTAAAGCTTTCTATGTTATTCTGTTGTTATGTTACTAAACCGAACTTCCTGAGACTGGTAACTTATAAAAATTAGAGGTGTATTTGGTTCACAATTCTGGTGGTTAGAGAGTCCAAGTGCATGAGTTTGGCATTACAACATGGCCAACAGAAGCAATGAGAGCAAGGTAGTTAAATGCCAAGAGAGAGAAAGAGAGGAAGTAGGAAAAATATTTTATTTTCTTCATTTATCCCTTCAACACTCTCAGCCAACTGAGTGTGGGTCTCCACTTAAAGATCTCACCACCTTCTAAAAGCAATTACATTAGGGATCAAATTCCAAAACATAAACCTTTGGGGGGATATACCATTATCCAAACCATAGCACCCTCTCATGTGAATCTCCCAACTTTCTTTTCTAAACCTCAGTTTTGTTTCTTGATAGAAATTTGATCTCTAAACCTTTGCTTCTTGTCTCTCATCTTGGATAAAGAGAGCCCTCATGTAGTTAAAACTTTAGTGGTAAGCTGACTATTTAGATTGTGGAAGGCCTGAGGATGAATAAGTTTCGACTTCAACCAGTAGACCTGAGAGAATCAGCACAGCCTGTAAGTGAAGCACCGAAGGGAACAGATAACTGTTTAGGACATGAACAACATCCGGGTGGAGGGACAGGAAAAGGCAATGAAAAGGAAGAAAGGTCAGGTTAGAGACTGTGCCTAGAGACTGGGGAAGAGATTATATATCATAGATACAAAAGACACTTCCAAAGGAAGTTTAGAGACTCAGAAAAAGTCTATTCTTAATTTGCACAAGAGTAGGTATTATTGCTCTTCTCTGAAGATAGTGTACTCAGGTATTCCTAAGGTAGAAATACAATGCTTACCGTTTCTTCAGAGAGTGAGTCTGCCAGTTCAGATTCTCCAGAAAGCAGAGGTGAAGATGAAATAGGAGGCACAAGATGTTTTTTTTTGAAAGAAATATATAATGAGCATAAAGAAGAGGAAGCAGAATAGGCAGGGAAGATCTTCAGACTAAATCGCTGATCCGATTCCTTGCAAAGGAGGAAGGAAGGTTGGATAAAAAGAATCTCAAAACAGCAGGGTAGTTTTGTTTTGTTTTGTCCAGAGTGGTTTTTGCTACAGGGTGCGTGCACTTGCTGTAGAGAGAGAGAGAGACAGAAAGTGAGAAATCACCCCCCCCCCCAGGGGGGATGGCCACTCGGCAATTCCTTCTCCTCTATTCTCTCAGGATCTTGGGCACGCACGCAAACGTGCCCGGCGTGAGTTTAAGCCACCGGGTCCAGGATTCGAACCACAGTCAACTACATGGGAATTCAGTGACATAGCCATTACGCTAACTGCTTGTCCCAGCCAGGTAGTTTTAAGAAAGATTTTGATAATGCCAAGAGAGACCCTTTGAGCTGAAGTCATCTACTAGAAGTGTTTGTGGGCTGACACTTAGTGCCTTCATCTTGTTCAGATGCTGGCTGAAAACAGCATGGCCCCAGCACACATGCATGGCAGGTCCAGAGGAATGGTAACTGCAGCCATCAGTCAACTCTGTTAACTGCAGGAGAAGATTTGAGTGGTACATTTCCATGGTCATCACAGAGAAAACGGAAAGAGTAACTCTCTTACATGTGGAGAGATTATATGAATATGTGTCATGTAGAACAGGGATGCAGTTTAAATAAAGGTCTCCATTACTTTCATGAGGTAGGAAACAGACAACCTAAGTAAATATGTTAAATGCTATTGACAGAAATGCAGAAGTGGCAACATTTTGATGAAAGGAAGGTATAATAATTTTCTCAAAAGCAGCCATGGGAGAATCTTTTGCTTGTCAAATTGAACCAAAATTCACTTTGTAATGAATTTTCTTCTACCTAATTATGCATTCACATACTGGCACTTTGGGGTTCTTGCAATGGATCAAAAGCTATTTAAAAACTTGCTTGTATAGAATTCATTCTTTTTTCAATGACTATTCGTTAAAGTCTTTCCCCTGTCAAATACTGTTCAGGTCCCAAAGTCTCTGTGATGTTTTTCTGCAAAAAGTTTTACATAGGTTCCACCAGGAGTAGCTGTCATAGATCCATTGATTCAGTTTGACTGAAGATGAAAAGAGCATTGACTGCTTTAAGGCTTATTGATAGTCATTGAATTGTCTGCTTGTTTACGTTACTATATAAACATAAGGAGAAAAACTCTCTCTGTAGATATTTTTACTATGACATAATTATAGGGAGAAACTTAAATATAGTAAATACAACTGAATATTATAACAAATCAGAACAACAACTAACAATATTTACTTATACAGTAATACTAATATTCATAATATTAATTAATATTTATTATATGACTTTTCTGACATATTGAGTATATATTAGAATAACTGTGTTTTCTTATGCTATAAATAAAACTCTCACCTTGGAGATAAACTGGAGTTCTGGGAAAATGGCAGTGAGCGTGTAGGCGTGTGTCTGAGGGTACAGGGGCAAGGGTGTGAGGGTGAATGGGTGTGTGCTTCACACCCGGTGCTTCTTGCTGCACAGGTTCAGGATGCATGCCATCTTGAGAGATTTTAAAACTGCACCTCGGGAAGAAGTTATCAAGAGTGGCTGCTACTGGGCACCTGGCCTTGCTGCCACTGCTGTTGCACTCAGCTAAGCCATGCAGACCTGCTGCCAGGTCCCAGGGTCCAGGAATTGAGATATTCTCTGGGGAGTTTGCTGTTACACCACCCTACTCCACAGCCCCCAATATCCCCCGCCACACACACACATCCACACTTACACCCCATTGCAGGAACCGAGCCTGAGCACTGTGGCTTGGCCCAGCTGCCTGGCCCCTCGGTCTGGGAATTGAGATATTTGCCAAGGAGGTATCTATAGCATCCCTTGCCAGCTATGGCTGGAACCCAAACCTGAGGTTCTGGGCAGGCTACAGTG
>NW_006199974.1:258138-273713 GCF_000334495.1 Tupaia belangeri chinensis | reverse complement strand
GCCCACCAGGGCAGAGAGAGGTGGCCAGGCCAGAGCTGGCTAGAGAGGCTGGAGGGATCATGATGTTGGAGCCCAAGGCTGAATCTCGCTGGCGGGAATAACCTGAACACCTTGCCATCATCCTGTTCAAGGAGAAGAATCAAGATTGCCAGCCAGAAATACCCATTTTACGTCTCTTATGGAAGAAAGGCTTATAAATGCCTCAGGGATGAGATGAGGCTGATGAAGTACTAGAGAAAGATGACAGAAACTTCTGGGACACATAATTTCTACTAGAAAGTATAAAGAGGATCTGCCTGAAGCTAGCGAGTCTCTAGAGCAGCTTTTCCTGCCCCACTACACTCCCTCTGGGAGGGATAAAATAAAAGAAATTCTCTAAAACTCTGAACTCCAGCTGAAAGACACAGCTGACCTCTGGCCCCTTCTGGACCACTTTTCCAGGGGCAAACTTGGGGCCTAAGGCTGTCTCTCTCCTCTTGGCATCACAGAATCTACTTCAAAAACTAAGAAGAAATGAATACCAGATGCCTTAAAAGCAAAGCAGGGACACAGAAATATTAAGAAAGAAGGAAGGAGAGAAAGGAAGGAAGGAACAAAAGAAACAGCTTCCCTGGAAAGGATCACAACAACTTATCACCAACAATGGCTAAAGACAGGAAGTCACAGAAATATCAGAGAAGGACTTCAGAATATTCTTCTTAACAAAACTCAAATGAGATGAAGAAATAAACAGACAACCTATTCCAGAAGATGAGAAAGTAATTCCATAACATGAAGGAAGAACTCTATAAAGAGATAGATACCTTAAAAAGAATCAAACAGAACTGGAAACAAAGGATACAGTACAGAAAATTAAAAACAAAACAAAACAAAAAAACCTCTTTAAAGTACAAACAGCAGATTAGACCGTGCAGAAGAAAGAATTTCTGCCCTTGAAGACAGAACTTTCAAAATACTCTAAGCCAACAAAAAGAATAAAGATAACCATTAAAAATGAGACAACGGGGGCCAGTGGATGACATAATGGTTATGTTGCTGGCCTCCCATGTAGTCGACTGGAGTTCGAGTCCATCCCAGATCCCGTAGCTTGAAACTCACACTGGACATGTTTGCCCGTGTGCCCAAAATCCCAAAAGAGAATGGAGGAGAAAGGATTGTGGCATAGGCCACCCCTCCCCTTTGGAGGGGGCTGATTTCTCGCTTTCTGTCTCTCTCTGTCGCTCCAACAAGTGCACGTGTCCTATAGCAAAAAATTTCTTTAAAAAAAAAAATGAGGGCAACAAATGGGAAAATTTAGACACTGTTAAGTGGCTAAATGTCCACATAATGGATATTTCAGAAGGCAAAAGAGAGATAAAGGCATAGAAAATCTCTTTCATGAAATACTATTTGAAAACTTTCCAAATCCAGAGAAATACACAACCATCCAGATCCAAGTAATACAAAGAACATCAAATAGAATCAACATAGGGACATCCTCTCCACAACAAATCATAGCCAGATTGGTAAAAACCAAAGACAGTATTCTAAAAATGTCAAGAGAGAAGTGTCAAGTTACTGACACAGGTTATCTCATTGGACTAACATCCGGGGACCAGCAGTTAGCATAATGGCTATGTCGCTGGACTCCCATGTAGTCGACCGCCATTCACATCCTGGACCCGGTGGCTTAAAACTCACGCCGGGCGCGTGTGCGTGCGTGCCCAAGATCCCGAGAGGAGAAGGGATTGTGGCGTGGCCATCCCCCTAGGGGGTGATTTCTCGCTTTGTCTCTCTGTCTCTCTCTGTCTGTCTGGCGAGCGCATGCACCCTGCAGTAAAAACCTCTAAAAAAGAAAAAGACTAACATCAGACCTCTCAACTGAACAGTGCAGGTGAGGAAAGAATGAGAAGACATATTCAAAGCTCTAAAAGAAAAAATTTCAACCAACAATACTATACTCAGTGGGACAAGCAGGTGGCATGGTGATTAAGAAGCTGAATTCCCACATGACTGAAATACAGTTGAAGGACCTGACGGCTTGGTAATCACACCAGGTGCTTGTGTGCCCAAAATCCTGAGAGGAAAACGGAGGTCACGGGATTGCAGTGTGGTCATCCTCCTTAGAAGCTGATTTCTCACTTCCCCTCGTTGTCTCTCTTCATGAGTGCACATGGCCTATGGCAAAAGCCTTAAAACAAAACAAAACAAAACAAAAACCTATACCCAGCAAGATTATCCTTCAAATGGGAAGAAGAAATAAAATCATTCTCAGATAAACTAAAGCTGAAAAACTCACCAATGCTAGATCAGCTCTTTAAGAAGAACCGAAGGAAACACTGTATCAGAAAAAGGGAAGGGAGATAAATAGAAATAAGAGAACACAAAACAACTTTAAAAATTACCAACAAAATGACAGACGATGTAACTGTTATGTTTCTAGACTCCCACGTAATTGATCGGTGGTTTGAGTCCTGGACCCAGTGGCTTAAACTCACACCAGGCACATGTGTGTGCATGACCAAAATCCCAAGAGGAGAATGGAGGAGAAAAGATTGCGGCGTGGCCATCTCCCTGGGGGTTGATTTCTCACTTTCTGTCTCTCTGATAAGTGCACATACCCTATGGGAAAAATTTGTCTTTAAAAAAAAAAAAAGAGATAATATGTTTATAATCTAATCTCAGCACCCTGACTCAGTTCTTTCTCCTCCTCTCTGTATGTACACACTACCTACCTCCTTTTGTGTGGTCTACATTTACAGTTTATAGTTGTGATTCTACAGATTTCAGAAAACTTTTTTCATTCATCCATGTGAAGACACAGTCTTAGAGACTGCTATGGGGTGTGTGTGCTCACCAGAGAAACAGAGAAAGACCGAGAGACAGAAAGCAAAAAATCACCTCCTAGAGGGGATGGCCATGGCACAATCCTTCCTCCTCCATTCTCTTCTTGGGATTTTGGCCATGCACACACATGTCTCTGGAGTGTGTTTCAAGCCCCAGGTCTGGGACTTGAACCATAGTAGGCCACATGGGAATCCAGCAACATAACCACTACACCATCTGCTGGTCTCAACACAGTCCATTTTTAATGGCTACGAGAAAAGAGACAAAGTATATAAGGCAAAAGAATTTCCTTCAGCCAGAGCTGAGGACTATAGTCAGAATATAATGAATTAAGGCTCTCTTAATATGTGCACTGAGTCTTAGAGATTTCAGGAGATTTTTCAGGCAAAATTCATGAATGGAGAGGGAAACAATAATAAACATTATTGTTTAGCCCAAGTTTTACACTGGTTGAAAGGCTATATAGCAGAGATCTTGTAGAGTAGTGATTGGCTAAATACCATGATAAGGGGAGCAGGATGACCTTGAAGTCATCAGGGGGTGGCATGCTTAATCTTACAGTGTGGAGACAGTGAGTCTGACTTACTATTGTAACTATGAACATTTTGAAAGTTACAGTTAATGTATGTGACTTTATTGTCCATGTCTTTGGACCTGATCATTTTCTTTTTTTTTTTTAGAGGTTTTTTTCGCTATAGGGCGCGTGCGCTCGCCAGACAGACAGAGAGAGACATAGAGACAGAAAGCAAGAAATCACCCCCCGGGGGGATGGTCGCGCTGCAATCCCTTCTCCTTCATTCTCCTCTCGGGATCCTGGACACGCACGCACACGCGCCTGGCGTGAGCTTTAAGCCACCGGGTCCGGGACGCGAACCCCGGTCGACTACGTGGGAGTCCAGTGACATAGCCACTACGCCAACTGCTGGTTCCCTGGACCTGATCATTTTTAACATGGCCTCACGTTTCTTTGGGGTTACTTTCTTCCACAGCATTATACCAAATTAACGTAGCACAATTTATGTAGTTATTCCTTTATTACTGTGTATTTTAGACTGCTTCCAGATCTTTGCTTTCCCTTGTTTGTACATTTTACACTGATATGAATATGCACATTCCTTCCTGCCTCCAATAGAACAGACATGAGACATAAAGGACTCAGGCAAAACTTTTACAAATGACCAAATAGTCCAAGAGAGGAGAGCTGGAGTGAAATGCAGAGATTTCTAAAGATCAACTGCCACGCTTCTCCTTCAAAATTTGAAGTGGCTCCACATTGCTTGTCGTGCCAAACTCAAACTCGCCGGCCTCTGTTTCAAGACTTCCTTCATCTGGTCTTCTTGTTCACCAGTGCCTTCTCTACAATAAGGCCCCCCATCCTTTCGTCCTCTCCAGAGTCCATCACCATATAGTTCAAATATCTTCTCTACAACTTTCCCTAAGCCTCCTGTTTCTTACTGTATAACAGAAAGGTGAGCAGCACCTTTCTTAGTGAATGGCTGGGCAGATCCGAAAACTTTACATCCAGTACATTATTTATCACAAGGCCTAGTACATAGGAAATGCTCTATAACTATTAGTTCTAATTATTCATAGCTACTAATTGGTCCTCCTGTTTGAGCAGGTTAGAGCAAGTTACAAGGGCAAATATGGAACCAGGGACAAAACAGTAAGGCATAGCCCCAGAATCCAAGTAATTGCAAAATGGAGAAAGAGGTGAGGTGGACCTAGGAGAAAAAGCAGAAAGGAGAGAAGAGACATCCAGAACACTCTTATTAAGTGGTGTTTTCGTGATATGTGTCTGGGTTCAAGGTAGAGGGTGAGTTTAGGAAACCGATGCCTAGTTATTCAGAGCCAACTGTGAGGAAGGTGTGGCCACAGAGGGCCGATGTTTGGCATTCATTCAGTGATCTACTGTGTACCAGGTCGTATGTTCTGTTTGGATTATGAATTACTTAGGAATCAGGGCTTAGACTTGGGGGTCTACCTGAAGGATATCAGCTTCCAGGATGAAATTTGATCTGGACATTATCCTCAGACATAGGATTTGCTCATAATATCCTGGTCAGGACTAAAGTTCACCCCAGATTAGAGGGAGAGCGGAGGCTGCAGATGACAAGACTGACCAGTTAAAGTAGAAGAACAGTTTGGAAGTTAAGCACTTTCTGATGTTTGCAAATGAGAGCCCCATGTTAATGACCAGGTTATCCAAGCTTGCTTCCCTTGACCATCATCCTGGGTGGGGAACTCTGCTCTTCCAAGACCAGTCCAAGCCCACCATCAAGCTCCTCTGTCGTCCTTTAGTTCTCCAAAAATCTCCCATTTTCCCAGGTTCTCAGGGCATTCATAGACCAAGTTACTTACTGCAATGCTTGTGTTACCTTGTGCTGTTCACTGAGGTTTTGGGAGACTGGAGGCAGCTGGAGGACAAAATCTCAGGCACTTCTTGTAACTTGCACTATAGAGTACATTGGTGAAAGCATGGGACTGTTCAGTTCCCAATGCTTTTGGACTCCTGGTCTAACTTAATTGTTTCAGAATGACTTTCTTTTGCTTATAGAACTTTCTGAGTTCATGAAAGGATCACCAAGAGAAAGCAATTTTGTTAAATCATTCATTCAAAACTTTATTAAACTATTTTAAATCAGATACACGTTCATCAGAAGTTGAACAATAAAGACATTGTATAAAGTAAATATTACTAACCTCCTTCACCGCCTCATACTCACCTTTTAATCTCCCCCACCTGAGGTAACATGCCTGTCCTTTTCTTAGTTCTCATTTAAACCTTAACATACCGTATCTTCAAGGAGTAAGTCATTCTGGATAGAGTTCATAAGATAAATGTTGTGATTTAGAAAACTAATAGATAAAGGTATTCTAATTTTCTATACAATGAAAGTTGTCTGAAGCCACAAGTTATTGACCTGGAATCTTGTTGATCTCTTATGGTTGAATTATTGATTATTCTGGTTAATGCTTAAACCTACCAACAGAATCTTGGGGTCTGAGATGGCCAGATTTGGAAGAAGTCAGTAGCCTGCTCCAGGCTCTGTTCATCCATCTCACTTGTGCAGAATGTTTTTGTCCACACTCTATCTTCACTGTGCTTATTCATATGGTTTTGCCCAAAGTCAGTGATGAACATCTGCTTGTCCATTTCAGCAGGCTGGCACTGTAAATGACTTGAAGATAGTCAGGACACCCTGGAAATTGATAACTTTGTATAAAGAACAATCCAGACTCTTCTTATTTTATCGTACACAGAATTTACTTACTGACAGACAAAAATTAAGTGTTATATAACCCACAGAATACACTGTGTGGATTATAAGAATATTTATAACCCATTAGTCAGTCCAGCAAGACTTTGAGTAAATAGATAGATTTGTGACTTCTTGTTCATTCATTCATCCATCAAACATTCACCAGGCACAGCAGGTAAAGAAATAAGTAGACACAGCCTCTGCTGTCAAGAAACTCAGAGTCTGGAGGAGGAGATAGAGTCAAAGATCAGAGGTATAGCTGTACTAGAGGCTCACACATTGCTATAGAAGGGCAGTGAGGATCATAGTGTCGAACTGAATGCAGGGGGAGTCAGGGAATATTGGATTGTCGGAAGAGGCGTAACGTATTTTTTTATGGTTTTCTAAACAAAACTACAGT
Source organism: Tupaia belangeri chinensis (assembly GCF_000334495.1). Classification (NCBI taxonomy): domain Eukaryota; kingdom Metazoa; phylum Chordata; class Mammalia; order Scandentia; family Tupaiidae; genus Tupaia; species Tupaia belangeri. The sequence goes on along the minus strand of NW_006199974.1, from coordinate 267,224 downwards.
ATGACTTTTCCCACAACCCAATACATTCAGAGATGGTGATATTTGAGCTATGAGTCAGGAAGATAACCAAGGTGAGAGCTGGTCTAGAAGAAGAGTTCGACATAGTAGTATAATACAACATGAAAAGAGTTAGTGTATTGCATCCAGGGTATTTGGGCTAGAATGGTTTCATCACTGCATTTTTTGCTTTTCAATTAGTACTACTTGCAACACATCGGCACAGTGAATGAATGCTAGGCTGCTAAAAACAAAGTCTGACGCTGACTTGAGTGAAAAGTGGGGGTGGAAAGGGAGGATGTGGCAACTGTCCCATTTAATCCCGTAACCAGAGAATATTGAAAGATACAGCTTCTTTCTTTCCAATACTTGGCCTCATTTGACCCTGAATATTTGCAGGCATGTGTAAGCAATTGTAGGCCCTGTGTAATCCATAGATCAAATGGCCTCGTGGTCTGCCACTAAAATTCTGTTTGCCTTATATTTATACAGTTTGCATGGCATGTACCTTCGTGTAGTCCCTTTTGGTATGTGATTGATGGTTCTTCAGACGAGATGTGCTAGCTTAATACTGGCCTTGGTCGAGTAGGGGAGTTGTATCCGATTTGTCTTATTCTTAATATCTCATGTTCTTGCTGCCTGTTCTGGAGGTGCAGTGTGTTTGTTCTGTTTGGTTCTGAAGTGTAAGCGTTACCTGATAGCAGTGGGAATGCCTTGAGAAATTGTGATGTTTCCAAGTCAGTGTGTTTTAATGTTGTTGCTCTGAACTTGCTGCCCTGAGATGGCCTCACACTGAATGTATAGACCTCGAGAAATAAGTGGAATTGTTTTGTAATTACTTGTTCATTTTTCTGTTTTAGCCCATAATCTAACAAGAATTTTAGGACTGCAATTTGATTTCAGCAGAAGTATGTGCATATAGATGCTTGTTCCTAACAACTCTGGAAATGTGGATTATGTGTGATTTTAATGCATTCATTGGAAATAATGTTATTTTTCACAAAGTAAAAGCATCCGTAATTTTGCTACAAGGAAGAATATTTGCTTCCTCTCACACATTTTATTTAATAATTTTACTTCTTTAAAAGCAAAACAGCACACAATTTGAAAATGAAATTTCCCCAAAGTGTTCAGTTTGTTAATATGTTTTTCATTTTCTTCATTATGCTATAGTGGAATGTTGCCATACTTCGAAATGTGCAATTTATCTCCCCGGAGGCAGCAGATGGTATGACTAGTCTGTCTTTTGGTACAGGATTTATCATGAGAGATGACAGTTAGGTCTGCATGAGATGGGAGCCCTGCCCTCAGAGAGCATTGACTCTCTTGTCCTAGTTGCATCATTACAACATTTTTGTAAGTTGTATTATTTTTAAATATTAAAACTTGCAAAATTGAAAATGTTGGCACTTTTTAAAAAATGTTTTAATCTTAGTTTGTGTGAGAAAATACTTTATCTAGAAACTATTTGAATTATCTCAGTTATACTTACGAGTGTTTCCTTAATGGAATCCCTCCTTGCTAGAAGACCAGCAGAGCTCTCAGGCAGGACATGATTTTATTGGGATTTCCATCCTGGTTTAGGATTTGGTCTTCAGTTTTGAAAGTCTGGCAATTCAGTTCTATATAGGAATATTGACTCACACTAACCAAACCCACAAGAGACTGTTGCAAAAATAAGTGTTCTTTTTCTAATTTATGATGAAAAACACAATTCCAAATAGATCTAATTGTTCTCTTTTGTGAGTTGAATTGACATCAGAAGCTAGATGATGGGGAAAAAGTGTGTTTGCTTAGCAGGACTAGATTGTCCCTCTGTGGGGCTTGCCTGACTTTAGAACATAATTCACATGTTGTAAGTCATAATGTCCTCACTACTGAACTCTGCTAACGATTTTTTATTCTCTGGACATTTTAGGCCCCTGCTGACTACTCTGTTACATCCTCTCTTTAAATTGAAAAGCTAATAAGCACTTAATGTCAAACAGAAAATAGTTTTTTCTTGACTGTGGACTCCAAAAGGAAGGTGATTTTTCTGTAGTACTGGGATCAGTTAGCAACGTCTGTCAGAGAGGAAGAGGAAGAATGGTGGACAAAATAACATATATTTACTCACCTTGGTTTAAATTCCTCCTTTAGTATATGGTATCAATTAAGTATTCTGATTAACATTTAAGATTAGCATTTTGCACTCCTGAAAACTGAGAACATGCTTTTAAAACTGGAAGAAATCTTAATTTTTCTCATTTTATGGTTTTTTAAAAACATTTGACATGAGAGATTTACTGAAGTCAGAGCTTGTAGGTAGTTGAATTCAAGCCCAGGGTTCCTGACATATGGTTCAGTGGTCAAGAATTCTAAAGACTGAACATTGAATTTTCCAACTTAATTTGAGATTACTTTTTGCTAGTCAGGTTAGGTGGGTTTTGTTTTGTTTTGTTTTGTTTTGTTTTGTTTTTAGGTCAACAAAATAAACAAAAGGATTATTATATAGACCAATGTTCTTAATCTTGACTGCACATTAGAATAATTGAGGAGAGTGTTCACAAAACAAAAATAAAGCAATGTCCAGATTTCCCACCAACCAATTAAATCAGAATCTCCAGAGAAGAGCCACAATCTTTATTATTTTTTTAAAAATTACCATGTGATTCAAATTGGTAGCAAAGATTGAAATCATTAACATAATTTGAAAATTTGTTACAATGATCAATACTTTCATTTTTAAATGTTTAAGTGAATGATAGAATAGTCATTGTTAATAATGTTCACTTAAATTCTGCAAGGAATCAAAATTATTATCAACCATAATCACTCCTTCTGAGTAAACATCTTAAAATTACAAATTAAGATTAACAAATTATGAAATATTTTTCAGTCCATAATTCTTAGTACAGGCATGATAAAGGAAATTGGAAAAACAGTAATGATTCTGATGATAATGAATTATCTTTATACCATGATAAAATATTTCTCTTAAAGTCTTAGTAATATGGACTGAAATGGTACTCACTATTCAGTCAAATTTAATTTTAGTAGAGATTTTAATAACCACAAGAGAATACTATGCAAGTACCCTTCCAAGTCATTGGTGATACATACAGTGATTCAGACAGGTTTTTAATATCATGGGATGAAACTTTGAAATGAAAGCTTTGATTCTTTGCTACTTATTCTTTGATAGTGCTCAGAGTGATGTGTTCCCTCAGACTTTTAAATACACATGGACCCCAAATTAAGATGGTTTGACTTACAGATTTTCCAACTTTACACAAATGTGAAAGCAATGAACATTCTGTAGGGACTGTACTACATTTTTGAATGTCTACCTTTTCTTGGGCTAGTGACAGGTAGTGTGATGCTCTCATGATGCTGGCCAGTGGTCACAGCTCCGGCAGTCACAACCTCTCCAGGTAGACAACTGATTGTCTATAGTGCACTTGGTCAGATGCTTCTGTGGACTGAGCTGATTTGTTCTGAGCACGTTTAAGGTTGGCAAGGCTAAGCTACATTGTTTGATGGATTAGGTGAATTCAGTGTTTTTTCAATGATGGTATTTCAAATCACGATGGGTTTATCAGGACATAACCCCATCATAAACTGAGGTGTGCATCTATATAAACTTTGTACTATTTAGTAGTAGTGGAAGGGATGCTGGTCCAAAATCCAGAATAAAGAAAGGTAAATATTTACCTTGAAAATGAACTTTAGCAGTTATTTAAACAATATCGGTGTTTTGGAAATTCATAGTGCTTCAGCAAAGAAGAGAAAGAGATTGTTATCTGCCTGATTCTCTTCATTTCTCACTGCTTGTCCTATGCTATACTCTGGTTATTCTATCCTCCAGTTCTCTATCTCTCTCTTTTCTCTCACCTTCTCTGTAGTTCACCTTTCATTTTAAGAGAGTCAGAAAGTATTAAAAGAAAAACTTCTGAACAATCTAATACTTTAGCAGAATTTAATGAAGCAAAAACAGTTCCAATCACTCAGTCTTAGAATGGTTTCCAAAGGACTTAAATAGTTTCATAGTGGGGTGAAAGGGATAGTGATGTACGAAAAATGGAAGTGAGGGAATGAGGTAGAGAAATAATTGAATTGGTTACATCTTGATGTTGCCTACATGAGCCCAGTTTAAAGGGTGGGGGCTGTCTGTGATTGACTGAAGTGTGGCTGCTGTGATTGGCTGTAACTTAGCAACTCACTAAGGAAGCAGATTTCTATGTGAGCTTGGGGTTGGCTTATAGGTACTCAAGTATTGAGTACAGGGGATGTCTCAGGTCACATATAGCTTAGTTTAACAAAAGAATGAAATGTTCATTTTTAAAAAGGCTTTGTAGGCTCTAGTCCAGAACTGGGGGGAAAAGTAGTTGCAGTACTGGTTGGCACTCAGTAAGTAATAAGAGTACCAGCCACAGAAGTGGACAACCCAAGGTGAGGAACTTGAGATTAGGCTTAACATTTTCCTGGTTAGATTAATCAGTTATTAACTAATTAAAACTAAGTGACTATCTCCTCATGAACTAGGCCCTTCCCAGTTCTGATGAAAATGGATATTGTCTATAGCAAAACATGGGTATTATCTACAGCTGATATTACAGAAGTTTTCTTATAGCACACTGAATTCCAAATTATCACTCTAAAAGTTGACACTATGAAATATGTCATTGAGGAAAGCTTTTTTTTAATGGTACTTTTTGGATTGGCAGGTTATGACAAAACTACATTCATGTTACTTGAATACATCTTTTGTCTAGTTTTACATGCTTTTTGACTTGTCTAGGAAATGACATATTGAGGTTTTCATTAGCTTTAACCAGGTGTGATTTTCTTATGGAAGATACCTCTGCAGGACTGCGGTTTAAGGCGAGTAAACCAGTGAAGCTCAGAAAGGCCATAGCCTTTCTTCAGATGGTAGCAATGAGCTGAAAGACTCATTAATCAACCAGAGAGTCACAGGTGTGATACTTGCCTGCAAACTGCCAACAGACTGTGAAAGTCATATCCGACAGGCTAAATTGTCAAACTAGTCCCATCCATAAATATTGTAACACAGCAAAATCCCAACTCTTTTTTTGTTTAAGATGTGGCTTTGGGTTCTTATATTTCCTCTAAACCTTCTATGTGGTTTATTTTATTTCATAAAATTTAAATTTCTTGGAAAAGAATGTGATTTGGCATTATTTTCTTTCATAAAATTTATTTAGTCTTTAGTTCATACATTATTTTTTCTAATGCTTATTTTATTTAAAAAAAATCTATTCACCCATCCATACTACTTAACAGGTTGAAGGATGAAATTTGCCTATACCCAAGATTTATCAGTACTGAAAATCCACTTTTAGCATGTAGTTTTACCACTCAGAAGAATTTCATTAACTGGACCAGCAGTTGGCGTAATAGTTATGTTGCTGGACTCCCATGTTGTTGACCGCGGTTCAAATCGCACATGCAATGGCTAAAACTCATGCCAGGCGCGCGTGTGTGCGTGCCCAAGATCACGAGAGGAGAAGGGATTGCTCAGTGGCCATCCCCCCTGGGGGAGAGTGCTAATCTTTCTTGCAAGCACACATGCCCTATAGCAAAAACCTCTCAAAAACAAAAAACAAACAAACAAAAACTAATGAGAGAACTGTGTAACTTACCTTAACCCAATGCTTTTCAAATTTAATGTACATATAATTCACTTAAGTATCTCGTTGGAAAGAAGATAATCATTCAGTAGGTCTTAGGTGGGGCCCAACATCTTGTATTTCTAATAGAAGAAGTTAGGAGGAGCCAGACCCTAGAAAACCCACAGAATTTATAATTACATAGTATTTACTTCTATTTTCTCTGTTTGATAGGCACTAATGCACTATGAATATCTTAACGTTAATAAAGTGAAACTGCAATTAAAAAATGTATATAAACCATTTGATGTTCTATGTAGCTTCCATTTGTTATATATTAGCTTCCACAAAAGCAAAACTACAAGGCTAATGGTCATTTATTTTTTAGCTACATTGTTAGTGGCTAGCCATTTTCTGTTATGCTTTAACTGAGTAATTATATACCCCCAAAAAATAATATGGAAATGTTCTCATTAATTGTCATAATAAAAATTCTGAAAACTGTATTTAAATATACACAGACTTCTATCAGTAAAGTGTTAATGAAATTAAGTATAAAAAGGTATAATGATTTCTGCTGGGATAATTGCATGGGTAATTTAACAGTAGATTTGGATAAAACTAGAAACATTTGTATGCTCTACGGTTAGACCTCTGTAAATTGTATGTAGAAAATCAAAGACTATCTCATTGCCTTTTAGATACAAAGGAAATCTTTAAAAATGTTAAGTAGATGCAATTCTTTAAAAATAAATTTTCTTTCATTCTAATAAATAGCTCTTTAAAAATATTTAACTAGTTGTTATTTCATGACTTCATTGTCTTTTGCATTTTTTAATATAGTATTTGACATGACTTTATACCCTCACAGAAAAGTTATAAATTCCAGTTTGCTTGTTTTCTAATTTGATTAAAATGAGAGGAGGTACACAACGTCTTTCAAATAACTTAATTTTGGCCAGCTTCAACTTGATCTGTACTTCATTGTTGATATCCATGTGAGCATACTCTTAACTACCTAATGACAACGGATTTTAAAATGTGAAGAAATCTGTTTTTGAGACCAGCAGACGGCCTAATGGTTATATCATTGGACTCCCACAGTCTGAAGGTTTAAAACTCACACTGGGTACACATAAATGTGTGCAGAAAATCCCAAGAGGAGAAAGAAAGAGAAGGGATTGCGGCATAGTCATTCCCTCTAGGGGGTAATTTCTTGCTTTCTGCCTCTCTGTCTGGTGAGTACACATGCCCTATAGCAAAAATCTCTAAAAAAATTGTTTTCTAAAAAGAAAAGAAAATAGAGCCTGGTTGGGGCCAGCAGGTGGCATGGTGGTTAAGATGCTGGAATTCCCACATGGCTGACCATGGTTCGAGTCCCAGACCTGGTGGCTTGCTTTCTCACTCTCCCTCTCTTTCTCTCTCTCTGTCTTTGGCAAAATTCATGTGAAAAATAAAAATAACAATAATAAATAAATAAAAGCAAAAAAGCAAAAAAGCAAATAGAGCCTTGTATGTTTATAGCACTTGTTATTTGCCTGGCAATATGCTGTATATTTTTACATAAACTTTTAATTCTTAAAATTACTCTATAAAATACTTGTCATACTCTCAGAAAGATGAGAAAATGCACTCAAAGAAAGTAAAAATTTTCGATGTCACCCAGTTTGTACATGGCAAGTGAGATTCAGGCCCAAGGATGTGGATTTTTTTTTCTGTGAAAATATATATATATATATACACATATATATATATGCATTAGTTTTAAAGGTTTTATTGTGAAATATAACAGATAATGATATAAAACATAAACATGAACCTTTATAAATTCTCATAGAGTGTGCACTGATTTAGCCTCCACTGATGACACGCACCCAGGAGTAGAACATTGCTAACACCCTTGAACCACCCACCCCCATCCTGCTCCTTTTCTTTGTCCCTAAAGATTTCCACTGTCTTTACTTCTAATATGGTAGTCCAGACTTTACTTTTATTGTAGTGAAATATACATAACATAAAATTTACCACTTGAAGTGCATAGTTCAGTGGTAGTAAGTACATGCCTATTCTTAAAAAAAATCATTACTACCACCCCTCTCCAGGATTTTTTATCTTTCCAAATTGAAACTCTGTACCCATTAAGGAAGAAGTCTCCATTCCTCTCTTCTCCTCGCTGCTGTCAACTACCGTTCTACCTTCTGTCACTAGGAATTTAGCCACCTTAGATATCTCATAAAGTGGAATCATTAAATATTTTTTCTTCAGTGACTAACTTATTTTACTTCACATAGCATCTTCAAGGTTTGTCCATGTAGCATGTGTCAGCATTTCCTCCTTTTTTGAGGCCAAACAATATTTCATCTATGTACCACATTTGCTTATCCACTTATCTGTTAATGTGCAATTTGCACAACTTCCGCCTTGTAGCTAGTATGAATAATACGGCCATGAACATGAATGGAGAAATATCTTTTCCAATCGTGGCTTGCAGTTCTTTTGGATACATACTCAGAAGCTGAATTGCTGGATCATGGGTTTAAGTTTTTGAGGGACCACCATATTGTTTTCCACAGCAGCTGCACGATTACACTCCCATCAGCAATACACAAGATTTCCAGTTTGCCCCTATCATTGCCAGCAATTACTATTTTCTGTTTTCATTTTTTTGTAAATTTGTCCTCTTAACAAACTATTAAAGTTTACAACTTTAGCTACACACTTCTGCATGGATTAATCCCACAAATGTAATGAGGAAATAAACCAGAATGAAAAGAAATTATGTGTGATTTCATTAATTTTTTAAAACTGCTATATGCTATTCCATGTACAACTACATCAGGCTTATTATCCATACACCTGTAGATAAATCTAGGTTGTTTTTACGTCTTTGTTATTATGAATAATGTTGCTAGGAACATTTATGTTAGCAAATCTTGGTGTACTTGTGGAAGATTTGTTTTATGTATATCCAAAAGTAGAATTGCTTGTCATAGGCTATACATATATTCAATTTTAGATTGTACCAAACTATTTTCCGAAGCTGTTGTACTAGTTTATATTTCTGCCAGACATATGTAGGAATTCTCATTGGATCTTTGTATGGTGAAGACCATACAAAGGTATGTTTTGTTATTCTGACATGTGTGATTACTGTTTATGTTAAACCTTTATACATCCAGATATATAATATACAATCTATTATAAATATCTGGAGAGAGAAAGCATGCATTTGAATAGCTTCTTAGGTGAAATGCCTTTAAGGCTCGGGCCTACTTTTCTATTGATTTTTTTGGTTTTTATTGAATTGCACAAAAAATACAGATGAAAAGATGAGTGCATGGAGTGAAATAAACTCTTTGTTGGAAATGTCTTCTCTTTCTCCTTGGCCTGCATTTTTGCTTTCTTGATAATGTCTTTTGGTAAACAGAAGTGTTTAATGTTAATATAGTAAAGATTTATAAAACAATTTTCCTTTCTGGA
>NW_006199974.1:255187-258097 GCF_000334495.1 Tupaia belangeri chinensis | reverse complement strand
CCATTGTCATGAAGATATTTTACAATTAGTTTTCAATATTTCCAAAGAAATGGAAGGGGACTGTTGAGAATTGTATTGAATTGGCATTCTGTCTACAGATGCATTTGGAGATAATTGATATCTTTATCATCTTAAGTCTTCCACGACATAAACTTAGGGAGGAACATGCCCCCCATAGGACTTTAATTTTTCTTAATGTCCCATTGTTTTCTGTGTGCTTTGGTTCATCTTGCACTGGAATTTGTTTTCAAGTATTTGATATATTCAATACTATATTAAATGTTATATACTTACATATACTTACAAGTTTTTATTTTCTCTTTGTTGGCATGTGGAAATAAACAGATTGTGTTATTTGCATCCAGCAGCTTTGCTAATCTTATACATTCTAATAGTTCTGTCTAAAAATTTTTGATATTTTCTATTAAGCTAATATGATAATAGAGAATAATGATATCTTAATGTCTTCATTTTCAATTATTAGAACTTTTTTGTTTGCTTATTTTATTTTTGGTTTTGGCCATTGAGTGCATGCACATTCTGGAGAGAAACTGAAAGGGAAAGTAAGAAATCCCACCGCCCCCAGGGATGATGGCCATACCACAATGTCTTCACCTTAATTCTCCTCTCAAGATTTTGGGCATGTACTCACATGCACCTGATGTGATTTTCAAGCTGCTGGGTCCAGGACTAAGTGTGTTTGGCCACGTGGAAGTCTAGTACCTGAACCATCATGCCATTGACTGGCCACTAGGAACTTTTTAAACAAGATTTTTCTTACCTAACTATCTCAGTTATGATCTCTAATACAATATTTTATCAACATGGTTATAAGTATCCTTCTCTTATTCTTTATCTCAAATTGGAAAGCCTACCTGAGGCTCCTTAAATTTCTATAAATAATAAAATATCAGAATAAATTTTTGTAAAAATGGATTTTTTACAACTTCAGCTTATTGACAATTGTATAGTATGTGAAGAGATTACATTTTGTATATAACTACTGTCAGGTCTTAGCTTCATTTTGGTTTTGCTTTTGTTTTGGTTTGGGGAGTTCTCCTCCATTTTTCTCTAGGGATCTTGGGCACACACACACACATGCCAGGCGTATATTTAAGACACTGGGTTCGGGACTCGAACTGCGGTCAACTACATAGGAGTCCAGTGACATAGCCATTCCGCAGCTGCTGGCCTCAGAGTTCTCAAAGCTCTAACATGAGTTTCTCCTTCACTTAACTTTAGTGAAAATCTAAATTCTAAACATTTGACCCTCGGTATTTCAGACTTCTCACATGAATTTTTTATACTGATTCACTGATTTATATATTATTCCTTTCATTAAATAACCACTGGTTAAAAATATGACTCAGTGTATATTCTGTAGTAACTTCACAAATTCTTGTTGTTGACCAACAGATGTTAAATGAGGAAAAAGGTACATTTCATTGTGTTAACTCCTTATTAGCTGTATCTCTATCACTAAAAATCATTTAATTCATTTTGAAGCAAATTCTTTAGGTGGCTATTATTCTGAGGTGAGGATAGTCATTTTTTTTTTTTTAAGTGAATTTGCCATAGGGTGTTTGAGTTCACTGGAAACACAGAGAGAGAGAAAGTGTGTAATCACCCCCAGGGAGGATGGCTGTCCGACATTCTCTCCTCTTCCAGTCTGCTCTAGGGATTTTGGGCACACACACACACACACAAGTTTCAAGGTGCTGAGTTTGGGGATTTGAACCACAGTCGACTATGTGTGAGTCTAACACTGTAACCACTATACCACCTTCTGGCCCCAAGGGCAGTCTTTATTCTTCTCAATAGAGTATATACTTAGTGAACGTCCAAATGTCCCATTTTCCAAATAGTTAAAATAAATAGGGAGGGACCATCATGATGGCGTGATGGCTATGTCACTGGATTCCCATGTAGTTGACCGCGGTTCACATCCCGGACACAGTGGCTTAAAACTCAAATCGGACGCGTGTGTGTGCATGCCCAAGATCCCGAGAGGAGAATGGAGGAGAAGGGATTGTGGCATGGCCATTCCCCCTGGGAGGTGATTTCTTGCTTTCTGTCTCTCTGTCTCTCTGGCGAGCATGCGCGCCCTATAGCAAAAACCTCTCCAAAAAAAAAAAAAAAAAAAGTAAATAAATAAGTAAATAGGGAGCAAGAGTTGACATAGCAGTTATGTCACTAGACTCCCGTATAGTTGACTGCAGTCTGAGTTCCAGACAAGAGACTTAAAACTCACACCAGGGGTATGCACATGTGTGCCAAAGATCCCAAGAGGAGAATGGGGGAGAAGGGATTGTAGCATGACTCTCACCCCTGGTGGGGGGTGTGATTCTTCACTTTCTTCTCTCTGTTTCTCTGTCTCTCTGGTGAGCTCACACACCCTATGACAAAAATCTCTTAAAAATAAATAAAGTTATCATTTTGACTTTGTATGGCAGTGGCAATAATGATAAGAAATAAATCTCTCTTTTATTTTACTAGATTGAAAAAGCAATATGGATTCTTTTCATTGACTTCTTTCCACCTCTCTTAAGACATTTCTGTCTAAAATAGTAATTTGAAAAAGTTCACCGTAAAAATAGCTGCAGGCAACTGATAACAACAGGAAAACTCACTGTTTTTCTTCTTTCAAAAATTTCTCTTTGGGACCAGCAATTAGCATAATGGCTATGTCGCTGGACTCCCATGTAGTCGACCACGGTTCAAGTCCCAGACCAGGTGGCTTAAACTCATGCCGGCCGCGTGTGCCTGTGTGCCCAAGATCCTGAGAGGAGAATGGAGGAGAAGGGACTGTGGCATGGCCATCCCCCTGGGAGGTGATTTCTTGCTTTCTGTCTCTCTGTCTCTCTCTGTCTTTCTGGTGAGCGCATGTGCCCTATAGCAAAAACCTCTCCA
>NW_006199974.1:217301-254420 GCF_000334495.1 Tupaia belangeri chinensis | reverse complement strand
GGTAGCGCATGTGCCCTTTAGCAAAACCTCTCCAAAAAAAAAAAAAATTCTCTTGATTTTCAGCAGTTTGAGTACAATGTGTCTAGGTATGACTCTCTTAATGAGATCCACAATTTTTTTTTATCGATTCGGGGAATTATTTGTCAATTATTTCTCTATTTTTTAGGCCCCTTTCTCTGTCTCTCCTGTCTCCTCCTAAGACTCTCACTATGTCTGTTGATATGTTTGCTCTTGTCCCAGATGTTTCTCAGTGTCTATCCAATTTTACTCACTCATTTTCCCCTGAACACCTCTTTGAATTTTTCATTTCATTTATTGTATTTTTCAACTCCAGATTTCTACTGTTTTCTTTTTACAGTTTTTGCCTCCTTATTAAAATTCTCTGTCTAATCATTGTTATTATATTTTCCTTTAATTATTTAAACATAATTTTTCCTTAGTTGTTTGAACATATTGAAATTGTTTGAAGTCCTGTCTGCTGGGTTCATATCTAGGTCCACCAAAAGGCAATTTCTATTGACTACTCTTTTCCCTGGTCATGGATTATATTATATTTTTCCTGCTTCTTTGCATATTTTGCATTTCTTAATTAAAAACTCTGAATTCCCCTCGATGAGGACTGTTTTTATTGCTGTTTATGAAGGTTTCATTTATTTGTTTATTTAATGATTTACCTGGACCAACTCTGAAATCAAGTTTATTTAATGATTTACCTGGACCAACTCTGTGAAATCTTTCTCCTCCACAGATACTGACCCTTCTGTTCAGTTTCTTTGTTTTTATTATAATCCAGGCTCACTAGTGGTATCCTCCAGCAACACATTTAAATTTACATATTAAAGGAAAACATCTACATGAAAAAAATGGGGACTAGAGAGAGACATAGGTACACACATACAGAAAACAGTTCAGTTTCTGGACTTCTGTGATACATCATGTACTATAATATAATCTATTTTTTTTAATTTTTGAGAGTTTTTTGCTATAGGGTGCAGGGACTCGCTAGAAAGATTTAGAGATAGACAGAAAATGAGAATCACCCCCCAGGGGGGATGGCCATGCCTCCATCCCTTTTCCTCTCTGCTCTTCTCAGGATCTTGGGCACGCACGCACACATGCCTGGCGTGAGCTTAAACCACCTGGTCCGGGACTTGAACCAAGGTTGACTACATGGGAGTCCAGCAACATAGTCATTACGCCAACTGCTGGTTCCCTGTTGGTATTTTAGATATCAATGGTATCTTTGGGGCTTTGAGAAAAATGTAGTTATCTATGAATTATATATTCTGTGTTTTAAGACAACTCGTATTAAGTGTGTAAACACAATAGAAAGACCACCTCTATTGTTCAAAGGATGAATATGGATGTGACTTTCTGAAGAAACTTATTAAATATGCACGCTAATGAACTATAAGATGAATTAAAAATTAAAGAACAGAAAAGTCATAGCATTAAAGCCTGGTAGTAGCAAGCATTAAAACTTATAAATACACTAAATAATCTCAGAAATTGTGATAAAAATAAAATATAAAAGTTAAAAAAAAAGAACTCTGGCAAGTTCTGTAGCACAGTGGTTAAGCACAGCGTATAGGGAGCCAGATACCACATAGTCCACTGTGATTTGAATCCCAGCCCTGGTGAAAAACATGCTGGGTGCACGTGCATGCATACCGCAAATCCTGACAGGATGGAGAAATAGAGGAAAAAGGATGGCAGCGTGATCACACTCTACTTAGAGGTGCTCTTTCTCTCTCTCCCTCTCTTTTTCCTTTTTTCTTATAAGTGCACATTGCGCCCTCTGGCAATTAAATGTAAAAAAAAAAATACTGTTCTTGAAAAAGAACTATGTGGTTAAAAGCTGCGTTTAAAAAATCCAGATTAAAATAATGCTGATAAGTGGTGTCAGGAGTAATAAAAGTGCATTAAATTTCCCATCCTATACAAGAAGATAAGTTATAATTTTGTATTTGATGTTAATAATTAGAGAAATATAGGCTTAAGTAGGTATTTGACATATTTAAATGCAACCATTAGTACAATTTAAAATTTGATTCATTTCAATTACCTTACTACAGAAGATAAATAAATGTATTTAAGCTCTAAGAAGGTAAGTTATATCTGATTCCCTCTTGTAAAAGGAAATAGGGGATGGCAGAGGCTATGGGGACCTAACAAGCAGATGGCTAACACTGCCCAGGACTTCCAGTGATGTGCCAAAGAGGAGCAGTGGGAGCAGATATCTTCCTTTTCTGCTATTAGAAAGCATTCCATCTTTTACCGTAGTTTTTTTGCTTTTGTTTCATTTTGTTTCATTTTAGATTTTTGCCATAGAGTGGTGCACTTGCTGGGGAGAGAGAGAAACAGTGAGAACCTCTCTCCCTCTCCCCAGGAAGGTATGCCCATGCTCCAATCCCTTCTCCATTCTCCCTTGGGGATTTTGGGCATGCACACTCACATACCTTGTGTGGTTTGGAAGCCACCAGGTCCAGGACTTAAGTCACAGAGTTGGCCATGTGTGATTCAGTGTCTTAACCACCATGACACCTGTTGGCCCCTACCATTGCTATCATTGTTAATGATAGTTTTTTTTTTTTTTTGTAGATGCCTTTTATCAGGTTAAGAAAGGTTTTGCTATTTATAACTGTCTTTTTTTTTAATGAATATATTCAATTTTGTCAGTTTCTTTTTCTACATCTGTTGATAGGATCTTGCAGTTTTTCTCTTTTCAGTTGTTAATATATTGAGGTATATTAATTTTCAAATATTGAACCAAACGTTTATTCCTGGGATAAGTACTGCTTGTTAGTGACATATTATCCTCCATATATATTACTGTATTCAGTTGTTAATAATTTGCTTAGGATTTTTTCGGTTGATGTTCATGGAGAATACCTATCTGTAGTTTTCTTATGTCTTGGTTTTATTATTTGGGTAATAAAGCAGTCTTCATAGAATAAGCCAAGAATTTCAGATTTCTGGAAGAGATTGTATAGAGTTGGTATTAGTTCTACTTTAAATGTTTGATACAATTTACTAGTGAAACCATGGAGGCCTAAAGAGTTTTAGGGAGGGAGACTTGGTTTCAATTATGGATCCAACTTGAATGGGCCAGGTGCCACATTCTATTGTATTTAAAGATGAAACCTAACCTGCTTGTATTGCATTATCCCCTTAGTATTCTACTGAACTGGATTTAATCTGTCTTATGCTCTATTTCGTAAGAGTTTTTGCCTTTTTTTTCTACCGGCCTTTTCCTTTTACAATACCTTTGCTGGATGCTCTCTTACGTTCACACACACTCACTGGCTCCTTTACCCAGTTAAATTCTATTCACTCTCCTGGGTTCAACTGAAGCATGACTTTCTATAAGAAAAATTAACGAATAATTAGATTAATTAACTCCACAATGTCCCCCATTTCTCTGCACCAAACTGCAATTTGGGGGTTAATAGACGGCATGCATAGCAGAAGTAAAGCCTGGTAGTAAGAGGAAGCCAAGTACATTTGAGGAAGTGAGAAGAGCCCAGAGTGTCAGGAATAAAAGAAACATGCACAGTGGAGAGTTGTCCTTCAGGAAATCAGGATGGAAAAAGACTTAGGTCATAGAGTGCTTTAAGAATTTGGAACCTTAAAGAGTGTTTCACTGGGGGAGCAAGAGCAGGAACCAAAATAGTCAGATTTGTATTTTGTTACAGAGAATTACATTGAAAATATGTTGGATACTATCAGCTTTGACAAAGTATATTTCTTACATAAGAGAAGACATACATGTATGGTAAAAATCTAGTCACAAATAGAGGAATACTGAAAGATAAGATTCCCTCCTATGTTCTGTAGTCACTCAGTTTTCTCCAAAAGTAATGGTTTTCTGCTTTTAATGCCTACCCAGTATAACTATAACACACTCAGTCATGTTTATTTGGTCCTATCTGCTGACTCCCAGTAATGAGAAATGATAAAATTAATATATTCAAATTCCTTCCACCTTTCCACTCGAATCTCCCGCCTCTTCGCCACCTAATGTTAATTGCATATGTTATTTATCTTGATTTTTTATCATATACATTTGTAACTTTAAATATACTGTGCTTAATTAAATATCTTTTGACCTTCCCTACAGAAGATAAAAGAATTAATATATCTATCATACATTCAACTTTTTTTTCTTAGTTCTTTCTAAAAACAACTTTCAGGTATTATTTATGAATTATGCTGGTTTTTAGCATTTACATTCTGTTTCTTAACCATAATTCTTGTAGTTATTTTAATCTTATTTTATTTAAGGGATCTTCAGAAAATTTATGGAAAATGGGAACCAGCAGTTAGCTTAATGGTTATGTCGCTGGACTCCCACGTAGTCAACCACGGTTTGCGTCCCGGACCCGGTGGCTTAAAACTCACGCCGGGCACGTGTGCGTGAGTGCCCAAGATCCTGAGAGGAGAATGGAGGAGAAGGGATTGTGGCATGACCACCCCCGCTGGGGGGTTATTTCTTGCTTTCTGTCTCTATGTTTCTCTCTGTCTGTCTGGCGAGCGCATGCGCCCTGTAGCAAAAATCTCTCCAAAAAAAAGAAAATTTATGGAAAATGCATATTATGCATCCTTTCTGTTTTCTATGAACTCTTTGAAGTCCCCTTGTATTTAAATTCATTTTTTTTCTGCATGATCCAATCTACTATTAATCCTTGTGAGGGAGGGTTTCATTCCTTGTATTGAATTCTTCATTTCCAGGAGTTCTATTTGTTTTTTTTTTTTTTAAGATGTCTCTCTCTTATGAAATTACTCCTTCATGTCATGGACTGATTTTCTCATCTCCTTGTATTGTCAGTTTTCTCTTGCATCTCATTGATCAAGTTCTGTCACAATGAATATTCAAAATTCCTTTTCAGACATTTTTGTGAATTCTTTTGTGCGGTCTATTGTTGAAAAGGGGTTATTGTGTTCCCTTGGAGAAGAGTTATTTCCATGGGACCAGCAGTTAGTGCAATGGCTATGTCGCTGGACTCCCATGTAGTCCACCGTGGTTCGAGTCCTGGACCCAGTGGCTTAAACTCACGCCGGGCACGTGTGCGTGCATGCCCAAGATCCCGAGAGGAGAATGGAGGAGAAGGGATTGCAGCGTGGCCATCCCCCCGGGGGGTGATTTCTCGCTTTCTGTCTCTATGTCTCTCTCTGTCTGGCGAGCGCACGCGCCCTATAGCAAAAACCTCTCCAAAAAAAAGAGAAGAGGTATTTCCTTGTTTTTTCATGCGTCTTGTGTTTCTGTGCTGGTTTCTGGTCATCTGATGAAGTATTCACTTCTCCTGTTTATTGAAGTAGATTCTGTAATGTCAGTCAGGGGAAGATAAGCCCTGTATCCCAGGTGTGTTCCTAGAAGTGGTCCACTTCTTCCAGTACAGAATACGGTTTCTGTAAGTTGCTTCAGGTGGTTGACTTTCAAATCCTGATATGCTGGACATGAGCTAGGGAGATATGACTTAATGGAGAGAGTTAAGTCATGGTGCTGCTACAGGACTACAGGTCCTGAAACAAACCTGGAGCAGGTTAGAGTGCACTGGGGCCAAAGATGACACCAAAATCCAGTTCCACTGGGCAGGTGGAAGATGGGGGGAGGCAGGATAGGAGGCAGCCCAGTACAAGCAGCAGAGCTCTAGCTAAGTAGATTTAATTATCACTCGTTTTTTTTTAAAACTATGTTTTATCTATTTCTTTCTCATTTAGCTATCTTTAGTAGTTTATTCTACATGAGATTATGTTAGGTTCTTCCTTGAATACTGCATATTTTTTTGTTTGTTTGTTTGTTTTGATTGCTGGTTGCCTTCATACTTGAATAACAAAATGACTGGGTAATGCTTTCTTTCCTATAAGACATTATAGCCATCATGCCACTTTTTCTGTAGATAGCTCAAGAGCCAGCCTGTTTTTCCTCCTTTGGTTAATATTTTTAATTAACCAAAATAATTATTTCATTATCTTGGATGGTCAGTTGACTTACTAGCATGTATCTTGGTTTTTATCATTTTGTGTCAAGTTTCCTGAGAAAATGCTATGTCCTTTCTATCTGTATATTCAGGTCTTACATTAATTCTGGAAAGTTTTCTTAAATGATATCTTTGGATATTTTTACCATTCCATGTGTTTAGTTCTTTTCTTTAGGGATACCAATTATGCTTATGTTGGATCTCCTTCAATGCCTTTCATCGCTAACATCTTTGATCTGTAGTTGTTTATAGTTCTATCTTGTTTCCTCAGTTTTCCTAATCTTTTTATGTTTGTTCTCCTTTTTAGCTGCTTTCAACATGACTATCCCAGAAAATAAAATAACTTTTACAAAATTCTTAGATAATGTGTCCCAATTTTCATTTCTCTGTATTGAGAACTGGAAGCAGGATAAATTTTGCCAGTTCTCAGTGTGACCCGTGGAATTTGCATAATATTTCTCCATGAAACCCTATAAATCTGCTTTTAAAAAATAAATCCAAGAAAACAAAAAACAGCCTTTAGAATTATGATTCTTATTTCTTTGTATCTACCTATGTAGTCATAGTTGAAACATTTGTTTATTTAAATACCTAATTATAGACAGGAGGAATGTATATTTTGTATTATTATCCTTAATAAAAATTATTGCCTTAACATTTGAAAAGACTTTATTCCTATATTATTGTAATTCTATCTCTGTGATCATTTTTTGTAACTTTCATTGCAATGTTTATTTTACTATGCAAAGTGCATTTGGGAAAAAAGGATGGTATTTGACTAAATACTATTATTTTACTCAGTATTTCTCATCATAATGGGCAGTTTATTATTTGTAAAACCATCTATTGTGGCTTAAAATATTATCAAATCATTCCTCTTATTATTTCTTTTTAAAAATAATGCATGCTGATATTTTTATAGCACAGTACTTTCTAAGTTAATAAAGACCCTTTTAAATAATGACAAGAAAATATAATATTAAGTGTTATTCATTTTATTGTTCTTTAAGATCCTGTATTGTCAATGAGAATAAAATGAAACCATTTTAAAATGTTAAGTACTATATGTTTTTCAAATTTTAGTCTACATGTACTGTTTTCTTCTATTCATGCTATTAAAGGAATTTATGGCTACCATTAGGGGACAGTATGTAACTAATGGCAGACACCTGAGAAGGTTATAATATACATAAAATTTTTACAATTGTAGATAAATTAGAACCTATTTCTACAGGGTTAGTTTTTATATATTCTTTATATATGATAATACATTGATTCAATTATGAAGTATAAAAATATCTTTAAATGCAACTCAGTAAAATATGAGGGGTCTTCACAAAGTTCATAAAAATGTGTAGTATGAAGAAACTGTGCATTGGTTTCAAGTTTTTGCATCAAAATAAACTAATACTTTAATTACATTTTTAATGAACATTTTGTGTGCTTAAATACAACAACTCTTCATTTGAGTCAGAAGAGGTGGATCTATTATCTATTATAGTGACTACCTATAAATTACTGATTACTTGAAAAAATAAAAACTGAGAGAATATTAAATATTGATTATAAAAATCAAATCTTGCTAGGCAGTATTAGTTCCTTTTTCTAGGAAACCTATTGAAAGCATTAGTTGATAGGCAAAATAATATACATTTTCAGGCAAATATTTGAAAAGAAGGTTGAAAGTAGGAAATCAACACTATACATTTGAATTTGGTCTTATTGCTGTCAAGTCTGCTACTTCACCAGAACCAAATCAATAAATGAAAGATGAGCAGTTGTATAGTACATGCCATTTTCTCCTACCGAGCCAAGAATTAGCAGTCATGATTTCTCAACATGGACAATAAACAGCTATAGGGGATGAAGAGGTAGGAGTGTTTTCATTCTTCCTTTCTCATACCACACTACCTAAAGAACAAGAATAAATATCAAAAGGGCAGTTTTTTTCCTCTGCATCATGTAAATTCAAGTTCTGTGCTTTCCTGGAAATATAAATTAAGGTGGAAGCATGCAGCAAGCTTCAGTATGGCTGGATTAATCATTTTAAAAGCAACGGAAGAGTGCAGAGAAACATACATTCTGTGACTGAGCCACTTCTGCCCTTTATTAACATTTGCTGAGCATTAACTTATAACATAAAAAACCAGAGCTCTTAGATCATTTAAAGCAATCTTGCTGGAAATCCCTGTGTAGTATTCCTTAAGTGTGAGAACTATAGGTACCTCAAGCACCAGTGTTCAGCTTCTGCGTAGAGCACTTAGCATAATTCTTTTCTCTCTATAGTTTTAAGTGTGTGGGAACATGTGATCAGGGTCCTTTTTATATTCAAAATGGGTCAGCTTCTGTCTAGAAAGTGTCTTATTGTCATGATGTCACCACATCTCAAGATTTGTGACCTTTTGCACCATATGGATTCATGGTAGTCCACATCCTAGTTTACAGGCCAGAGTGCTTTTGTGCCCCCGCTAGGGGGTATCAAAGGCTTTTGGACTGGAATTTCAAGTACCGATAGATTTGGAAAAACAAAAAGTAATTTTTATATATCCTAAGGACCGCCAGATGTCGCAAAGGCATCATTGATGAAGCGGGTTTTATCCAAAATGTGGCACTTATATAAGGAATACTAGTATTGTGTTTGAGAGTTGCAGAGGCCATAACAGGTCAGTGAAATGTCCTTCAAACATCTGATTTTTACATCCAAGAATGGGCCAAGATGAAAAGATAACCACATATCTGACATTGACGTTACTACCATTTAGACAACCGATTCAATTGCCTTAGTCAGTGGGATCAATCAGGCCTTTATTACTTTGAAAAACCCCAGAAACGATATAGTTTTTCTTTTTCTTTAAAAATGATGGTTTGAAACAACATCCTACCACTATACTTTAACTATAACACTAAATGCTTCTTAGAAGCACATGTAAACTTTTGTACATCCCCCACCCCCTAAGCTTAAAGCATTTTATGAGAAGTACAAAATTATAATAATGAAAGAAATGGTGCTGAGTGAATTTCTGCTGAGCCAAACTGTATGCATAAATTGGCAGTTTAACAAGTAAAACTTGGAAGCAAGCATTTGATGATTGATTTTTTATTGAGACAGAACAAGCATGATAGTGGGTAAAGTGATTTTCCTTATTGAGAGAAAATATAGTGTTTTTCAACATGTCTCTAGTATGAATGGAAGCCTTGTCAAAAAAATGGAGCAACACATAATATCTTTAAAAAGGTGAATTAACATAAGTATATCACTTATTTTATGGATCAAATTTTATACTTGTCAGTTTTATTCATAATGTCATAAACTTTATATCATAAAGGTAGTATTATTACCTTTGTTATGTCCTGGAAACAAGTCTGATATTAACTGCTTTGTAAGGAGATTATAAGACATATTCAGTTGAAGAAATGCATTAATGAAAATTAAGGCCAGAATATGTATTCACGTGTAGATCTTAGGCAACTCCTCAGTCATCTTAAACACTAGAATACATTATTCAACAAGTAACCTGCTGTCTATTTGAGTGTAATGGGCTCAGCTTGAGAATACGAGAACTGTCAGGATAAAAATAAGAGACATGTATCATTCTAATTTAATTACAGTTCATCAGAAAAGACCCCTATTGTATGTATTACAGGATTATATGTAAATGCTCTTATAAAAATAATAATATACTAAAGTTAATTGAGATTTACATTTTTGCATATAATTTTCTGTTGCTTGCAACATGCCTGCATATGTCCACACATCAACATGTATGTACACATGTTGAATATTTGATTTGTATGTATTCTATCTGTACCTTTTTTATAGTTGCAGCTGTGGAAAAAACTGATGAATAGGAATTTGTTTATAGAGTTTTTTTTTTTCCAAGTTTGTAAATGTGCATTTTTTTCCAATTGTGTTTTCTAGTCATAATTTGTAATTCTATTTAGGTGTGGATATATTATTCCCATTTGGAATAAATGTATGACAACAGAAGGAAGACACTCATGCTGTTTTTCTAGATTTAATTAGTAGGCAGCCTATGAATTCATGGCTCCTGTTACACTGGAGTATATATATTGTGAGTCCATGTTGTATGTGAAAGATTATCTGTATTTTATTTTAAGACTTTATGTATATTTAACCTTTAATTTGACTAGCAGGTTGTATGATTTACATAAAAAATAGATCAGCTTTGAATTCGCTGAATGTTATTGGTATAACATAATCAATCATCTCTAAATGTTAATGGTGTTAAAGAGCAATGAGAGCATATGTCTTATATTTGTAATCCTGTGGATTTATGAAATTATTTGGGATGTCTAAGCACATTAGATCATGGCATTTCTCTGCAGTTAGGGACTGAAATTTTTTGAATGGTAAGTGTCATCCTAATAAAGTTAGAGAACCGGCTAAATATAAGTGTTTTTTATTTTTTTTTTATGTGAATTACCTACTAGTGCCTTGATGACTAGAACACTCATATGAAGAAAGGTAGGTAAGACTGCAGTAGAGTTGCTTATAATGCTGTGACTCTGTCTCAGTCTCTTTTCACTATCTTTTAATAAAATAGGACTTTCATTGGTGTTATCCTAATTACATCATGCACACAATTCCTCAATGAAATAAAAGTCAATATATGAATGACAGTAGTAAGGGGCAAAATAGGATTTCAAATGGTAAAAAGCCTGCTCTGGTAACAAAGACTGAATCAATCCTTGTGTTGTGTAGCAGCGTGATCATATCTTTAAAACTGATCGTAACAAAGAATATTTATTTGTTGCCATGCTATTGTAGGATTTATTTTTAAACTCAAATCCCAATTATCAAGAAAATTGCATCCTCTTTATCTCACAGAAGGGCATACTGAATCATAGCATATTTGGTTATTGGGACTATAATACTGTTACCTTGCTTGAAACACATGGTCTCTCTTGATATACAAGAAAAAAACTGAATCCATTTCAATAAATTAATAGGGATGAGAATCCCAATCCATCCTTCTTTTCAGAGGTTCGCATACATTGTAATGAAATGCATTAGGAGTTTTCTTCACTTGAAATCCAAATGAGACCCATTTTGGCTCACACCCTTGACAGTCTCTTTTATAAGCGTTGCTGTCTCCTGTTCTTGTGTGGGCCTAGTAAAATGCTTCCTTTGTAAGATGCACAGAGACAATATAATGCCACGAAAGACGAAGGTGTCAAAACACAAAGTTAGAGGCAATCTAATCAATGCCTCCTGATTTAGCCTTTGAAGGCTCTCTTCATTAAAACTCTCTAATGGTGAGGCTTATCTTGAGGTAGAGCTGTTACTTAATATTTTTCAGTGTCATTCTTTGGACAGTCATTTGTACCTTTTAAATGTATTTTCAGTATTCATTGTTTAGTAAATTGGATGTCTTGTTAGCATGGTGGTGGTATGAATGACTTGCATCAAAATGATTGAAGGTAATAGTGTATAAATTCGGTACATTTTTTCCCTATTCCCTAATCCCCATCTTTCCCTCTAACCACAACACAAAAATCTTAATTTATTTTCTTTCTAAATATCAGGTGTGAGATGTCATTAGATGCTCTTCAGAAAATGGACATTTTGATGTTTTTCTGTATCGAAGAATCTGAAAATAACTCAAAGCAATTAAAATTTCGATTTAAAAGGAGTTTCTTGACATCGTCATCTTTTCCATGATTACACTTTCACTTTATTTATTGGTTTGGAGCTTTGAGGGAAGACAATGTTAATCTCACTAAAGTGATGGGAAAAAACCCTAAATTTCTGTACTCTTCTGAGTTTTTGTTTCTCAGTAAGTACAATAGATAGGAATTCTGAGAGATTAGAGAGACATAAAACCTAGTGTTCCAAATAGTGAACTTAGGAATCATGTCTATAGAACACATTCTTTCAAAGGGTTTTTATATTCTTAAGTGTAAATAAAAGTATATAAAATGTTTTGGAACCTTTGGTTTCCTAATCCCACTCCCCCAGTGATTTGTTCAAATTTAAAACATGAAAAACTTGTAATTTTTATATTTCTCCTTGGTGCATGGACCAGATGGCATCATGATTTGAAAAAAAAAAAAATGTATAGGAGATATATTGAAGACTATTTTGTTAATGATGTATGTGTACATATCTCTATATTTAGACTTATATATTATATACACACAATGTGTGTTGGAAAACCTTACACATAGAAAAGTAAATAGGCTTTAGTTTTGTTTGTTTATTCACAAAATATGTAATCCTTCCTGTAAACAAATGTAACAAATACATATGCTTTTGGACTGCCATGATTATGTAAAAGCCATTTAAGAAAACTGAGAAATCATTTCTTTCTTCATTTCTTTCACCATGCCCAACTTAAAGAAAAATTACACGTTGTTAATGCCTTTGTTACCCTTTTCATCCCAATTGATGATTATCACTAAAAGTAAATAATATACAAAATGCGAATTAGAAGAGATAAACATCGCAGAAAGGGTATCTTAAAAATGGAAAGGAATTTGAGCAACTTTGACCTGATTTTTAAATGACTACTGTGGTGACTCCAGCTGCTCTGCCTTGGTAATTATTTGTGATAGGTTGTTTTTGAGTCCCATATGTATAGGAGCTCCAGGCCCAGCTACCTCATTTGCTGGCACACAAACAGATTCTTCCAGGTGCTGAAAATTAAATTTTAATATATTATTTAAATATTAAGAGAATTACAGTTTCAGTAATTTTACTGCTACAGCTGGAGTGCAGCGCATGCCCGTAGAATGCAGAGTATTGGACAATTGAACATATAGGACATTTCTAATCATTCCGAAATGATTAGCTTATATATTTAATTGACGATAGTCCTATTTGGCAGTCAGACTTTACATGGGTAACCTTGATTTAGTTTCTAGTAGCTGGGTACTCTTTCTATTATTGCAAACTACTATTTAATGCTTCTTTATAGCTCATCTACTTAAAAGGAGAACATATCAATGATACAGAAACTTTACATATTAGAAAATATACAGATTAAAGGGGAAAACTGCCTAATGTGGTTTAGTACATATGTATTATTCGGTGCTGAAGACAATTTCAAAGTTTGGAAAAAATTTTTGATCTCTTTGGTTTCACTTTCCAAGGAGAATAATATTAAAGTTGTTGGCAATTAGAGGAAAGGTTAACGAATTTTAGTCTCAAAGATCCTAAAGGCAGGATTCGTTATTAACATATTTTTTGAAATGTTTGAGTGCTTTGTACTTGTCCAAGTTATGTTAAAAACTGTTGAACATAGTATCTGCATGGTAAAATACTCATAGTTGGGAATATATTATCCAGAATAGGATATAAATTTATAATTTTATGATACAATAATGTATAGCTTAATATTTTTCTATGACTTTTTCAGAAAGTATGTAGTACATTGTGGTTAAGTTTACATGCTCTAGAACTAGATCATTTAATTTCGAATCTCAACGCTACCATCTTCCTACTGTGTGACCTTAGGTAGCCAACCTTTTAATGCCTCATTTTTCTGATCTATAAAACAGAGCTACTTTTATAAGGCTGTTTTGGGACTAGATGCATTTGTCACATAAGAATTCACAAAGAAAGTACCTGCCACAAACGAAGCACTCTATAGATAGATATGTTTTTATTAGTAATCTTCATATACTTAACAAAATTTTTGTTAACAGTCACTAACTTTGAGTTCATGGTATAAGAAAAAAAAATACTCACTTTTGGAACTCTGAAGGGCTCTAGCATTTGTTCAAAATTTCTTCTCCTAGATAGTCAATTACCTTGGACTATTTAACCCATTAGTACAAAGAAACTCTTCACCCTTCAAATTTCTACTTAAGATCGTAGTAATAGGCCATTTATAATTTGGTTCCTAACTCCAGGTATCATGTGAAAAACCATGACACAAATTGTCCAACAGGAAACTATTTCACAAAATCTCACTAGGAAGAGTTACATAATTACATCTTAAATTATAGTACACGTTTTAAAAATATAGGAGTAAAGACTCTTCAGCCTTGGGACCAGCAGATGGCGTAGTGGTTACATTACTGGGTAATGTGGTTTGAGTTCTGGACCCAGCGGCTTCAAACTCATGTCGGGCCCATGTGTGTGCATACCCAAAATCTGAGAGGAGAATGGAGGAGAAGGGATTGCAGCATGGCCATCCCCCTTGGGGAGTGATTTTTTGCTTTCTGTCTCTCTCTCTCTCCAGCAAGTGCACATGCCCTACAGCAAAAATCTAAAACAACGAAAAAGAATATTCAGTCTTTTCATTTTTCAGTCTCCTAAAATGTAATTCTAGAAAACACTTAGTTTTAAAATCGTGGGTCCAGCAGTTGGTGTAATGGCTATGTGGCTGGACTCCTATGCAGTCAACTGCCGTTCGAGTCCTGGACCCGGTGGCTTAAACTCATGCTGGGCGCGTGTGCTTGCGTGCCCAAGATCCCAAGAGGAGAATGGAGAAGAAGGGATTGTGGTGTGGCCATCCCCCCTGGGCGGTGATTTCTCGCTTTCTGTCTCTCTGTCTCTCTGTCTGGCAAGTGCACACGCCCTATAGCAAAAACCTCTTCAGAAACAAAAAGATAAAATTGTAACTGCTTTTGAAAGATCAAACTGGCTTTAAAAATCACCATAAGAAAAATAATCATGCAAATTACATTCTGAAAAATGGTTTAAAGTCCATGTAACACAACATTTTTCCTTTCTAAAACACGATTTTTATTTATCCATGTAAAAGTAACCAATATTTTTTCCAGTGTAAAACATGAAAGATTTGGCCTGTCAACATGAGCATGTAACATACGGTAGTACCAGGTACCTACTGTGAGTTACTATACCTAAAATGGCTCTCACTATGTTAGGTTAGGGGGATGTGTGGAGAATAACTGGGATAAATCTTTACCTTCATAAAATTTACTCTCTAGAAAGAAAACAAGCAATAAATTGATGAACAAATAAGAGGGGTCTTCAAAAGATGATGGAAAATATGTATTGTGAAAAAATAATGCATGGAGTTCCGTATTTCTTTGCACCAAAATAAGCTTGTACATTAGTTCCATTTTTCCCTGAACTTGCTGAAGTCTTCTCATATATAACATAGTTTCAGTAGTAACGAAGGCTGTGAAGTAAAGGAAAGCACACATAGATATGCAGAGCAAGGGTCTTTTTAGTTAGGGTTAGCAGGGAAGATATGAGTACGTGGCATTGGTGTGACCCGAGAGAAAGCAAGCCATGCACGTTTCTGGGGATAGGCGCATCACACAAAGGAAATAGCAAGTGCTGTTCAGTTCAGAGGCAGAAACAAGCTTCATGTTTGGGACAAACAAGAAAACTGTTTTAACTGGAGCTAAACGAGTGAGGGAACAGAGGATGAAGAAGAGGTCAGGGAGTTGACCAGATACTAGATGACAGAGTAAAACTTTGATTTTTGTGCAATTTCAAGTTTTTAGAGGGTTGTTAGCTTGAGGAAATGCCCTAAAACATAAACCTTTAAAACACTGTTCTAAGTACAGTAAGAAGAATAAAGATGACAAGAGTAGAAATAGAAAAGTTAAAAGACTGCATAAATAGTTCCAAATGGAATTAGGTTGAGAGGGATGATACGAAGTGGTTGGAATGTGGCATCTATTTTAAAGATACTAAGTTGAACAACCATGAAAAATGGAGCTTGAAAGAAGGCTGATGGATTGTAAGGTGTGGGAGAAACAAATCAGGAAAGTCTTTTAGGGGGTTAGCCCAAGCTGCTGTAGGCATAAGGGTGCAATTTACTGAGATGAATTTAACCTGGGAGACGTCTGAGTTTGGGGGATGATCGAGAATGTCTTCTGGAGATATTGTTTAATGTGGCTGCACGATATCGAGAGGAAGTAGCTGATGGACACTGTGATCAAGGACTCAGAGAGACTGGGGTGGAGTCGGTGTAGTAATAATCCCTGGACAGATGGTATTTATAAGCTGTGATGGGGCCGATTAGAATCATCTTGGATTGAGATCTGAGGCCCAACACCTTCTAACATTTAGTAGTTGGGAGGAAGAGCATCTGTTTAAGAAGACTGAGAATGAGTGGTCAGTGGGGCAGGAGGAAAACTAGAAGAATGTGAGGTTCTGAGAGTCAAGGGATGCTCTCAGCAGGGGAGGGAGTGATCCAGGGCTGCTGTCTGTCCTCCTTGAGTCTTACTTCTGTCACTTACATCACTTACGTCAAGGTCAGGTAATGGCTTTCTGCTCCAATCACCACACTTGTTTCCTTTCCTTTTCTTTCTCATCCTTATCAATCCTGGTAGTGCCATCTACAGAAATAGACCTTCCTTTACCTCCTGGCATCTCACTTTGCCCTGGGGCTGATTTAGGGCTTTCCTAAGATGAGCTTTGTGGGGACAAGAAGGGTAGTATTAGGGAAAAAACCTCTCAAAGTCTCTCCTCTTTTTCTAACTACTGCTGCCACAGGGCCAAAATTTCCGGCTCTGTCTCGGTTCCTCAACCTCTTCCCTATTCCCACAGACCCCAGCCTGCTTAGTTCGTCTATTGTTTCATCAGAAAAGTCATGATGCATTTTTGCATAGAAAAATACGTCATGACTTTCTGACAACCCACTATATAATATTATTTTGGCTAATAATGACTGACCCTTTACTATGTACCAGAAAATAGAAATTATAGTCCCTGCTTTCATTCTCTACACATCTCTTACATTCTCTCTGATCTGTTGCATCTGGTTTTTCCACTAGAAGTAAATGGATTTGTACCGGCTTTCTGAGCTCTTAAAGCTCAGACCATTGTACTGCTCACTCTTCCCCGCTCTCCAAGAATTGATAAAAGAGTAGGAGGTCACCTTGCAGCATTAGCAAGGGCAGATGAAGACTTTCTATTAGAAATTTGTTTCCATCCGTGGTTATTAATCATTATGGCGAATTACAGGTGAAATGGATATTTCTTTCGTGATAACCTGGGCCCACATACCTTACTAATGTTGTTTCTATGAGAAAATGTATCCCAAATCCTTAGCAAGCCGTATTCTGATAGCATTTCAGAATATAATTCATTTACTAAGCCAGCAGATGGCATGGTGGTTAAGGCACTGGTCTCCCACAAGGCTGACCATGTTTTGAGTCCTGGGCCTGGAGGCTTAAAAATCACACTGGGTGCATGTGTATCTGTGCCCAGAATCCTGAGAGGAGAATGGAGGAGAAAGGATTGCAGCATAGCTGTTTCCCATGGGAGGTGATTTCTCAATTTCCCTCTCTGTCTCTCTGGCGAGCACACACACCTTATGGCAAAACCAAAGGGAAAAAAAAAAGGAAAAAAAATCATTTATTGTACAATTCAGGAACTGCTTTGTGTATATATAGCCATCTTATGCAATTTTTTTAATCTGTCACATACATGTAGGTATAGCTGCACATGTTTATATATAGTCAATAATAGACATAATTATTAATGAGTCTACAATTAAATTTTCTGAAACATGCCGGCCAAAACTTTTATATTGAAACAAATTTCTCTCTCTCTCTCTCTCTCTTTCTTATAATTTACAGAGACATGGAACATTTAATATTTGACCTAATTCTCTCTCTAATTTCTCTCCCTAAATGAATGAATTCAAAAGGATATTCCATTATAGCAAAAAATGACATATATAGGAATTAAGTATTTTTTAAAGTTAAATATTTTATACAACAAACTCATTTATAAAGAAGTAATTTTTGATAAAGAAGTAATTTTTAAAATTAAATTCAAATTTTAATGTGATGCATTATAAGATTAAATTAGTTATCCATAATTGAGAAGTATAAATTTGAAACTGTTTATGGAGAAATGTAACTTATTTAGCAACATCGATGTTTGCTTGTAATTTTTTTAAATATACATACAGTCTATAGAGTTTGGGAGCAATCTCTATATATTGTAAAGCACGTTCATATTTGTTATCTCTTTTTCATTGAACAATAAACCTAGGAGAAGGGATGATATTATGACCCCTATTTTACAGATTAAGACATTTTAGCCGAGTGAGGTCACTTAAGGTCTGGTGCTAGTGAGAAATGTCTGACCCTGTCATTCTGATTCCAAATCTAGGTCTCTTTCCACTGCCCCGTGTTGCTCTGTATTTTCTGAGGTAAATTGTCTTTAAGTTATATCCCTGGAGTTGTGAAATGCAGCATAGGATTCAGTAACAATGTGTATTTAGTTTTCAGTTTGATTTGCTGGACACTTAAGGAGCTGATTTAAGCCCTGTGCACCAAAGTCAATGAGCCACTCTGTCCTGGGGTAGATTTGTGCAATGCTGAGCAAGAAAAGAAACTGGCATCGTTAAGCTTTGTATTTTTAAAATATTAATTTGAACGCTTCAATGTAGGGCATTCTTCTTCCCACCCAATATAGCAATATGGCAATCGGTGAGGAGTATGTGCTGTTACTTGTGAATGGTTAGTCACAGCAGGGAAGTAGCAAATTTTGGAAGACCAGGAGGATGTTGAAGGTTGTGACTTCCAGGAATTCAGAGGGCTTTGGTAGTAGTGGGGAAGAAACCACCTGAATTCACTTCCTCTCAGCAACTGAGAGATGAAAAAGTGTTCCTTCTCATAGCTTACTATCTAATTTAGGCATAGGAAAAAGAAACAGAAAAGCATTCTTACTCTCTTTTCCCTCTTTTTTATAACACTGATCATCAAGGTTCATAAAGTAGAAGGTAAATGAAGTGTCATGCATTCATTCCTTCTTTTTTTTTTTAATTTTTGACAGTCAAGCCATGCTTTCAAAAATGTTTTTTACAAAAAGAAGCAAGAAAGAATGTATAACAAGTTGTTGACTTTAAGGTGTTGGTTCTTTCAATGTGGGGTGGTTCACTATAAGGATAAGAGGACATGATTTGTGTGTGTGTGTGTGTGTGTGTGTGTGTGTGTGCAATATGAATGAATTACCTTGGTCATTTAAAATACAATGAAAGAAACTTAAAAATTGCTTTTAATCACTGAAAGAATGCAAAGACCGACTGCTCCAATTCAGAGGAACAACTAAAATCTTTCTGAAGAAATACAGTGTATTACCCTCAGTTAGAAGATACTTTTTCTCTCTCTTTCTTTCTTTTCTTCTCTTTCTTTCTTTCTTTTTTTTTTTTAGAGGTTTTTGGCTTAGGGCAAAAGGGAGAGACAGAGACAGTGACGAGGAAAGTGAGAAATCACCTTCCCTTCCCCCCCCTCCCAGGGGAGATGGCCATGCCACAATCCTTTCAACATTCTCTTGGGATCTTGGGCACCCATGCGCATGCTCCTGGTATGATTTTCAAGCCGTTGAGTCAGGGACTCGAACTGTCAAGTCATGATCGGCCACGTGGGACATAACCACAATACTATCTGCTGGTCCCAGAGTAGACTATTTCTGTATGACTCTCAGGATGAGGCTCATGCCTGGACCTTCCAGGTGTGTGCTCACCTTCCAGGGACAGCCTCAGAAGACTAGGACCACCAATGTGAACTCAGAGGTAGACTTGGAACTTTTTGATGAAATAGATTGGGAATATAGTTAAGGGGGGTAATGCTCACTTACCAAGAGAAGCTGAGACAGTCTTTTGCTAGTTTTGTGTTGTCTTTCATGAAATGTTTCTTCTTTGAGGGAAAGAATATTTTAGAAGTCATTAACAATTTAGCTTTTGAGGAAAAGAAGTAATATTTTAAGTGGTTTAGTAGCATAACCTAGAATAAAACTTGTAATAGTCATCTCCTATTTATTTTTAAATATATTTTATTTTAATTTCTTTTATACATTCAATCACTATACATTACTTAGCTTGTAAAGTGAATTTTCCAACATAAATGCTTTCACACTACTCCAGTTGGGGATACTGTACATGTTATCATCGACAGATAATAATTCATTTCTCTGTCTCATATATGTCTTGTCTCTCTATTTTTCTCCTTAATGTCTTTCCTCACACTCTCCTCCTATTTAGATTGTAGTAACAAATTATATCAAAATAATAATAAAAATGTAGAAATATGTAACTGCTAATAGATTTAACATTTTTCAGTCTTTTGCCTTAAACACAAATGTTTTGGATATGTGCAAATGTAAAACCATTTTTAGCATGGGAAGATATGTATTATAGACAGTCATTACCATTTGGATATAATTTAACCTCTTCATCTATTATTTTATATGCTGACATTCTAACGCTTGAGTTAAGATCAGTTTCCTTCAGAGAAATTCAAAGTACACTTCAAATTCAAAAAGACTTGATTGTATCATATTGGTGAAATGAAGAAAGTTGCACCATTGCCAATTAAGATCAAAAGTTAAGTTCTACATTTTGCATATAACAGATATCGAAGAACTGAACAATTCTAAAAATAAGTTTAAGGAATAGAAAATTTTGGTTTGTGTTTAGTAATACTCTTTATGATGTGATTACCCATTATGTCAGATCCTTGAAACTCTCCAACTCTACAGTGATTTTCATTGTTCTCTAAGCCTCACATGGTATGATTGGAGGAAACAATAATTAATATAACTGCAATTATATAGTCACAAATAAATTAAGTTTTAAAATGAACTACAATTTATTTTATATATCGAAGTGTTTATTTCTATTTTTTCTTTGTAGTTCAAATAACATAATAAGAATTTGATAATTCAACCATTATAAGATGGTGGTCTATAGAACTTATGTTCACCATCCA
Organism: Tupaia belangeri chinensis; assembly: GCF_000334495.1. Classification (NCBI taxonomy): domain Eukaryota; kingdom Metazoa; phylum Chordata; class Mammalia; order Scandentia; family Tupaiidae; genus Tupaia; species Tupaia belangeri. The sequence continues at coordinate 233,769 of NW_006199974.1, read as the reverse complement.
ATCCTTTTTCTCATGCTCAGTAATTAAAAATAGCTATGGGCATTTTTTATCCACTGAGATTTACCAACTGCTATAGCATTCAACATTTATAGAAGGATTTCTACACCTGCTTTTTTTTTTTTAAATGAAATAACCAAATATCATAACAGCTTGAAGTGTTTTCTTAAAAAAAAAAAAAAAGTTTACCTCTAGGCCTCTGGATTTTAGCAGATAGAAAGCGCTATCATTAGCCTACCATCCGTTTTAATTTGAAATCCTAAGAACAAAAGTCATTAATAAGTCCTTTGTCATGGATTTTAAAAAAGAAGACGCCTTTTTAGTATTTGTATGTCATCATGCCAGGCCTAGAAAATTAGGCTAATTTATTATTTAAAACACTGGTGGGATTCCTAATTGCATTCATCATTAGATATGACACGTTTAGAACTGAGAACCATATCCAGTGAGAATTTTCCAGTTTGAATTTTGAAATAAAAATATTTTTCAAGAGATCCCTAGCTATTGCTTGTTACCATGGCAACAGTCCTATTTGTCTGAGAGCTCTGTCCGCTGCCAATGAGAGAGAGAGCAACGTCAACTAAACATACGAATACATCAAAGACAAATTCATATGCTCAATCTGATCAGCTCAATTAATGTAAGAACAGAAGCTGAAGGGGGTTAAAAGAGGGCACCCATTCAGGAGAGATGAAGCCCCTTTTAGCAGAATATACACGCCGGCCTTTTGGGGGAGGAATTTAGCACACTGTCAAAAACATTATCAGAAAAAGAAAGTAGTAGGCCTCCTACACCTAACAGATATGAAGCTGTCAGACAAAGAATAGCACTATTCATTAAATGACACTTATTTTCTCCCACTTTACAAGAATACAGCGAACAAAACAAGCAGGGGAGCAGCTGAGAAAGACACTTTTTTCTTTTGCTAGTGATGACAGACATGCAGCAATTATGGTGATAACTAAGGAATACTAAACAAGAAGCCAGCCTCCATTCTGTTTATCACCTTAAATTTTATGTTACTAAATTTGCATGCAACTCCTGTTTTGTTTTATTATTTATGTCTGGGAAAAAATTAGATGCCTTTGTTTTTAACATGGTGCCTGGAGTTTGGTGTAGCATACCTCTAAACTCTATGAATTCTCTGACTTTTCTTGTTAAATGGCCATATCAAGTTGAAATGCTTTTGAAGTTAGACATTTGCAAAGCACAACAAAACTGCTGAGATCCATGTAAAATGTATGTGGGGCTTGGGAAGCTGATTCATTAGTGTAAAGGGAGATATATTACTTCTGTACATTTTTTTTTTTGAAGAGATAGAGCAAAGAGTATTAATTGCCGCCTCTGCTTTCATGCCTTATTTTACATGGCGAAATGTGTTACAGGTTATGCGCGTGTGTGTTTACTGGATCCATTTCTTTCCTCTAGTGAAGTTGTAGGTGGTAGATAGTAGAAGCCGGCCTAGAAAGGTTTGTAACAGGTGCAGGCAAGTAGGAGTTCCCCCGAGATTGCTGCTTTTTAAGACTCTTATGCTTAAACCATGATGATCTGATTTAAGGTCCATTATCAATAGTCTGCTACTTATATCTGCATGATCGTGGACTGATTGATACTGACTTTGTAGCCATGTGCTCCATAATGCGCTGTCAGGAAATGCTGACAGATGCAATGAAAGAACAATAAACGTGGGGCAGCCGTAATGTAAAGGTCCAGCTAGGCTGTATGAAAACTGATAGCTAGGATATTGGCTCCTATGTTACCATATACGCCAGTCCCTTTGAGAGCTTAGCTGGTGAGTGAATTAAAATGGTCTCCTGATACCCAGAAGGGGGAAAAAAATCTTCATTTAACGAACTTGCCGACTTTGCCAAAACATTGCTTTATAAGAACTGAGCCAAGATTAAAAAAAAAAAAATACTCTTACTCAAAAATCTAGGCATATCTGACATGTCTGAAAAAGTATTTCTTAAAAAATCAATACCCAGGAAGAGTACTGTGCCCGCTTTATATGATATTTAACCTATTTGTATAAAATTATGAAAGGAGACATTTTATTAGAATTCCTGCTTTAGATGTACAGTAGCTCTTGGTACTTTTTTTTTTTTTTAATTCTTGATCTGCAACTTGGTGCATGAATATAGCTGGCATTTTGCCAGCGCAGGTTTTTAACAAATAACTAGGATAAGTCAATTTATTTGTATTAAGTCATAAAAGTTACTCTTTTCTTCCTAAGTCTTAAAATGTAGCTCTGAAAGGAGTTAGATCAGACTATCGCTGAATACTTTGCCATACCTTTTCTTGCTTACATCTTATTTTTTGGATACCCCTCTGTGTTTCTAAGCATAACTTAATTCTTAATATTTAAATACATAAACAACATTCCAAGACTAATGTTTCAAATAAAGTAGAATCCTCATACATTTTAATAAATTATTTCTTCCAAAAGTAAAGATATCATTTATTATATCTTCAAAATACCTTCATTTTTCTTCCTTTAATTAAAGAATGTAGACTACAATAGGTACCTATATTTTTTAATGTTGAGCCCCTCATGGTCGGGTAAGTGAAAGTCAAAACTGCATTTATCATTTTGATTTCTTAATGAAGAAAAGCAAAGGATACCTTCTTTATCTGCAAGGCTATCTAAAATGTTTTGGAGTATCTTGGAAGAATCTCATTTGACTTAGGAGTCTGTGAAAATAATTTGATCAGGTGAATTTCACTTATGTTCTAAACTTTCTTTATGATATTAATTTGCCACATTCAAAATGACATTCAGAAACAATTTGTTAGAATGAAAATATAGTGAGATTTGAAAGATGCTATCTTCTGAGAGCACTCAAAAGATATTCTAAGCAGGTCATTGACAAAACATGTCTACGACTGTAATTGTGTAAATTCAAGAGAATGACTTTTTTATACAGTATTATTGGCATAATAGATTGAGTCATCATTACTGCCTGATATGCAAAGGCCTGGTTTAGGAGTCTGCTGTGGATCCTCTTTAGCTCGCAAAATATTGACACAATAGACAATAATGGCTCCTTTGGAGCCATTAGGGTCCATCATGTCAGGGCCTGCTCAGGCTTTTCCTAGCAGGTAGCACACAGACTCTTGACGTGATAGATCATAACAAGTCCAAAGGAATCGTTACAGTTTCTCAGATTATACCATACTTGGGAATTTCATAAATTAAAATCTATTAAAATGAGAACATATTATCATCAATGTGAATTTAAAATAACTTATTAATTCTATTCTATTAGTAAGAAACACTTTGTGCTCATGCACACATGCACAAATGCACACACACACACATCACGTATATTATAAACTAGATAAAGAAACCTGATCCCATGCAGTTATTTATACTTTTCTCTGTTTAGGAACTTAAGACGTCCACACTGATTGTTATGAATATTCATACAAAGCATTCATTCACAGCCTTCTACCTTTTATGCCAAGAGTCAGCCAGGAGCATATTTTTACCGTCCACAGCATAGACCTTTGAAAGTAGATATGGTTAATGGAAAGAGAGAGAGACAGTGACTCTGACAGGCGGGGGCTCCAGTGGGTACCCATTAATTAGGTCTTTTGTGTGGTCTTGTTAGCTGAGGCAGAATTTGAGGTTTCACTAACAAAATCTTTGGAGGCAAAAACAAAAAAACACAAAAAACTGTCATTCCCTCTAAAGTTCAGCTTGTATACCAAGTGAAGAAATAAAAATAAAATTGACAAAGAAAAATTCCCTGGTAGTTTTAGATAATTTATATTACCTGCAGTGTAAAAGAAGAAGTGAAGGATGTTGGATTGGCTTGTAAGAAAGCATCATGCTTTTTCTTTTTGTGTGAATAGTTTTTATTGTGTTGAGATTAGAGACAAATAGAAATTATATTATACAATGTGGCAAGCCATTAGCTTTTCATAAAAAGAAATTTTATCTCCAGCGAAAAGCTTTTGATCTTGGAGACTTTCTAAAAAGCTTTTTAAGTTCGATTTTTGGTGTGGTGTTGGTTGGTTATTTGGGGTATGTGTCAGTACTGTTTATAAAAATTGTGTTAGGTGGTTTTACTATTTGTACGATAGTACAAGGTATTTTTAAAATGTCCTTTTTTTGGATTTTTATTTCAAAAGATGTAAGTTCAGCTTGTTCTTCAAATCTCTAATGAATGTAAGTCCCAACCAGATCGTACAGAAGAGAAAGAGTTTTCTAACTTTTACTGGTCACAAATTCTTTTCCCATGCTCTTTTGTGTTTTCCGGTTCTGAGCAATATCGTAAGCTTCAAACAGAAACAAAACCAAAACTAAAAATAAACAAACAAAAAACCCAGTTGCTTTGAACTTACGAATTCATTTCAACAGAAATTTCCTTTCTCCTTATCTTTAGTACTCTTAAAGAATTGGAGTAGGCCCGTGCAGTTTCTGTTACTGAAAAAATGCAGTGGCATAAACCTATTGCACACTGGAGGTCACCCTTGCTATTTACAAATTTCCTACACTTTTACAAAACAAAAGTAGACCCTGCATACTTTTAATATGCATGACAGTTTTCATGGTATTTTGATATAAGTACATGGATGTTATATGTCTTCCATTTATACTTAGTCATATTAAGTGCAATTAAGGAGCCCATTATGAAAATCTTACGGTTGTCTGATTTTTCTGATGAAATAAACAAATGACAAGAAGCTTTTCAAAGAACGTAGAAGCTTTCATTATATATTATATATAATGGATTGTGAAAATCCTCCCAAATTGTTCTAACAGAATTATAGAGTAGAGTTCATATGCATTGCTCATTTAGTAATTTGTCACAAAAAAAAAAAAAATACTTAGCCACATCATTTCTGAGGACAGCTTTACCCTAGTTAGGTCTTATGACTCTTAGATAAAATTACTTCTATAGTGATTTTATTTTCACATAACTCATTGTGGTATGCTAAATGCGATCATGTTCTACAGTTTTTCCACCGGGTTACTTTCCTGTTTCTACATCCATTCAAGATAAAATGTAATGACATGATTTCACTAAGAATAAAAATTTATTATCTAAAAAATCTATTTATAAACAAGGACATATATATGAGGGGCTTTCAAAAAGTTCATGGGAAATGCATTTTATGAAAAAAAACTATGCACGGACCTCTTTTTGCACCAGAATAAACTCTTCTTAAAATTCCATTACTCCATGAACTTTTTGAAGTCCCCTTGTATAAACTAAATAATTCAACTCATTAATAAATATACTGGTTTTTGCCACTATCTCAATGATAAAGCATAAAACAAAAATAAAGCATTCAACTTACATCTTGCAACTAAATAGGAGCCAAAGATAGGTTGAGAAATGTCTGACTCCGTTATGGGAAGTGCATTCTGAAAGTATGAGGGAATCATCATTGGGGACCAGTAACGAGCGAAAGATGACATTGTAGGTGCACCTCATTAACACAAAAAAGAGTGTAACAAGAGATAGAGTGAAAAAAAAATACATTTTATCTGTCTTTCTAAAAGATGGAATAGGAGTACCATGAATTTTTCCCAATCCATATTAATTCAATATTCATAGCCATTTATTTCTTATAATTATTGTATAGCATTTTTAATCTTTCATTTAAAATATTTTTATGTCCTATTTCATAAATGTTTAGCATAATCTGTCAATTATCTGGTCCCAGGGTCAGAGGTCAAAGTGGGTTTAAAAATGGAAGATGGCTTTAGCAGTTGCATACGAGGTATGAAGATCAAGGGAGCAGACAGCACTCCATCACATTCCTTAGTTAAAAAGAAGCTGGAAAGTATCCGGGGATATTTGTCCACTAACAGGGCAACCCAAATCCTCTCTGCTATTTATATCATGTGAGGCTCCATCCACTATCCTTGTCTCTCCCTATGTAAAGTTCACTGGTGAAAACTGATGAGCCATACTGCAGATTCAATTTTTTCTTTTCTTTTCTTTTCTTTTTTCTTTACAAAGAGGGGCAAATGTATAACGTCTCCTTTTCTTACCTTTCTTTCTGAAATAGTCCTCATGTTATAGAATGTGCCTGATATCTTCCTTTTTGATCTATCCTTCTGTTCACTGTTGAATGCTCAACTCTGAGTTTCTCCATGGAGCTTTTACCAAACACTCTTAAACCCATGGATGTCTCTGTTCCCCAACCAGTATAGCAGTGTGAGTACCACTCATTTTGGATTTACTATGTGCATCTTTGGGTTTTTAACTGGAAACTCTGTGTTTATCTTCTTCCTCAACCAGTGCGTTTGCATATCCAATTGCCCTAAGTACTGTCTCTTTTAATCTTGTAATCCTCACTGCCCTGAGCACAACCCTGGGCTGAATAGCTGGAAGTCATCTCTCCCTCCTGTGCATTCCCACAACACCTCCTTTGGACCACCTCTGTAATGCTTAGCCACTCATACTTTGTCTTACCGTTATTTGAGAATGTGTTTTATCTTCTCAACTAAAATGAAAATTCCTTAGGAGCAGAACTATGACTTAGGCACCATTATATCCCACATTATCATTATTGTAACAACCATATTTAGCACCATGTTTTCAATTAAATTTTCAACAACCATACTAGCATTTCTTGAATACCTTGCTACAGAGAACTGCATTAGTTGCTGAGGATGGTATTAATACATCACTAAGTACTGTCATTTATACCATAAAGAAGCCATACAACACAGTGAGTGAAAGAGAAATGAATATGAATAATACCAGAACGTGACCCAAGGAGAGTAAATGCAGAGAGCACCAGAGTTGTGACTGAGAATGGAATTCTTAATTGGAAATTTGATAATCTGGTGTATGTTGTCATTGCATCCAATTTTAATGCAGCATGGCCTATGGCGAAGAGTTCTCTCTCTGGGGGTAGGAAAAGAGCCTGGATAGAAAGGATTCCTCAGCCCACCAAAAGATAGCAGTGGCCGAAAGACCTTTTTAACTTGAGCACCCAAGTGGACAATACACAGAGACCTTTCTTATATACTGGGTTGTTGGAAAAGTCATGACGTATTTTTCTATGTTTTTCTGTGCAAAAATGTGTCATGATTTTTCTGATGACCTAGTAGTTGCTGAATGAATGAGTGAATGAATGAATGTACTCACTCTGGTAGTTACTGACTAGACAAATCAAATCATAAACATTCTCATTTTAAAACACAAGCATTCCTTGAATTCACTGGGGAACTTTGTGCTTCATACGTAGAAAGTCTTATTTCTAATGACATTTAAATTTGTGTTTACATTTCTCTACATGAATATATGTACCATTATGATTTAAGTAGTATCATAATATATTCCACTTCCTTCTGGAATTTTATAATTTTTCTACTTACTTTCAGTCTAGTGACTGAGTAGCTGCTTGATCTTTTAAACCGATACTGGATTCAGAGCTCCTTGAGAGAGGAGGTAGAATTTAATAGTTGTCACTCCCACAAGTACTTAAATTTCTAAGTTAAATTAGTTTTAGATTAAGAAAGAGTTTCCACAATACAACAGGTCAGAGTATCTCACCCTTTAGAGAGATATTTGATAAATGTTTTTTGAATTTAATTTCTTTTAGTAATGAGTAACACCTGAATATGTCTGTGTTGCAATGATACTGAAAGCTTTAGTATAGAAAAACCCTCTGACATCTCCATTCATTCTACCCCCGCACGTTTAAACCCTTGTTTATCTCTGGTGAAAAAGATCTCATGCTCGTTGATCCTGTAGCACTTTTGGTCTACCAACAGCAATTTTATTCTTTTTTTAAGTATTTATTTTGTTTTATTTGTTATTATTATTATTTATTAATTTGTTGAGAGAGAGAGAATGGAAAAGTGAAAAAGCAATCTACCAGGTTCGGGACTCAAACCGTGGTCAGTCATGTGGGAGTCCAGCACCTTAACCACGGTGCCATCTGCCAGCCCCAGTAATTTTATTCTTAATTGCCTACTAAAAAAGTGATTTCTGTAGTACCCATCAATAAATATGCCCTGAAAGTATGATTTTCAGGAAGGATAAGGAATGGGAGAGCAATAGTCCTGCTTTCAATATTGCCATCTTCAGAAGAAAAAAAAATTTTTTTTGAGAGAGATTTTGCTATAGGGTATCTATAGCACCAGAGAGACAGAGAGAGACAGAGAGACACATAGCGAGAAATCACTCCCCTAGGGGGAGTTGACCATATTGTAATCCCTTCTCCTACATCCTCCTCTTGGGATTTTGGGCACACACACGCAACCAGCATGAGGTTTAAGCTGCTGGATCTGGGACTTGAATCACAGACGACTACATGGGAGTCCAGTGACATAGACATTATGTCATCGTTTGGTCCCTCCAAAAAAAAAAAAGATTTTTAAAAATATAATGAAAATATTGGTTTGTTGGAAAAGTCATTACATATTTTTCTGGTTTTCTATGCAAAAATGCTTCATGACTTTTCTGGTGATGTAATATTATATAGCACATAGTAAATGACAAATGGTAGAAGATTCTAGAAGGACCCACAGGAAGGCAGTCTCTCTTTTTGGGGTGGAGTAGTTATAGTCTAACCTGGAAACTATGTGGACTTGAAGGCTGAAATTTTGGAGGCTGAAATGCTCCTGATGGGTGAGGATTTACAGGGACAGTTGTTTGCATAGAGCCAATGATGTGAGCAAAAGAGCCAAAGGCTAAAAAGTATATGGCATTTTAGGAGACCATGAGCACACCATTTGGCTGAAGTTGGAAAACAAAACAAAATAAAAAAAAGAACTTTGGAAAGATAGGTTGAAATCTGGTCCCAGTGGACCTTATATTCCTCAGGGAGATGTATTCCTTTGATTTCTTGGGCTTTGGGACACAAGTTTTTCTTTTCTTCTTTTTTAAGATTTGAGCTATAAAATAATAGTTCAAGGAGTATGTATCAGAGGATGAGAGGAGCTTAGTCAGGATACTATGATAGAAAGCCAGGACTAACGTAAGGAGAAGACTAAGGTCATCGTTGCAGTCTGTTAGGCACAAAGGAAGAAATAATGTTGTTAGAAAGATGCAGTTTTGGGACCAACAGTTGGCATAATGGTTATGTTGCTAGACTCCTATGTAGTCGACTGTGGTTTGAGTCCCCGAACCAGTGGCTTAAACTTAGCCGGGTGTGTGTGCGTGTGTGTCCAAGAGCCCAAGAGGAGAATGGAGGAGAAGGGATCATGGCATGGCCATCCCCCCTGGGAGATGATTTCTCAATTTCTGTCTCTCTGTCTCTCTGGCGAATGCATGCTCCCTATAGCAAAAACCTCTGCAAAAAAGAAAGAAAGATACAGGATACAATTTTTAGAGGCCAGCAGGTAGCATGGTGGTTAATGCTCTGGACTCCCATGTGGCTGACCATGCTTCAAGACTTGGACGTGGTGGCTTGAAACATGAGTGTGTGTGTCCAAACTCTCAAGGATGGGGGAGAAGAGATTGTGGCATGGCCATTCCCCATGGGGGGAGTGGGGGGATTTTTCACCTTCCCCCTCTCTGACGAGCATGTGTATCCTATGGCAAAAACCTAAAAAAAGAGAAGAAAAATACATTTTTTTTTCTTTTATTGCTAGAGAGTACATGACCTCAGCATAGAGAAACAGAGAGATGGGAGGGGGAGGAGAAAGCATTCTGTATGGGGAACGGGCCATGCCACATTCTCTTCTCTGTTTCTTTATCTTTTTGTGTGTGTCCAAGAGCCCAAGAGGAGAATGGAGGAGAAGGGATCATGGCATGGCCATCCCCCGTGGGAGATGATTTCTCAATTTCTGTCTCTCTGTCTCTCTGGCGAATGCTTGCTCCCTATAGCAAAAACCTCTGCAAAAAAGAAAAAAGAAAGAAAGATACAATTTTTAGAGGCCAGCAGGTAGCATGGTGGTTAATGCTCTGGACTCCCATGTGGCTGACCATGCTTCAAGACTTGGACATGGTGGCTTGAAACATGAGTGTGTGTGTCCAAACTCTCAAGGATGGGGGAGAAGAGATTGTGGCATGGCCATTCCCCATGGGGGGGTGGGGGGATTTTTCACCTTCCCCCTCTCTGACGAGCATGTGTATCCTATGGCAAAAACCTAAAAAAAAGAGAAGAAAAATACATTTTTTTTCTTTTATTGCTAGAGAGTACATGACCTCAGCATAGAGAAACAGAGAGATGGGAGGGGGGAGGAGAAAGCATTCTGTATGGGGAACGGGCCATGCCACATTCTCTTCTCTGTTTCTTTATCTTTTTAGGATTTGCAGTATGTGCACACACGCCTGTTGAGTTTTTCAAGCCACGGAGTCTAAGACTTAATCACATGGTCAGCCATGTGAGATCTGGCTACCTTGTCTACCAGGCCATGGAGTCAGCCTAAAAGATGCAATATTTTAAGTGCAGTATTTTTAAATAATTCTCTTCACTTTAAAGATCCACAGGCCGCTATTTTATATTTCATGGAAGAAAGGAAGAATTGGTTTAAATACCACTGGTAAATAAGGGAATGTAGATTAAAATTTGTCAAAAATACAACTCAGGAGGCATAAGAAGATACCATGTTGTTCTTTATCACTATCTGAGGGAGTGAATAGCAAGTGTTGGTGTCGATTAGACTCACCTGCAGAGGTAGGTGCAGGTACATACACCCAAGCCTCTCCGATGATATACCTAATAGGGAATGCTGGGGGTGAGACCTGGCATCTCTGTTTGCAGTTGGCCCTGTAGATGATTAGGATGTGAGGCCAGCAGGTGGCACAGTGGCTAAGGTGCTGAACTCCCATGTGGTCGACTGCGATTCAAGTCCTAGACCCAGCAGCTTAAAATTCACGGTGGGTACATGTGCATGTGTGCCCAAAACACTGAAAGGAGAATGGAGAAGGGATTGCAGCATGGCCATCCCCCCACCCCACCCCAGGGGGTGACTTCTTGCTTTTCTGTCTCTCTGTCTCTCCAAGTGCATGTGCCCTATAGCAAAGATCTCTCAAAGAATAAAAAAAGGTGATAAGGATGCATACTGAAAACTATGATTATGATGTGGCCTTTCCATTGTGCTTTCTTCACTTTAATTATTAAGGCAGTTAATCACATGAACAAATTAAGGAAAGCAATGATGGCTACATCATTTAAAGATTGATGAGTTCATGAGATCTTTGATAATTTATCCTTAATATCTTTATATTTTCTCAGAATGTTCTATTAAAGATTATTGCAAAAGAAATCATTTATCTAAGTGACTTTCCTTGACTTAACTAAGGGCTTAGTGAGTGTAATAATAGAATTTAATAGTAAGCCTACAAATTTGGTCAGAAGTTCTAACATCCTGTGGAAATAAAATATTTTATATTAATCAAAAGTTCTAGTGGAGGTCCAGCTTGTGACCTGGTTATTAAGGCAGCTCAACCCCATTTGGCCAACCATATAGTTCAAGACCTGGTTCTGGCAGCTTGAAAAACACACCAGGCATGTATGTCTGTGCACCCCAAATCCCAAAAGGAGAAATGGAGAAGAGGTTGTAGCATAACCATCCCCCATGGAGGGGCACTTTTTCCCTCTCTGTCTCACAATAGTGAATATATATATATATATATAATATGTATATATACATATATACATGTATATATAATATATATGATATACATATATACATAATATATATGCATGTATATATATGTGTGTGTATATGTGTATGTGTATATATATATATATATATAGTTGTGAATAATTGTAAAAGGCAATAAAATGAAAACTTACTTTTGATTTTAAGAATTGGTGAAGCAATTAATTTTCTAGACAATCTCTCAAATTGGATCTCAACTTGCCCTTTCAATCTTTAAATAAACATTGGCATATGTAGAAACCAGTCATGTGGTCATATAGTTACTGTATATACCTTTATATTTTTTTTATCATTTAATCATTATAAAAATTAATATTTTGCTTTATTTGCTATCTCCTTTAGGAACTTTTTTGAGCGTAAAGATCTCGGGGTCTTGTAGAGGTGGGAGATGGCCCATGGAGTGGTGGGAATGAACATATTCTTCCAGTAGGCAGGAAGTGGCTAAACAAGGTTTAAGTACTCCAGTAACTTCCACGATGATGAGTTCTTTATCACTTATTAAAATGAAAAGGGATAGCAGAGTTAGGTATTAGCTCTGCTTCTGGCACCATCTAAATCTCTGGATATCTCCAGATCCTTCTACTTGGTACTTGCATAATCACCTTTTACATTCACAAATAAGTTACCAAGTCTCCCTGATGATAGTCATGAAAACAAATTTTAATTGAGTATGGCATGTCAAAACCCTTGCTTGGGTTTTATGTCTGATGTACCATGCCACATTTTCAATGAATAAAAACTGCCTCCTTGCATATTTATTACACATCCTCGGTTAGTGAGATTTTGTTACACAAGCAGTTGCCTTATTATTTTTTACACCTGCACTTTGATATCACAGTGGTTCATTGTCAATTGACGTAGCGTAGGCGAAGTGGCACGGCTAATGAGCACACAGTTGCCTTTAGTTCATTTTACATTGTGAAACCCTACTGGGGAATAGGCTGTAAAATTGGGGGAGGGCTTCTGACATTTTATAAATGTCATATGTCAATCCTACATTGTGGTGCCTGTGAAACACTGCATTCTGATGGTATCACAGTCAGCTGATAGGCCATTTTCACTAGCTAGCAGTGAGGGGTTTTTTTATGATAGCACTGAAGAATGGTGTGTGTGTGTGTGTGTGTGCGTGTGTAAGACAGAAAGAGAGAGATTTGTGTTTTCCAAGTTAACTGTAAGCCTTTTGGCTTGTGCACATAAATCAAAAAAGAGTGGTCATTATTTTATTAATATAAATGAGTAGAGACCAAATTTTGGTGACAAAGAAAAAAGTGATCTGAAAACATAAATTCTACTTTTCTGTTAACATAGAGGATATTTTGATCTTAGAGCAATAATAATTGGTTTATTTCTGTTTCCATACATTTAAATTGGAATTTGCATTGAAGGGGTCAAAAGTCCAGGCGTATTATTTAAACCAGGCTCATTTTAAGATAAGGTTTAAAAACTTGTTTGTGGTACAAGGTGTTAACATATAATGTAGTTAGTAAGAGTTTGCATTTTGTGAATAAAAGGAATTGCATTATCAGTTGTATTAATGGAATAACGAATATATTTTTATTTTTCTTGCCTTTAAAAGTTTATTATAACTGTGGAGTTATGAATTCAGGATATGATAGCAAAGGGTAGCTGAACTATTTTGACTTCTGAATGTGTTTATTTTTGAAATGGTTAATTGAATACTTAAATATACTTAGTTTAAAATTGGAAATCTATCCTTTGAAGCCAATTGTATGTGTATGTGTGTTTACTGTTGACAGACAGGTCCTTCCTTGCATGGCTCATTTTGGACTCTGTTCTGACCAACCAGAAAGCAGAGGAAAAAAGAAAGTGTCTATATAAAGACTGAGGCTATGGGGGCCAGCAAGTAGCATAGTGGTTAAGGTGCTGGACTCCCACATGGTCAACCATGGTGTGAGTTCCAGACCTGATGGCTTGAAAATAATACTGGGCACATGGGTGTGGGTACCCAAATCCCCAGAGGAAAGTAAAGGAAAAGGGATTGTGGCATGGCCTTCCCCCTGGAGGAAGTGATTTTTCACCTTCTCTCTCTGTGTCATCTCTCTCTCTCTCTCTCTTCCTCTCTCTCTTTTTCTCTCTCTCTCTGGCGAGCACACATGGCCTATGGCAAAAACCGAAAAATAAAAATTGCAGCTGTGAAATTATGGTAAAGGGGGAAATAATAACAACCTTATTCAATGAGATTCAAGTCTTCAGATCTACAAACCTTTGGTTTTTTTTGGAGAGGTTTTTGCTATAGGGCACGTGCACTCGCCAGACAGACAGAGAGAGACAGAGAGATAGAAAGCGAGAAATCACCCTCCAGGAGGGATGGCCATGCCACAATCCCTTCTCCTCCATTCTCTCGGGATCTTGGGGTCATGCACGCACACACGCCTGGTGTTGAGTTTAAGCCACCGGGTCTGGGACTCGAACCACGGTTGGCTACATGGGAGTTCAGCAACATAGCCATTACGCTAACTGCTGGTCTCCAGATCTGCGAACCTTTTTAATAGACACATTTGTCAACCAGGGCAGCGTCTTCCAGTGCTGCATCTTCTCTACTTGACATGGGTCTCTTCCCACCCCACCCCCACCCCCAATATTATTCCCTCTCTTACCAGGCTGAAAGCAAGAGCAATACCCTGCAATTATGGGATGTCTTATTGTTATCAGGTCACCTTCGCTCTCAGCCATCTCTGCTACACACTCAGGCTTCTGTGGGCAGGCTACTTTGTTTGTTTGTTTGTTTCAGAGAAAAAACTTGTCTTTATTTCATGTAACTACTAAGTATGAAGGATCTTCACATAATTCATGAAAAATGTTTATTATGAAAAAGCTATGCATGAACTGAGAAATTTTTTTGTACCAAAATAAACTTGTATTTTAATTCTATTCTTTCTTGAACTTTAAGTTCCCTTGTAGCAGAGCCAGGCGTCTATCAGGACTTTTGTATTCCCTAGCCCAATACTTCTTCCGCCGCACCAAGATTTGCCCTATCAGTATATTTGGGTTTCTCCCACACCACAGATTTCTCCATAAACTTAATGATTCATAACTTGAAACAAAGATGAGGTTTACTCAGTCTTTTCCAGGTTGAACAGATGTGCCTCATCCAGGCCCCATTTTCTGGACATGAGCTAATTTTGAGTGCTGTATTTAATGACTATCATTCAGAGAGTATGGTGAGAAATCAATTGTTTCTAGAAATCAGGATGATAGGCTAGAGCTTTTACAGTGAATCTCTTGTAGCAGGGCCTCACTTGGGTTTATGGCTCACCTCGAGATCTCCTGTCCTACTTTCACCAGGGATGAGTTGGATATGTTACAGGGCCCCCTCACTGTGGGTGAATTACCACAGCTTTCCCCCTTCCTCCTAGGACCTGCTTTATCCTTTCACTAGTTCTATTAGAATTGTGAAACTTAGTGGAAAGGACAATGTAAACAAGTTGTTTCAGTTTTGCTGACTCTTTTAACTTGCCAACCTGAATCTGAACATTCTACTTTACAGGGCCCCAACTCTTTTTATAATAAAACAGACATATATTTTCAATTTTTTTTTTTTTGAGAGGTTTTTGCTATAGGGCACGTGAGCTCGCCAGACAGACAGAGAGAGACAGAGAGATAGAAAGCGAGAAATCACCCCCCCAGGGGGGATGGTCATGCCACAATCCCTTCTCCTCCGTTTTCCTCTCGGGATCTTGGGCACGCACACACACATGCCCAGCGTGAGTTTTAAGCCACCGGGTCTGGGAGGTGAACCGCGGTCGGCTACATGGGAGTCCAGCGACATAGCCATTACGTTAACTGCTGGTCCCCATATATTTTCAATTTTTATAATTTCCCACTCCAAATCTTAAAATGGACCTTCCATGAAATTTTCATTGAACAAGCTATTTGGGGGAGAATTCTAGAACCATAATGACTAATAAATATTGATATTAGTGTTTAAAACATCGCTCTGAGGCCAGCAGATGGCCTAGCAGTTATGTTGCTGACTCCCATATGCCTTGACTGCAGTTCAAGTCCTAGATCCAGTGGCTTGAAACTCACATGTGCATGCCCAAGGTACCGAGGTGAGAATGGAGAAGAAGTGATTGCAGCAAGGGCATCCCCCTAGGGGGATGATTTCTCACTTTCCCTCTCACTGTCTCTCTCTCTCCAGCGAGCAAATACACCCTAGGCAAAAACCTCTAAATGAATAAATAAATAATAAATAAATAAATAAATAAATAAGATGGATGTTGTGTCTTTTATATAAGAGATCAGTGGTTTGTTTCTTTCCTCATTGCAATTGAAAATCATTTCTAATATATGGAATGCTTGTACTGGTTCTGATAATAACAAAGGTTTTAGTAAATTTTTCCTTTTTAAAAAATAGGATTTGGTTTTAAGATTCCTAATTTTATATTTTAATTTTAGAATTATATGCTACTTTTAAGATAGTGTTGTAAAAAGTTTTAAGATACAACTTGAGAAAATTTAAAAATTTTTTATATTTATTTATTTATTTATTTTTGGAGAGGTTTTTGCTATAGGGCGTGTGTACTCGCCAGAGAGACAGAGAGAGACAGAGAGACAGTAAGAGAGAAATCACCCCCCAGGGGGGATGGCCACGCTGCAATCCCTTCTCCGCCTTTCTCCTCTCAGGATCTTGGGCACACAGACACATGCGCTGGCGTGAGTTTAAGCCACTGGGTCTAGGACTCGAACTATGGTCAACTACATGGAAGTGCAGTGACATAGCCATTATGCTAACTGCTGGTCCCTAAATTTTTTTATTTTAACCCCCTAGTGATATTTTTGTTAAAATTAAATCGAAATTTGAAACAACTAAAGTTTTTTTTTTTTTTTTTTGGAGAGATTTTTGCTATAGGGCGCGTGCGCTCG
>NW_006199974.1:186352-217123 GCF_000334495.1 Tupaia belangeri chinensis | reverse complement strand
GCTAACTCCTGGTTCCCACAACTAAAGATTTGTGTGGTTAAAGTTAGTTCTCAATTATTTTTCTTTTTTGTTAGCTAGCTGTCTCGCTAGCAAATACGTGTGTATACAATTGTGTATTAGTTGAGCTTATGTGTAATTTTAACTTTATCATTGAAACACTCCATGTGAATGTCTTCTTTTCAAAAGGAAGAATAATATTAGTTTTACTTTTAAATGTATTTGTTACCTGACAGACAGAGCTCGTTGCTATTCCATCATCTGAAAATAATTGTAAGTTATAACTTTCATTTCTTTTAAATGAAAGAGGCAACAATTTGGAAGTATTCTTTTCTCATGAAAGCTGAAAATAAGAACTTTGGGTTTTTTTGGCAGTATTGTTATAAATAATCTGCCTAAACTATTAACTGTAAATACGTTGTTAGAAACGTGCCAAGAGTAGACAACCCATTAAATTTTCTTTGTTTAAAACTATCCAGTTTTGTTGTTGGGTAAGACAATTTATTCATACAATCATATAAAAATCATATTTAATAAAGAACACTCCAAGGCAAAGAGGAAAAAAATGTCTTTATTCATAAGCAACCAGATGAGAAATGGATTTTTATTCAGTCAGATCCTT
Organism: Tupaia belangeri chinensis; assembly: GCF_000334495.1. Lineage (NCBI taxonomy): Eukaryota > Metazoa > Chordata > Mammalia > Scandentia > Tupaiidae > Tupaia > Tupaia belangeri. The sequence goes on along the minus strand of NW_006199974.1, from coordinate 216,504 downwards.
TTAGTCAATGAAACAGCATTTTCATGCATATTGCACTCAAGTGATAATTAATATAGTCTAATTCAGGACATGATGCCTGAATTGATGTACTGTCATCAATACCCCATGTTAAAATCAAACCTTGACAGGGGTTTAACACCCTGGAACAGGTCATCATACGATAATACTCTTTGCCTCTCAGTATTTGTCTTCAACCAAGCAAAGTATTGCAAGATGGGGTAAGAAAAAAAGGGAAATAATTACAAATGAAGAGTGACGCGGGCTGTGAATAGAACATATGTTAGGCTAGGCAGGAGCATCAGTGAATTATATCATTTCATGATGAAGCGGCACTGGGGCTGAACGGGCCTATTTTAAACCTTGATGTATTTTATCTCTACTGTATTTGGACTGTCATCTTTGGAGAAAGACTTGGTATAATTGAGAGTCAACTCCAATCTGCATGACTCGAGCATGAAGTGGGGGCCAGATGAGCTCCGCTATGGAGGCCAGGGAAGCTTCTAATAAGATAAAATGAACAATCACCTTTCATGCCTTACAGTTACGGATGCATTCTTTGAGCACAGTTTTCAGAGTTAAAGCTTCCAAATGTCATTCATATCACAAAGTTCGAGAACTGCTCTAATAATTAAGATATACAGGGAGTCCAGGGTCATGTTAACACTCATTTTAGGGACATAAGAGTCAAAACCTGTTTTAAAGGAGACTTTCCTTGTGAAAACCTACTAGATATGATCAGCATAATTTGGTTATAATTAGTTTTCATTATGTTCAATTTTATTTGGCTATTTCATTAAAATCTTTCTCATTTTGCATATGTTAAACTAAAAACCCTTTAACATCCCCCCTCACATGCCCCTTTCTTTCTTAAAATTTATCTTGACAACTTCTGCAAGAAGAAATTGCTTTCTTCTCTGAATACTGTAAGCACTTAGCCCCACAACTGGGTTTACAGTTTATAATGTTTTCTGTTTCAAGGACGTACTTGTAGATTTTATCTCCTTCTAGAGTATAAGCTCCTCAAGGGCACAAGGCGTAGTTCACGTTGTGTATATACCGTAGTGCTAGGACCACTGCCTTGTGCAGCAGGTAGTCAGCGGTGTTTGCTAGATGAGTCAACAGTGTGGCTATATACGATACGTACCTGATGTCTGTTCATTTGGGAATAGTTCAGAATTGTCATAATCATCCCTTTCCAACTAATCAATCAACGTTGGTTTAGAGAAGAATGTATTAATGTCTAGTGCTAGGTTGGAGACTGTGAAGCTAGGGACAAAATTAAGTATGAACAGTTTACCACTAACATGTTTATGAAATTTATGTATTTTTCTTTCTATCCGTAATTCTCTTTCTAACGTACTATAAATGCAGTAGGAAGTAGCATTAACTCGGTCTCAGATCCTTAAGGGAAGAGTTCAAAAATGGAATAGGCTGTACAAAATTGTTAGTGATAAAGATGGCTAGGAAAATGCTATAATTCAGTATTAGGTTTAGCCAAGCTATGTTTCCTATGCATTTCCTATAATCTGCCTATTAATCCTCTATGAAAAGTAAAATCCATCCATACCAAAGACCAGTAAATTTCAGCTCACTCCTGGCAGCAAGTGTGTTGACTCAACTCATCAAAGCAGAGAGCATCAATGCCTCTCCCTTTCTCTTCCCAACCTCTTTTCTGTTCCGTCTTCTCTTTATAATGGGCTACCTGTGAGTCAGTTGTGCCCACCTCTCAGAGAAAAGTTGTTCCTTTAGCTAAAGTCTCAGAAGAACATTTAAAATTCGACAGTTTTCCTGAAATGTTTTATCTCATGATAATTTTGTCTATCCATGGCCTTTGAGCTGCAATCTCTATTCTGGAAAATGCAAACAAATCTTGCTATTTTTTTCCCAGATTTTAGGTTTTATATACATTTTAATATGATTTACAAATTATTAATGTTTCCTATAATCTAGCAAGTGTGTATATTTGTGTTCATTGCCTTTAAAATATAAACAAAATATATGAACTACCGTCTCATTTTGACAATTTTGCAAAGATTTAATATTTAATTTTCCTAAAATTGTGATATTCAATAAATTAATTCAAATAAGTTAATGTATATAGGTAATGAGACAGATGACTAAGATTATTACAATTTTTAAATGCATATACTTGTCAGGCTTTATATCATTTCTTGGGAAATGCCATATACTATGAAAATGAATAACTAGATTTTGTTATCATTCTAACATGCTTTAAACCAAGGTTAGGTATATGTAGCTTTATAAAAGAATTACATTTTGGCACCAGCGGTTAGTGTAATGGCTATGTTGCTGGACTCCCACATAGTCGACCACGGTTCGAGTCTCGGACCCGGTGGCTTAAACTCACACCAGGTGCGTGTGCATGCCCAAGATCCCGAGAGGAGAATGGAGGAGAAGGGATTGCGGCATAGCCATCCTTCCTGGGGGGTGATTTCTCGCTTTCTATCTCTCTGTCTCTCTCTGTCTGGCCTGCGCACGCACCCTATAGCAAAAACCTCTTAAAGAAAAAAATAATAATAATTACATTTTAATTTACAAAAGGGAGGGATATGCCACCTTTACTTATGGCATCTTTTAACACTTAGATTATCCTGAAATATATATATTAAATATTCTCTTAATCTCCGACTATGTATGAACTGGTTAAAATATTTTATTAGGTGAGATATTATGTGTATATCATGATATCAACTTTTAAGTTTTAGTACTATTTTCATTGGAAAATATTATAAGGAGACGTGGGGAAGTTACATGTGTAAAAGTTTTCTGTTTTTGTTTTTTTAAGACCTTTGTCTTGGTCAGTTGTCTAAAACAGAATCAAGGAAAGTCTTCAGTTTTAGGTATATGCCCTCATTTTCCAGATGTGATACAGATTTTTTGTCATTTTTGCCAAGACAAGCCGAAATAGTTAATGGCTCTAGCAAAGGAATTCATAAATGCTGACACCCTGTTCCTTGTTCTAATACATTTCAAAAATAAATTATCTCCTTTTACTTAAGCTCCCAAAAGCCATTTAAACTTTTATAATTATTATTAGCACCATATCTCTGCCTTCAGCATTAAACTTTTAAGTGTTAAAATAAAATTCACATTAGGAATTCCGAATTATGAAGGAGAGTAGAATTCACCTTAACAATTTAATAGTCATGAATTTGAGTAATGCTATATATAAACCTGAACCAAGGAGGATTTACATGTGTGCACATTACACTAGAAAGTTGAAGCCATAGATATCCAGCCTGTGTCCCATCCCTAAAAAATGTTATAGTTTAGTTTGTATGGAATTGGATCTATTAATTAGAAAGAAAGAGGAAGTGCACTTAAAATGGAATAGAAACAAACAGAAATCAAGTCTTTATTTGTTAGGTGATGTGCAAGATGTGGAAGGAAAGGTGGTGAGTTTATACACCTAAGTTACCTACTTGTAGCTCATCCACACAGTGTGATTTGGGATTACCTTACCCTATTACCTATCCTCACAGCTAACAAAAAAAAGAAGAAGAGAGAGAAGAAGAAAACTTGGGCCATACTAAGTATTTCCCTGTAGTGAGACATTCGAGACATTCTTACATCTTCACAACCACCTACCTTGCCAGCTGATTCTCCTGCTGCTCAAATCCAGGATGAACATATTCCCACTGCTGATCCTTTCTGGGAGGAGGAGATCATCAGTTCCAAAACATAAATACTCAGAGGACTGTGGTTTTGGCATTTGTGTAGATTCAGACCCCTCTTAAGTTTCTTCTAATGCACAGGGGACAGAAATATACCTGAATGAGATGTGAGAAAGGAGTAGAAAAAAAAGTGGTAACAAAGGGGAACAGACAATAACCTGAACATCGAAAGTAAAATACAAATTCCCTACGGTAGCTCAAATGAATTCTTTCCCTTCTGGAATGAAGAGTTCTTAAGTCCCACACAATAAGCATTGCTTTCAAAATTCCAGGCAATCTTAGTCCTAGCTTCCTCTGAGCCGACAGCAGCATGAACAGATCAGCAATTTCACCGGTCTACTAAATTACACGGTTTTTTTCTTTTTTTCATTGCTCCACTATGGAAGAAAAGGAAACTAATGGGGCCCAGCAGGTGGTGTGGTTAAGGCACTAGACTCCCACATGTCGGGCTATGGTTCTAGTTCCAGAACCGGCTGCTTAAAACACACATTGGGTGTGTGTACATGCATACCCAAAATTCCAAGAGGAGAATGGAGGAGAAAAGATTGTGGTGTGGCCATCCCCCACCCCCTACCCCCTCTCTCTATCTCTCTGTTGAGTGCACGTACCCTATGGCAAAAAACTTTACAAAGGAGAGAGAGAAAGAAAAGAAAGAAATGAATGACATAAATAAATTACATAAAGTTCCTTTTAAGTCAGTGACATACCATGTGCATTTGGCACCTGAAATAAATCATTCTTAATATCTGCCATTCTATACAACAAGACTATTTTGGGCAATAATCATAAAGTGAAACTAATAACAATAGTGATGATGAGGATGTCTGGGAGGCACATGTATACTGAAATGTTTCTTTAGTTGAATATTGAGTATATATTCACATTAATAAAAATACACGGGCCAGTCATAATGGTAGGTAACACAATGCTCTGTGATTCTTTTTTTTTTGGAGAGGTTTCCGCTATAGGGCACGTGTGCTCGCCAGACAGACAGAGAGAGACATAGAGACAGAAAGAGAGAAATCACCCCCCAGGGGGGATGGTCATGCCGCTATCCCTTCTCCTCCATTCTCCTCTCGGGATCTTGGGCACACACGCACACGCACCCAGCATGAGTTTTAAGCCACCCAGTCCGGGACGCGAACCACGGTCGACTACGTGGGAGTCCAGTGACCTAGCCATTATGCTAACTGCTGGTTCCCAGTGCTCTGTGATTCTTAAGCCCCATGGGAAGTTTCTGGGTTCGCATCCTGAGGTTTCCCTGTAAATGCCGGGTGTGATACCTGTGATCCTGGCTGAGGCTGGGGGTGAATGGCGTTGTGAAGACCCCGTTGGGGTGCCTGCCTCTGTCTCTTTCTGTCTCTTTTTTTCTCTCTGTCTTGAAAGGAAAGGGAGGAGAGGAGGAAGGGAATAGTATTTCAGCCAGGAAAGGAAAAACTAGAATTAATACTTTTAAATTACATTAATGTAAACAAAACTTTAAATTAAAAAACAATTAATACAAATAAAAACTCCACATGGTCCTGTAGAAAGAGGAGACTGAAGTAACTCAGATCCTGCTTCTTCATCTTCATCTCACTGTGCCATCATGGGTTACTTTCAATCTACTCTTTGAAAACAGGGATATGTCACAGTTCCAGAGCTGGAGGTTCTAACTGCACTTGAAGCCAGCTTGAACGACGGATGGTTACATACCTACTCTGGGACTTCAGTTGTTTTTACTGGCTTGTTTTGTCTTTTTTGTTTTCATTTTTGTTTTATTTTTTTTTTTTTTCTGCCAGAGGCCATATATGCTTATTGGAGAGAAACAGAGAGAGAAGAGTAGGAAGCTCTCCCCAGGGGGAATGGCCAGTCCGCAATCCCTTCTCCTCCATCTCTTCCTCCTTTCAGGATTTTGGCCACATACACACATGCACCCAGTGTGTTTCTCGAGCCAGAAGGTCAGGGATTCACACCACACAGACTAGAGTCAGAAATGTGGGATCAGACTGTCTTAGCTATTAGGCCACAGAGGCAGCACAAGTCCCTTTTTTTTTTTTTTAAAGTTTTTTTTATTCATTTCTTCTATGAATGTGAGAGAAAAAGAGATAGTTCCTTAAACAGGATCTTAACAACACTGGCCACCCCTAGCCCGACCCAGCCGCAGATCATGGGAATGTGCGTGACAACGTTGAAACCTTCCAAGGCAGCTTACAGAGCATCATGTCTGACCGTTGCATCACTGGCTAGCCCTGGAAGTTAGTCTTGATCACATGCAGCTGCGTTTCCATGTGTCTGGGCTGACCATATAGCATTAAGTTCTCTGAATTAACTTCCATGTAGAATTAAAATGTTTATAAAAAATGATGTGATGGGAACCAGCAGTTAGCGTAATGGCTATGTTGCTGGACTCCCACGTAGTCGACCGCAGTTCGTGTCCCGGACCCGGTGGCTTAAAACTCACGCCGGGCGCGTGTGCGTGTGTGCCCAAGATCCCGAGAGGAGAATGGAGGAGAAGGGATTGCGGCGTGACCATCCCCCCTGGGGGGGTGATTTCTCACTTTCTGTCTCTATGTCTCTCTCTGCCTGGCGAGCGCACGCGCCCTACAGTGAAAATCTCTCAAAAAAAAAAAAAAAAAGATGTGATAGAAACATACTAATTTGAAGCTTTCATATATATTACTCTAATTCAGCCATAACTGCAATAGCAGTTCTTTAGAATTTATACCAATAAAACATTTTTTTAGTGGGGAGTATTTTATTGCTAATTCTGGTTAGAATTGCCAGTATGGTGATAATGAAAGACATGATGAATTTTTGTGAGATTCTTAAGATTTTGTATGAAATTTCTGTACCAACAGTGTACCTTCTTACTACTTCATTTTGAAACTGGCTGTTCCCAGCTCCCCACTCTTGATGTATCATAAATGTAAGCTTTGTTTTTCAAATCAGTAAAATGACAGAGTCAAATAAGACAGTGACTTTTGTCTCACCAAACAGTGCTATGTTCTAAGAATCTGTGAACGAATAATAAAGATAAAGGGAATATTTCTCAACACATGTTTATACTGCCTTGGTTGTTATTTTATCCATCCATCCATTCATTCATTCATTCATTTTTGTATAGCACGACTCTGCCAAATTTCATGACACCCATTTTTCCTTCTTTAGAATAATGGTCATTCTTATCCTTTTCTTAAAAAGTATTTACATTATTAGAATTCTCTAAAAATAATGAAAACTCTTCTCTCTTGTGTAATATTGTTTTTAGCAAGCAGCTGAAAACAACTAAAGGATAGTTATAAAAAGAAACTCCTCTGTGAGTAATCCCGTTCTTGGCCAATCACCTTTCAACATGCTGTTAGACAAAAGAGTTCGGGAAAGATGGAAGGACGCAGATGAGGGCTTTAAATTCCATCTGTAATCACGGAAGTTTCCTAGTATCAGTAGGTCAAGAAGGAGGCATCGATTGGTATAGCACCAATATATTGGGGCTGTCAAAATAAAGAGTTATTGGTTGCCAAATGCAGAGCTCACATTTGCAGAAGGACTTTCATGCACAGGCCTTAATAAAAATTTTAAGAAGTAGCTGATAGAATTGTAATTATTCTTATATTTAAATCATCTCTGGTGACTGTCAGAGCAGTCCAGGTTCCACAACTCTTGACAAGCCCAAAACCTGTGGCAGCTTTCACAGAATTGGCACATTGTTTGACTTGGCAAACAGAGTGTTTAAAGCTGTTTTTACAAAAGTTTTAATTATTTTTACTAAAGCTGCTACAGAATTCAATTTTTTTTTTCACATTTCAAACGTATGTGTGTTTGTTTACGGACAGATAAAACCACAGGAAAAATAGGAAAGTATCCCAGGTTTTGTGTTAAATTTCTGCCCAAATAGGTGTACATTAAAACAAGTTGCTACTTAAGCTGTCGATAAATATCTCTGTTCAAATCAGACAAACAGACCTCTGATTCCTCTAACTCAGAATTATCTTTCAGCATCCACGTTGTTAAGCCTCTGTTCCCTTCATTGCAACTATCTTGTAAGCACGACTGAGTCTCTATTTGATATTGAACATGATAAGTTTATTTTTATTTAATAACTTCTTTACTTAAAAGCCTCTCCAATACTATTTTTTATTTTACTTATTTCTTTGTTTGTTTGTTTGTTTGTTGCCACAGGGCATGTGTACTTACCAGAGACAAAGAGAGAAGGGGAGAGAGAGAGAAAAAGTGAGAAATCATCCCCCAGCAGAGATGACCATGCTGCAGTCCTTTCTCTTCCATTCTCCTCTCTGGATTTTGAGTACCCACACACATAACCCTCCCATATTTTCTAAGCCTCCAGGTCCAGCACTTGAATCGCTCAGTAGGCCATGTGGGATCCAGCCTCACGTTAACCTCCGTGGTAACTGTAGGCCCCTCAGGCACTTGAAATTTTAACATAATATGGAGCATTCCGTATGGCCGTATAGTAGTTATTTTTAAAAATGATGATGTGACAAATAAGTCAGTTATAAATATTCTCAGTTCCTCGGAATAATTATACTACGTCTCTTAAAACTGAAGAAAAATATAGCAGCTGAATTAGTTGCCCATTTTTATTCATAAAATGATAATTAGTGAAGATCCGAGGTCTGGCGAGTTAGGAGTTAGGAAAGAATGCTTGCTTGCTGGAAAAGTGCTGATTGTCATTATTTACTTATTTTTAGAGATTTTTGCTATAGGGAATGTGTGCTTACTGGTGAGACAGAGAGCAGAAAGGGAGAAATCAACCCCTGGGGGGATGGCCACACCACAATCCCTTCTCCTCTGTTCTCCTCTTGGGATTTTGGGCTGCACGTACACATGCCTGGGTGAGTTTTAAGCCACTGGGACCAGGACTCAAATGGCGGTTGACTATGTGAGAGTTCAGCAACCTAACCATTACACCATCTGCTGGTACCAGTTTTTAAATTTTAAAATAACATTGCAGACCTTTGGAGGTATCTCAAAGACTGGTGTACATTATGATTCTAGCTACAAGGCATCAGTTATCAATCTAAAGACTGATCCAGATATTTTTAGCTGGAGGTGATGCTAGAAATGGTTAGAGGTCAGCAGGTGGTCTGGTGGTTATGATGCTGGACTCCTACATGGCCCTACTGTGGTTTGAGTCCTACACTTGGCAACTTGAAAATCATGCTGGGCATTTGTATGTGCATTTCCAAATTCCCATAATGAGAACGGAGGAGGAGGGATTGTGACATGGCCATCACCCTGGGCGGTGATTTCTCACTTCTTTTTCTTTCTCTGTCTCTCCAGCAAGCACACACATACACAATAGCAAAAAAAAAAATCTCTCTAAAAAAAGTTGTCTTCTTTATAACCATTCTGGGTATATATATATATATATATATATATATATATACATACATACATACATACACATACATATATGTTTTGTTTTTTGTAGGTTTTTGTGATAGGGAGTGTACGCTAGCTGGAGAGAGAGACAGTGATTGAAAAATCACCTCTGGGGGAGGGGGAAAGTAGCCGGGCCACAATCCCTTCTCCATTCACCTCTAGGGATCCTGGGCACACACGCACATGTGTCCGGCCTGTTCAAGTCACCAGATCTAGAACTTGAACCATGGTTGACCATGTGAGAATCCAGTGCCTTAACCTCCATAACACCTGCTGGCACTGGTATAGATACTTTTATCCCCATTTAATAACATATGAGGACACTGAGGCTCAAAAGAAATACTTTCTAGAAAATACAAAGCTAGTGAAAATGGAGCCTGTGCCAACTCCTATTTTGGACAAATAAAGGCCTGAAACTCTGGATGTAAGATAAGCACAGGGATATGGGGGGTGGCTTCTGGGCTTGAGGAGTCAGAATGCAGGATGACCCCACAGGGGAAAGGAGGTGGAGGGTGAAGTCCCTGAATACCACCTCTGGCACCAGGCAACACGCCTCCAAAGATAGATCCAGGGTTTCAGCTTGGCATTGTCTGGTTCCAAAGCTTTTGTGATTTTGAAGCATCCACTCGTTTGCCAGTACTATGGGATTCAGAGAGAAGTAGGACATGCCTCTGCCCCAGAGAGCCTGCAGTCCAAGGGAGAGACTGACACAGGAACGAGTCGTGGTCGTTCGTGGTATACAGTCCCTGCAGGCGTGTACCCAGAAGCAGGGGTATACAGGAGGTGGGGCTGCAATCAGTGAAAGCTTCCTGGAGGCTTTATCTGAACTGAATTTTGAATAACAGTTCTTCAAGCTGCTAGTTAGAATAACAAGTAGTTGAACACACGCACACACACACATACACACACACACACACACACCAGTTACAAACCTTGATATGCCACCTTGTCCAAGTCGGTTAATCAGAGACGAGAAAGAGGAGCGTTGTCAGCACTCAGTATTTTGCTTGGTTTGACTTTGTAGCCATGTTGACACTACACTTGATCTACCCTTGTCCTAAACGACACGCTGACTTCTTGATTAGGGGTTTCTGTTTGGTGATCCGTGCATTAGGCAACGTGCCACTCAGGTAGCAGAATTTGATTATAGTTTTCATCTTTGCTTTCTGAATTGCTGTGGGTTTTCTCTGGTGTTGGCTGATATATGACCTTTGCAGTTTTTGATTTGGAAAAGTTTCTTTGAGAACTAGCAGGATGGACTAACCCCCACCTCAGCTCCAGCTTCTGGCTTAGTCTTTCCAGTCGTGGCAGTATGTGCTGTGTTTAAGAGGCTAAGCCTATGATTACAGGGCTGCTTTATCTAAGAGCTGTGGGGAGTGGATCAAAAGTGATACCAACGCTTTGGCATTACTAGTCATTACCTAATGGACTCTTCAGTCTTCGTAACTTCCTCGGCCCAGTTAAACCTAGGCAATAGCTGATGAAGCCTACACCTGCCAACCAGCTATACTCAAATCCTTTCACAAAGTCAATAGGCAATAGCTCTCTTAATCATGACTCAGCACCGCATTATCTGTTCAGGAAAGTTCTATGACCTCTCCCTTTGTAATAAGGCATTTCAGTGTGCAAAAGCTATGTTTGGTATGGGTAACTGTATCTTTTTCTTGCTTTCTGTTGAGAGATATTAGCAGGTACATCCAATCAAATGAGATTTTTGTAGCTGAAATGTTAGGAAATTAAGTGTCACATAAAATCTAAAAAACATATATAAAGAGCATGTTTTATTTCTTTTTTTTTTTTTGGAGAGGTTTTTGCTATAAGTCGTGTGCGCTCACCAGAAAGACATAGAGAGACAGAGAGATAGAAAGCGAGAAATCACCCCCCCCAGGGGGGATGGCCACACCGCAATCTCTTCCTCCTCCTCCATTCTCCTCTCGGGATCTTGGGCACGCATACACATGCACCAGGCGAGTTTAAGCCACTGGGTCCGGGACTCGAACCGCAGTCAACTACGTGGGAGTCCAGCAACATAGCCATTGAGCTAACTGCTGGTCTCAAAAGAGCTTTTCTTTAAAATAGCTGTTTTGAGGTGCCTAGTTCTCCATTCCACAAATATTTAAATGCCTACTATATACCTGACATTGTTTTAGGTTATTGGAAGACAACTGTGAAGAAAATAGACCAAATTTCTTGCCTTTAATGTATTCATATTCTAGAATTATCTTCTTTTTGGAGAAGTAAATTATTTCAATATCTGGTTAAACAATAAATTTATGTAAATTAGCAATTTTTAAATTTTATTCATTTCACTATTTGACAATTTTATGGAATATCTATAGTTCTTTTTATCTAATTTTTTATTCACTCACTAAAATGCACATATACTGAGCACACACACTGAGTGTGAAACACAAGCAGGTATACAGAGTAGAAACCAGCCTTAGAAAGTTTAGTCCATTATGAAACTGAGACTTACACACAAATAGCCACATGGAAGTTTGTATATGATATATATTTAGTAAAAGTAGTACAGTGTTTCTAAAAAATGAAGAGACCTGGGGCAAGGGAGAAATAGGAGGAGTGAAGAGATGAATGGGGAGTTCAAGGGAGGCCACATAGATTAATATTTAAGGGATCATTTCAGACAAGGGTCCACTATTAGAAGCAGAGGGTAGGGACCAGCAGTTAGCATAATGGCTATGTCGCTGGACTCCCATATAGTTGACCGTGGTTTGAGTCCTGGACCCGGTGGCTTAAACTCACGCTGTGTGTGGACCCGGTGGCTTAAACTCACACCGTGTACTGCATGCGTGCCCAAGATCCCGAGAGGAGAATGGAGAAGAAGGGATTGTGGCGTGGCCATCCCCCCTAGGGGGGGTGATTTCTCGCTTTCTATCTCTCTATCTCTCTCTGTCTGCCTGGCAAGCGCACGTGCCCTATAGCAAAAACCTCTCCAAAAAAAGAAAAAAAGAAGCAGAGGTAAAGGAGAAAAGGGACAAGATGTATTATTTAAGGAATGGCAAAATAGCACAACGTGGCTGGCACATCACAGTACTGCAAAGTTGTAGCAAATCCAGATTGTGGAGAAACTGAATGATAAGCTCCAAGTTTGTACTTAGCAGAGATGAGGGGAGGGAGGGGACAGGAGCATTTTTGCTGGCGAACTGGCACTCAGAATATCACGTCTGAGAGTAAGCCAGTGTCTTGTCTGCAGGACAATTGGTGCAGGCTAAGGCAGCGTGCTGTGGCTGTTAGACGGGAAAGGACTGCAGTTTGGTGGCAGCTTTCCTGCACAGTGTCTTAAGGTATAATTAAGTATTATTTGGACCAATTCACAGTGGGGAGATACAGGCAAGGATTTCTGTGCACTTTTTCAAGAATACAATCTCTTCCTCTACTTTCAGAAGATAATCCTGTCAAAGTGACACCTTTAAAAAAGAAAAGGCAGTTATAATGAGATGTTGGGACACTGTAGATTTTTTTTATTTTATAATTTCTTATCCACATTTAATTGTACATTTTTATGGTGTACAATATGATTTTTCAAAGCACACATGCAGTGCAAGAAAACCAAGTCAAAGATATTGCCCTAGCCATCATTTTCAACACAGAACCTTCCATTCTTGCATCTGTTCAATGCCTTTGAAACTATAGGAAATTTGAAAACGTGCAAGTTCTGAGAAAAGAAAAATGTCAAATGAGAAAGTGGCGATTCATGTCACATTAGCCCATTATAGCTGGCAAGTCAGCCCTAATATATATTATTTTTATATAAATTTTAAAATACGGGTTTATTAGGGGTGGTAGTTTTAAATGTCACCATTTTATCTGCTTCTGTCAATCCAAATGAGTAACTATGCTTGGGAGGATTTTGCAGTCAATAAATGATCATGTCTTTGCAGTCAGTATGCAACTGTACCTGACTGGACTCCTCACTCTAACTTCGACCAACACTAGATTCCGTCAACACTTAGAAACTCAGTAGTTTGTTCCTGTGGTACCATTTTAAATATTTAGTAATCCCATCTGTGTTTAATTGGTGAATACTCTTCTTGTGTGCTTAGACATCAAAAAGATGTACTGAGTTTGAAAAGTTATATGCTAAACACAAGGTTATTATTATTTTTTTTTAGAAATAGTTGCTTTCAAAATACTAATTGGACTCACTAAAAGCTCATTAGCAAGAGAGTTAAATGAATTCACAGGGAATACCAAATAGATTTAAATTTTTTTTACGTTAAAACTTACCTTCTAATTTTCTAATTGCTCCTGAAATTTTGCTATATCTACATTGGTCTTTTTTAAATACCAAGTTGTTTTTTTTCTGAAAGCATTTAAGGATTTGGGTTTTTTTTTTTTTATGATTTTATGAGTGGTATAACATGGGCATGAATCTTAACCAAGGCATGATTTTCATAATTATTCCTAACAACCTACTTTATTCCTGTGGTAAGTTAATTATGGATCATTTAACATGAGACAAAAAACAGTCCTTATACTGGATAGCCGAGAACTTTAAATTTCATTTCCAACATTACCACTGATTAATTGTGACAATGAATAAGTCACTTAAGCTCCACATACCTCAATTTCTCTGTCTGTTAAAAGGAAATAATATCTGTCACAAGATATTTTCAGCACACTTTAGAATCACTGGCACAAAGAAGTTCAATAAATCAAGAGTAGTATTATTATTACTCATCCAAAATGTAATAATAGACTTCTTTAATGTAGTAACTGTTCAGCTCAGATTTAAAGATAAAGTCTCTGAATTTAGAATTCCTTCTATTTCTGCTTTTTAGTCTTGAATGTTTACATTATTTCCTTCAATCCTCTGGAGGTAATTATTTAATTCTTCTGCTTTGTTGAGAATGATATTATTATATGGCTTCCCTTGGCTTCTATTTTAGGTGCTTTCTTGTTCATTTCACACGCCCTCTCTCCACCCCCAGAATTTTTACACCTTGTGTCTCTTTTCTACTTTGTACTTTTTAGATTTTCATTTGGAAATATTCCTTATGATTTCCTTTTTCTTTAATTCTACAATTATGTACCTTGAAATGGACTTTCTATACGTTTGAAAATTAAAGTCAAAGTTATTTGCTTGTCATTGATCATTCCAGAAACATTTCACATATTAACAAGGCAGATAGTATTTTGTTACATGACCAGCTAAAACAACTTGGTCTTGAAGATGAAACTGAAAACACAAAAAGTAAGAACTAAAATTATTTGAGGAACTCAAACAGTAGCTGTGAATTTCAATATATTATAACAAGATTAGTGTGCAAGATTTCCTAACTGATCATATTCTTTCCTCTGCTAAAAATTGATTTGTGGAGCTACTTTACTCATTTATTAAATTCACATGTATTCATAGGTCTGTCTCTGAGTTCTCTATTCTGTTACATTCATCAGTTTGTTTTGTGCCAGTCCTGTATGGTTTGTAATAGTATGGCTTTAAATATCTTAATATCTGGCAGGGCAAGTCTTTTTCTTTTGGAGATGTACTTAAATTTATGTGATGTACTGTTCCATTTACATTTTAAAGTATGTTTGAATCCCTCTAAAAAAATTCAACTGGAATTTTGGTTGGGAGAATAGTTACATCATGTTGTACATGACGCTGTCTTATATCATGACACTGTCTTATATCATGCGTGGTGACATGAAAAAGTTCAATAAAGTGCTATTTTAAATCATTTTATATAGAAGGAAATGAAATCTTCCAATTCAAAATTTCGACAATTCTAAAATAAGCACAGGACATAGTTCCTTCTTTCTGTCAATGGGTTGATAGTCTAATTGAGAACATCTTCCAAAAGAAGAAACGGGAATATTTATGAAGCAGCTTGCTGACATTCTGGTGGCAGGCATGCTGAGATGACAGAAGGAAGAGGAAGCCGGATGGGATGGGATGGGATCATCGGGGAAGACTTCTTGGCAGAGTCCGTGATTAAGTCATATTTGGAAGGTAGGGAGAACACGGAACAAGATAAGGGGCAGGCAGTTTTGAAGAGAGCAAAGCAGTAAAACATGGCACCACAGATAGGCTTCCACATGGCAGCAGCTGCGAGAGTCAGGTAGGAGGGAAGAGGGACTTACTACCTCTGGAACAGCAGTTCTCAGTCAGGGTCAATTTTTTCCCCCTTCCCCGGGGACAACTGTCAATGTTTGGAGACACTTTTGATTGTCACAGTTGGAGGAGCAGGGGTTGTACTGGCTTGTAGTGGGTAAGGGCAGAAATTCCACCAAACATCCCACTGAGCACAAAGCAGCCTCCATAACAAAGAACTGTCTGGCCTAAAATATCATTAGGGGTCAGACCATGGTGCGGTGGTTAAGGTAGCTTGATCTCATATGGCGGATTGTGCAGTTCAAGTCGCAGACCCAGCAGCTTGAGGAACATGCCAGCCATCTGTGTGTCCATGCCCGAAATCCCAAAAACAGAAATGGAGGAGAGGATATTGCAGCATGACCAGCCTCCATGAGGATGGGGGAGAAGTTCTCTCTCCGGTGAGTGCACATACCCTCGGGCAAAATTTATAAAAAAACAAAACTGTCAATAATGCTAAGATGGAGAAGCCCTGAACTGGATGTAACTTTCAGCCCTGGCTGCACATTAAAATCACCCAGGGGCATCAGCAGTTAGCGTAATGGCTATGTTGCTGGACTCCCATGTAGTCGACCTCGGTTCGCGTCCTGGACCCGATGGCTTAAAACTCACGCCGGGCGCATGTGTGTGCGTGTCCAAGATCCTGAGAGGAGAATGGAGGAGGAGGGATTGTGGCTTGGCCATCACCCCGCGGAGTGATTTCTCGCTTTCTTCTCTGTCTTTCTGGGGAGCACACCCCCCCTAGAAAAAAAACCTCCCCAAAAAAAAAAAAAAAAAGAGAGAGCGAGAAAGAGAAAAGTCGCCCAGGAAAATTAAAAAATTGCCACTGCATAGGCCCCCTACCCCCAAAATTCTGACTTCATTGATTAGAGCCCTTGGGAATCAGCTGTTTTCAGAGCTTCCTGGGTGGCTGTAATGTGCAGCCAATGTTAAAAACCACTGCTGTGGATTCATATGGTTGAGGAGGGGAGACAATTAGGGCTGAGGAATTTAAGAAACTATTTTTCATTCACACTGCTTTCTTGTTCATATGTCTTTAAGTGATACAAAATGCAAAAAAATGCTTCCGATGTGGGGGGTGTGTGTTTATAAAATCCCCTGGCTTTAAAATCATTTGAATTCAGGAAGACTTCAAGACTGTAGTTAAGGTATCACATTCTCTTCTTTCTCCACCAAAAGACCCTGTGTTCTATTAAAACTGCCATCCTACAGATAAATTTCAGAGAGGTATATTTTAGTCTATTTACAAATCTACTAAAGCAAACAATATTTTTGCCATTTATTATTAATTTCTCTCTATATAAAGTTCATTCCTTTATAATATGATACAGAAAGAGAGAGAGATGATTAGGTACTTTCAACAGGGCCTTGCCGCACTGCAATCCTCCCCAGCCAGAGTCAGAGGCATGCGAGGATATATCCAGCATGTTTAAATCAACCCAGGATTTGAACCTGGGCCTCCCACGTGGCTCTAGTATTGCACAACAGGACCTTACCACCTGTACGCCCACAGCTGGACTTATTAAGATATTTAGAAGTGTGGTACAGACACAAACTGAGCAGCCAATACCTTTGTCAAATTATCCAGCTATTTGGCATGATTTGGACAATCTCTTCTCACTCAAAACCCTGATGCAGTTTGGTTTCCCATGGCCTGGAGTAATACTGTTGATTTTGAAATGGGCATCCTTTTCCAAACTCCAAATCTATGGAGCAGCTGGTGGTGTTTAGTGACCGTCTGCACCAGCAGTCTCATCTTTTTAGCATTTAAAATTAATTTTTCTCATCTTGGCACATAAAGAACTCAAGTGTGCCCCTTACCTCATTACCTGAAATGTCACAGTAGCACCAGCATTGGGGTGGGGGGGAGGTGTGGGGGGGTTGCAGAGCAGCAGTCTGAGCATCAGAAGAGGTAGACTAAGATTTTGTACATGAAGAGATTGTAACAGGAGAACTGGGCCTGCACCCTGTTGTGGAGACAAGAGGCTTATGTTCACATGGATTCCAAATACCTGATAGCTGTGACGATGTTATGAAGTGTTCTGGTTGAGCCTTCCCCCACCCCCAAATAGTATATCTCTGTACACAAAAGATGGGTATACCATGCCAAATACTCATGATAAATGAATATTGAGTTGATTCATTGGGAAAAAGAAATGGAAGCTGAGCTCTCAGAGCTCAGTAAAGTGGTCGCCACAAAATACTTATTATCCTTCATGAATCTCTGTGTAGTTAAATGAGCCCATAACAAAAATGTCTTAGTTTTACCATAGGATAGTGACTGTATTTCTGGCGTAGTAGAGAGAGTTCTGAACTGGCAGTGGAAAAACCTGGGGTTTGATTCTGGAGCTACCAGGCACGTTGTTTCATGTTCTCTGTTTTGTGATCACCAGGTATTAATTAGTCCTCCCTTGGAATACCAGTAGAGAAATGCTCCCGACTGGACTTCAGAACTCCAGTTTTATTCTTCTGAAATCCATCTTTCACTCTGCTGCCAGCATGAACCTTCTAAAATATAAACCTAATCCTGTCACTCCCCAGGCCACCGAGTGTGACTTTGCAGACTGAGTTTTTTACACAGATATCGTTTGATGCTCTCTGCCCCTTGCATCCTTGTCCATGTCGTCCTTTCTGTATGAAGCATATTTCTCCATTTCTTTATTCCTAGGTAATCCTACTCATGCTTTCAGATACATTTTGGAAATCTTCACATCCAGAGAACCAACTGAGTTTAGGTGTCCTTCCTTACCACTGCCATTATGATGATCTCATGACATGATGATCTGTTCAGGTGGCTGACCCGCCAATGAAAACATGAGGTCTGATCCTCTTGCCTGTCAAAGAATGGGCATTCAGTGGGGAAGGGAAGGGGGGAAGAAAGATAGTGAGAGAAAAGTAAGGGGAGGGGTGGAGTGGGGTAAGGAGAGGGGAAGAAAGAGGGGAGGAGGAATGAAAGGTAATATTGGTCTAACATGATTTCTAAGATCCAAGCCATTTAAAATGTTTCAGATTTTGTACCACTGCAATATTCCATATGAACCACGCCCTACTCTTTCCATGATGTTTTGTGTATTGTGCCACACTTGGCTGACGATAGATCTCTATTAGAAGGGCAAAATCAAGGCCATGAATGAGGCTTGCAAACCTCTCTAAATTTTGCTTCTTCTTACCAAACTCTACTGATCTTATTTAATTTATTTTATTTGCCTTCTTCATGTTAGTCTGAATATTTATATATGTGTGTGTGTGTGTGTGTGTGCATACTCCAGTAATTTTAAAAAGTGTTTTTCAACTTCATTTACTATCAAAATTCAGACTTAATAAGTAATGGTCATTCAAGATAGAGGTTATTTCCAACAACAAACCATCATGAATAGAAATTGCTTAATGTCTTTAGCTCATAGTGCTACAAGAAACACTATGATGGAGTTCCAAACTTAGGGTCTCTGACTTCAACAAGTTCAACTAAACAATCTAAGTTAGTGTCAATTAATTTTATTTTTAAAAAACATCCTTGATAGAATCATACAATGCCAGCTATTATTTTTTCACATCCTTGAAAAATGTAGTACACATTCTGTAGTTTAGGTACTTTTTCCTGATTTTCAGATTTTCATATCTCATTTTCTATATAGAATACTTATAACACTAGTAAATTATGGAATTTGCAACCAGAAATGTTTTGGGACCAGCAGAAGGCATAGTAGTTATGTTGCTAGACTCCCACATGGCTGACAGAGGTTCTGGTCCTGGAGCCAGTGGCTTGAAACTCATGCCAAGGCATGTGTGCCCAAGATCCCAGAAGGAGAATGGGGGAGAAGGGATTGTCGTGTGGCCATCTTTCCTAGGGGGATGATTTCCCACTTACCTTTCTTACTATCTCTCTCTTCCGGAGCACACGCACCCTAGGGCAGAAACCTCTGTAAAAATAAAGGAATAAATAATGGAACCAGCAGTTGGCCTAATGGCTGTGTCGCTGGACTCCCCCGTAGCCAACCGGTTAGAGTCTCGGACCCACTAGCTTAAACTCACACCAGGTGCGTGTGCATGTGTGCCCAAGATCCCGAGAAGAGAATGAAGGAGAAGGAATTGCAGTTTGGCCATCCCCCCTTGGGGCGATTTCTCACTTTTGTCTCTCTGTCTCTCTGTCTTTCTGGCAAGTGCATGCGCCCTATAGGAAAAACCTCTCCAAAAAAAAAGTTAAATTAAAATAAAATAAATGAATGAATAAATAAATAAATAAATAAATAATAAAAGAGCGAGAAATGTTTCAATATACTTATCTCATTATACAATAAAATGGATTTTTAGAGGCAATTTAACTTATTCACTCAATTAAAGTTTTGTTTAACAATTTCAATTCTTCAGTTTTACACATTTGGATATTATAATATCAATATGTCTCATTGTCTTTCTGAAAGGAGTAAAGCCAACTTTGACCCTGATTAAATCAGTTGTACATTATTGATTCCTGTTTCAAAATAATTAAGATGCTAGTAATTACGTACCATTTCAGTGTCTTAGAAAATGTGATCACGAGATAGTTTGAAGGTAATTGTTACTTCCTATATATATTTTTAGTGCCACATCCTTATACTTTGATTTTAAAATTCAATATACTATAGCAGAACTAGAATTTTTTCTTAATTTGGCAAAAACCAAACTTTCTAATTCTGTTATCTGTCAGTTTCTAATAATTAAAATATGTTCAATCCTCTGGTCCAGTGCCCCTTCAATTTTATTAGACAATCTTGATCTTTCATAAAGCATTATGGTATTCTGAGCAAGCACATAATTCCAATCAAAATATAAAATTAGAAGGGTCAAAACTTTTGATGAACATATGAAAAAGAATAGAGAATTATGAAAATTAGAAAAGAAAATCTGAGAGAAATTTTTTAAAAAGACAATATAGGGAGGCGTTATTCCCCAAAATACCTACACGGGGTTGGGGGATGTTCTTAGATTGTACATTTTTGCAGGATACCTCCATTTTTAACTTTATAAGATTGAATTAATATTTCAGATAAGAATGTTAGACTGTCTAGCTTTTTCCTTCCTCTGAAATTGAAATATTGGTATTTCCTTGTGTGTATGTGTGTATCTTGTTTTTGTTTTTGTTTTGTTTTTCTTTTTTTTCTGAGAAACCATTTCAGGGTTTCCAGTTACAAATTTTGAGATTATAATTTACAAAAATTGCTTGAGGTGTTGTTTTTGTGTTTTGTTTCTTTATAAAGAAAGACTTGTTTAGAAGTTAGCTACTTTTTAAAGTAAGACATCAAAATACATTATTGTTTCAGTGAATTAGAAATTGTCAAGCCCACCTACATGAGATGGTTAGTTTTGATGTCAGCTTGGCTAAGGACTATCTAGAAACCTGATAAAGCTTTACTGGAGTGTGCCCATGGGGGATGTTTTCACAAACGATTAACATGCAGGTCCAAGTAGGCTGGATATGAAAAGTCCACCCTCAATGTGAGTAAGCATGATCCAATCAGTATGGGTCCCAGAAAGAAAAAACACATAAATACATCTCTTTTGAGAGATGTAATATAGGCTTGTGTTGCTTTGGACATCAGAACTCAAGGACTCTGGGATTTACACCATAGTCCCTTGAATTTTCAGGCTTTCAGCCTCAAGCTGTGAGTTCTATCATCAGTCTCTGCCTCTGAGACCTTGGGACTTGGACTGAGTGTCAGCATCCCAGGAGCTCCAGCTTACAGACGGCCTGTTATGAGACGTCTCAGCGGCCATAGTGGCCCGAGCTGATCCTCCCAGCGAAACCTCTTACATATCTATACATATCCTATTGACTCAGTCTCCCTAGAGACTCCTAAGTTGGCCCACACTCAGAAAACCATATTAGTATTTTAAGGTAATAAATGAACATTTGTGATTTGTTGAATTTCACAGTCAGCAGGGAATTGCCCTCTTAATGAACAACAGCCATCACAATAGTGAAAAACGTCTTGCTTTGACTACTGTTTTCTTTCCTGAGTAAACGGAAGCCTGGACTTTCCCTGTGTTCAGCTTCTCCTTCAGCTTAGTGTTTGCCTCTTTGGTTGTATTTCCCGGTTTCTTCACTGTATTCTGCATGGAGTATTTTACCCAATAGGGTTCCACTTAGGTCTTGAATGGGCAGAACACCAACTTGAGAACCAACAAATATACTTCCTAAGTACTGAGGTCTCTGAGGGGGCTCCAGTATGCAGAGCTCCTCTTCCCTACATGGTTTGTGAACAATTTCATAAGTAAAACAACATATCAAATGAGGCCTTTGCTCTGAGACAGACCAGGATGGAAGATGTGGGTTTCTGGACCCCACAATTAGAGATTTACCCACCTAGTCAGGCAGATCACAGGAGCAAGAAGGATGGAATTAGGCATGGCCTGCTGAGTTATCACATTCCTCCCACCTGGTTCTGAGGATGCACTCCCTTGCCCAAAGCCCTTGTAGATCCCCTATTGCCTGAAGGATCAGATCCTGAACTTTTTATTTTTTTGGAAAGGTTTTTGCTATAGGGCGTGTGCGCTCACCAGAAAGACAGACAGAGACAGAGAGACAGAAAGCAAGAAATCAACCGCCCCCCACCCCCCAAGGAGGGATGGTCACGCCGCAATCCCTTCTCCTCCATTCTTCTCTTGGGATCTTGGGCATGCACACACATGTGCCCAGCGTGAGTTTAAGCCACCAGGTCTGGGACTCAAGCCACAGTTGACTACATGGGAGTCCAGCAACATAGCCATTACACCAACTGCTGGTCCCCAGATTCTGAACTCTTGACGGGACACGCAGGATCAGCCAGACTACTTTTCTCTCTTCATCCCCTACCTATCCTTTATGCAGGCTTTGAACTCTTTACCTGAACTAGAAACCACAGTACTTGTCCCCTCTGGTTTTCCATCAGTATTTGTGATCTCAGAGCCCATTCCTCCTTCAGGGCCACTCCACAGGAGACATGCACCCAAGCCCAGCCTTTGGCATTCCTCCCAAGCTTGCCTAATTGGGCATCTCTCTTTTATAGGAATGTTTTTGTTAATTATTTTGTGACTTTATTATGTTTTTTGTGATTTTTTTCTTTTACTTATTCTTGTCCTTTCTTCAGAGAAGGGACCACGTCTTATACATTACTGTGTTTCTAGATCTAATATGGTACCCGGCACATGATACTAAACAGTCATTTTAATAAAATTCATTTATTTCTTATCATCCAACCAAAATGATCGTATTGATGTTTTTGAGAAAGACTATACAAATATTTCCCTAAACCAGCCATTATTAAACTGATAGGAATTTCACCAATTAATAATGCCTGAGTGGTTTTTTTTTAATCTCTTAATGAGATTTTTAAAATCTCTTAATCTCTGATAAGTAGCAGCACGCAAATTTTCATCCACACGTGTCAAAAGCCACGCTCTTTGCTGTACCTCTGGCTACCTGTAAAATGACCTTACATAGCTAATGTCTTTTCCATATTCTCTGTAGGAAGATCACCCCCATTCCACCAATTACCCTTTCTTGGGAAAGAAATTTATGTTAGTTAAAAAAAAAAAAAGAAAGCAACCTGGGCAATTGAGAGACCCACCAGGTAAATATTAAATGAAACAGAAAGCTAAATGCAACTTGAATACAATAAATAACACCAGGCAGGATATTGAGCAATATTTGCCATGCCTGTAACCACGCACATTCTTAGTCTAATTTTCTGTCCTAGTTTATGCTCTTTCATTAGACTCTGAGTTAGACTTCTATACATTACCACACACTTAATAAAGATATTTCATTTTTCCTGGTGTGCTTCCAGAGACCTAGCATGCAGTGAAGGTTTTATAGTCCTGTGCAGTGCAGCAGATGTCATTCCATTTGCCTAAGTCCTGCTGACATTTGGAGATGTGGATTAATTGAGCTACAGAATGAAATTTAATTAAAATTAAATACAGACTTGGCCATTGTATCTGTTCATTTCCTGCACTCTAGTGTGTGTATTTGCAGGCAGCCCCATAGTTAATTTGTTTAATCAGGATGCTCTGTGGGGGAAACTGCACTTTGTTTTACACTCAAAGACTGAGGGTGTGGTGGATGCCAGGTTGGATTTCATTACACACGATTCGAGCTGTGTAAATGGCACTACTGATGAGCCTCGGAGGGCTACCTGAGAGGGCAAGGTGGCCCCATATGAACCTATAGAGAAACAACTTGTCACAGACAACATTTAGTGATGTCTTTTAAACTGGCATTACATGACCACGGGACTCTCATCTATTATCCATCAGCATGTTGCATAGTATTTGTTCATTCAGACAGTCATTCATCCATTCATTTAACCAAGATTTTGGTGTGCTAGGTCTTGAGTCAAAGGTTAACACTAATATTAATAATAGTCATAGTCTTTCTACCAGGAACCCCAACTGGAAGTTTGCTACTCCTGGAGGGTGTGTTTTTTTTGTTTGTTTTTTGGGTTTTTTTGGACAAGATAACATAGGGTATTTAAAGTTCATTTCCAGAATAAGAATAGATTGTGTGGCTTTATGTTATGCTGAGATTATAACAGGGCAAGTAGAATAGATTCCACCCTTCCCTTGAGATTCATTTTGAAAATCATCTCCTTTTGGAGGCCTTACCTGTTTCCTGCAATGGAAAATGACCCTTTTTTTTGGAGAGGTTTTTCACTATAGGGCGCGTGTGCTCGCGTGTGCTCGCCAGACAGAGAGAGAGCTAATGTCTTTTCCATATTCTCTGTAGGAAGATCACCCCCATTCCACCAATTACCCTTTCTTGGGAAAGAAATTTATGTTAGTTAAAAAAAAAAAAAGAAAGCAACCTGGGCAATTGAGAGACCCACCAGGTAAATATTAAATGAAACAGAAAGCTAAATGCAACTTGAATACAATAAATAACACCAGGCAGGATATTGAGCAATATTTGCCATGCCTGTAACCACGCACATTCTTAGTCTAATTTTCTGTCCTAGTTTATGCTCTTTCATTAGACTCTGAGTTAGACTTCTATACATTACCACACACTTAATAAAGATATTTCATTTTTCCTGGTGTGCTTCCAGAGACCTAGCATGCAGTGAAGGTTTTATAGTCCTGTGCAGTGCAGCAGATGTCATTCCATTTGCCTAAGTCCTGCTGACATTTGGAGATGTGGATTAATTGAGCTACAGAATGAAATTTAATTAAAATTAAATACAGACTTGGCCATTGTATCTGTTCATTTCCTGCACTCTAGTGTGTGTATTTGCAGGCAGCCCCATAGTTAATTTGTTTAATCAGGATGCTCTGTGGGGGAAACTGCACTTTGTTTTACACTCAAAGACTGAGGGTGTGGTGGATGCCAGGTTGGATTTCATTACACACGATTCGAGCTGTGTAAATGGCACTACTGATGAGCCTCGGAGGGCTACCTGAGAGGGCAAGGTGGCCCCATATGAACCTATAGAGAAACAACTTGTCACAGACAACATTTAGTGATGTCTTTTAAACTGGCATTACATGACCACGGGACTCTCATCTATTATCCATCAGCATGTTGCATAGTATTTGTTCATTCAGACAGTCATTCATCCATCCATTTAACCAAGATTTTGGTGTGCTAGGTCTTGAGTCAAAGGTTAACACTAATATTAATAATAGTCATAGTCTTTCTACCAGGAACCCCAACTGGAAGTTTGCTACTCCTGGAGGGTGTGTTTTTTTTGTTGGTTTTTTAATATTAATAATAGTCATAGTCTTTCTACCAGGAACCCCAACTGGAAGTTTGCTACTCCTGGAGGGTGTGTTTTTTTTGTTTGTTTTTTGGGTTTTTTTGGACAAGATAACATAGGGTATTTAAAGTTCATTTCCAGAATAAGAATAGATTGTGTGGCTTTATGTTATGCTGAGATTATAACAGGGCAAGTAGAATAGATTCCACCCTTCCCTTGAGATTCATTTTGAAAATCATCTCCTTTTGGAGGCCTTACCTGTTTCCTGCAATGGAAAATGACCCTTTTTTTTGGAGAGGTTTTTCACTATAGGGCGCGTGTGCTCGCGTGTGCTCGCCAGACAGAGAGAGACATAGAGACAGAAAGCGAGAAATCACCCCCCAGGGGGGATGGTCACGCCGCAATCCCTTCTCCTCCATTCTCCTCTCAGGATCTTGGGCACGCACGCACACACACCCGGCGTGAGTTTCAAGTCACCGTGTCCGGGACGCAAACCACGGTCGGCTACATGGGAGTCCAGCGACATAGCCATTACGCTAACTGCTGGTTCCCAAAAATAGCCCTATTTCAACAACACTCCAAAGTACATAGGTGTTCCTTTTTATGCTATATCTGCATATCTTTCTATCCCCCATCTAGGTTTTTGTCAATAGCTTTTTAATCCTCAAAAAGGCTTAGGCCGGTGCATCATCTCTGGAATGTGCTCAAAGAAAACCTCTTGAATTTTCATATGCAGGCACTCCTCACTTAACTAAGTTCCATTCCTGTGACAAGGCTGTTAAGCAAATCAGCAGTGAGTGAGGAACTTCAAGGCAGATGTCTTGTGGTGCGTCTTGGCACCACAGAGTATGTATTTTTCTGTAGATATCACCTCACACCACACTAGAAAAATGTAATCCTGTCCGTGCAAAAAGCACACATTAGATAAGCACTAGAAAGCAGATGAGACACACCGTAACACAATAATATAAATCCAACATAATCACTTTTATTTATTCTGAATACTACTGCAGATGCAAAATAAAGTACAAATTTATAAATGAAATATATAGTCCTGAGTAATTGCAAACATTTCATGAAGTGAATACTAACCAACTACAGAAGTGAGACAGAGACTGAGAAATGGGGTTCTTAAGACTCACGCAAACTGAGAAAGAGGGTTCCCCGTACTGCAGACGTGATCGAAAGTCCCAGAGATCGTTAAACAGGTCGTTAAGTGAGGAGCGACTGCATTGTCAAGCACGTCGAGCATATTCTTGGGCAGTGGACCTTTGCTGTTTGGATAGTCTACCACTTCCGCACTCCTTGCATCCACAGGTAAAGGTGAGTGAACTGAAGGTTGAGCCAGTCAGTGTATTTTACCCCAATAGTCTTTGCGATTGTTCAGAAATGGGCACATAACCCAAGCAACTTAGTGCGTAGAATGCTACAGTCTAAGGCTTTGGTTTCTCTTCTGTTGAGAGGATGCAGCCCATGAGTTCTCTTCTGCAAGGAGCAGGAGGGGACTGAAAATGGAGCAAACCTGAAGGAGGGTATACTGAAATAAAGAGAATCATTCTGTTCTTTTTCATTGCAGCTCTGTTTTCTTAGACAATGAGTGTTTTGCTTAAGTATTAATTAATTAATTAATTAATTAATTTATTTATTTATTTTAATTTGACCAGAGAGGGACAGAGCAAGAGAGCAAAAGAGAGAGAGGGAAAGTAAGAAAGCAAGTGCCAGGTCCAGGACTTGAACCATGTGAGAGTTCAGTGCCCTTAACCACCACGCCACCTGCTGGCCCCTTTATTCTGTAAGCATCTTAAACACAGGGCATATTTCTCTTATATTAGTGATTCACTATCCTACTGCCTGAAACAATGTGTACTCAATAATTTGTTGGTTGAAATAAAACAATAAGTGTTAATACAGGTGGTTCTGGGACAATGTCAATGTACAATCTTTTGTCTTTGTAGTAAAATTGACTACATTGACATTTTGCTTGCCATCCTTGTTACTACTTTCTTCTTGCTACTGATGACTGAAAGGGTCCGGAAAGGTGATCCAACAATTTCTAAGACGGTGAGAGAGAGAGCTCAACCATCTCATACTGATAATCAGCCTCATGTAAAAAAATCCTCTGAAAAGGAAACTACTCAGCCCCATTCTGGTACATGTGCCAGTGATAGCTATCCTCACCCCCTAGAAGTTGTTCCCCTATATAGCACATGAAGAACGTGAGTTTTTGTAAGTTCTAGAGTAAACGTTTTCTCAATTAAATGTATTGTTTCTAGCTATTGACTCCAATTGGCTCAGTAAATGGGAACACCATGTTTTTCACTAACATGTATTTTCTACTCTATATCAACTACACATATTATATGAAAAATATTCTGTTGGGACCAGCAGTTAGCATAATAGCTATGTCACTGGACTCACATGTAGTCAACCGTGGTTCAAGTCCCAGACCCAGTGGCTTAAACTCACGGTGGGAGCATGTGCGTGTGTGCCCAAGATCCCGAGAGGAGAATAGAGGAGAAGGGATTGCGGCCTGGCCATCCCCTCTGGGGGGTGATTTCTCGCTTTCTGTCTCTCTGTCATTTAATAGTTGCAGCAAACTTCCCAGGCATTATTATTGTTTCCTATTTTAGATGAGAGAAACTGAAATGAAGAGAGATTAGGTAACTTGGTCGAAGTCACAGGGTAGTAAATGGTGGAGCCAGAATTTGAGTCCAAACAGCATAACTCTAAGGGCACACTGCTTAATAATATTTAATAAAATAATAAAATGACATTTAACAGAATATGTAATAAAATAAATAATTCACACTCTAAATATATTTTTTGTCTTCCTGAAATCAACGAATATTTACAAGGTATCTTCCTGTGCCAGTCATTGCACTGAGTTCTGGGAATGCTGCAGTGAACGAGGCAGGAGGGTCTTTCCTTATGGGTTGTATTCCGTATACACACTGAACTATCAGTGCGCCCCACCCCTTGGCTCCTGAAATTGGTTCAGAAATGGGCATACGACCCAAGCCATGTGCAAGAAATACAGATGTTTCTTGATGTAAGCAACATGAATATGGTAAAGCTCTAAATTGCAATGGGTTTGCTGTATTGTTCTTAAGTCAGAGATTATTTTTTTTGACCTGTCTAATTTAATAAAATACAAATAAGAAAAAGATTAGAGAAAGAAACATCAATTTTTATACTTCTCCTGATTTGGTCACTTCTGGACATTAGTTGCTTGGTAGATGCAGTCCGAAAAAAAATTTTTAAATAATTTTTTATTTAACTTTATTAATTAATAAATTAACTTAAATTTTACCAGAGAGGGACAGAGTGAGAGAAAGTGAGAGAAAAAGTGAGAAAGCAAGCTGCCAGGTCCAAGACTCAAACCGTGGTCAGCCATTTAAAAAAAAAAACATTGTATTATGTCTTTATGTAGCCCTTGGTAAAGAGACTAATTTGGAATATCGAACTATGGAGTCTTTGGGGGAAGTAGTCAGGTCTAGTTTGTCTTAACATAATTAACATCATCTAGCATATTTTCTTACATGTTGTAGGGGCCAAGTAAATATTGTTGGTTGACTCAATAGATGAATAAGGATATGGCATCAGGATTTTGGTGGTTTTGCTAATTTTATAATTTGTTTAGTCAGTGCTATTTATTGAGCATCTACCATGCATGTGACTCTGTGCTGTGGACTAGGAGAGGTAAAGGGGAGGTCTTCAACAAGCTTACATGGAAGGTGGAAAAGGCTACTTTGTGTAGGTACAGCCAGAATGCAAGGCTGAAAGCTACTTATTCTGAAAGAGACACCAATAAAGACGGAGGGGCAGCTCCCAGAAAAAAAGATGCTTACTGAGAAGCTGAGTGCCATTTACTCATCAGAATGCTTCATTTTCCAAGCTTGGGCTCCATGGGAGATGTGACTGAATAGGTAGGCCGAGCACAACCAACAATCCCTTCCTCACAGAATACACTATAAAGATTCTCCTTTGACATGAAGGCCGCAGCTGCTAGTGGCCTCTTAGTCTCATTTGGCCCAATGCCTTTGCTCAAAACGAACCATCGTCCGTGGCATAGTACCAGTCTGTCTACTGCTGTGGTTTCTCACCAGTCAACAGCTTTGCACATTTGTTTGCGATTGTATTTCAGTACCCCTTTAAAAGTCGTGCCCCATCTCCTTGTCCTCCTCATGTTTGCCCCACAGTGGATCTCTCAGTGGAAACAATGCAAGCAAGGAAAGAATGGAAAAATATATTTAAAGTGTTAAGGGAAAGGCAATTTCAACCAAGAATACTATACCTGGCAAGATTATCCATAATATGGGAAGAAAAGACAAGAACATTATCAGATAAACAAAACCTGGAAGAATTTACCAGCACCAGACCAGATCTCCAAGAAGTTCTCAAGGGAGTGCTATACCAGGAAAATTAAATGCAGACACACAGAAATAAGAGTTCGAAAACTAAGAAAATGGCCAACTTAATCGTAGGGACAAGTCTGGAGTTGAATATTATCCCAGAATTTAATTGGGAAGATCAAACCACAACAGAAGATAAATTAAGTACATGAGACTGAACTGGTGAAATAGAATTTTTATGACTTTTGAACTAAAATGTTGCTGATTTTTTTCTAGGCTTTGTTTTCTGATTTTAAGGATTTTTGTCCTGCGTTGAGCTGCCGATAGGTTCGTGTACCTACTATTTGAACAGAATCCTAACCTGTTTCCTGGATTTAAGTTTCAAGCAAAGTTCCTTAGCATTTTTTTTTATTTATTAAAGCTAAAATGGCCTTTCTTGAAATTAAAAAAGATATTAAAAAATACCTATGACCTATACCTAATACCTTACTATGACCATAGTAAGCTATATAGCATCAGCTAGATGCTACTTTATAGTATATTCGTTCTACTCAGAGTTTCATACCTAAAGTCAGACATGCATTCACAGATATGTATATATCAGCTGAGCTTCCTATTGAAAGTAGTTAGATTATTTAAGAAATTTTGTGAATCAATAAAATGTGGGGGAAAAAAGGAATGGAAAACAACTGTAGACACCAGAGTTAGTGTGAGAAGAGGGTGAGAAATGGCAGAGGGTGAGAAACAGTGGGGGGAGCCAGCAGTTGGTATAATGGCTATGTTGCTGGACTCCCACGTAGTCGACAGCGGTTCGCATCCCGGACCCAGTGGTTTAAAACTGACTCCGGGCGCGTGTGCGTGCATGCCCAAGATCCCAAGAGGAGAATGGAGGAGA
>NW_006199974.1:184416-186083 GCF_000334495.1 Tupaia belangeri chinensis | reverse complement strand
CAATATATTCTGGATGGGAAATCACATTTTGTATGCTGTGAAAAATGCTCAGTAAATGAATGTAAATTAATTAATTAAAATAAAAATTAAAAAAAAAAGTCTCACCTAAAATGGGGCCAGCAGATGTCATAGCAGTTATGTTTCTCAATCCCCACATGGCTGACCTGTGGTTCAAGTCCCAGACCTGGTAGGCATGTGGGCATGCATGCCTAGATCCTTGGAAGATAATGGAGGAGAAGAAGGGATTGCTGTGTGGTCATTCTCCCTAGGGGGTGATTTCTCACTTTCCCTCTTACTGTCTCCGTCTCTCTCTGGTGAGCAGACACACCCTAAGGTAAAAACTTCTACAAAAGAAAAAAAAATCTCATGTAATATTCACAAGTGAGGGAAGCACCTGATCTGTGAGTCCTCTTTTATTTTTTTATTTTAAAAAATTATTAATCTTGCTTCCATTTAAAACTGAGTGCCAACTGACTTGTGTATGATAGAACGCCTCATTGCTCTCCAAACAGAATTTAGTTCTCACGTACTTCTCAGCAAGTATGATAGCCAAGTAAACACAAAAGTGAACCTTTGTTCACCTAACTAGTTTATATAAGCACTGTTTACCATTAGTCCTTCGGATTGCTTCACTGATTCACTAGCTCACTAGACATTTCTTGAGTATCTGTTGCCGTGGTTATGAAATTTTTGGTCTCAAGACGCTTTTACATTCTTAAAAATTATTGAGAACTCCAAAGAACTTTTGTTTATGTAAATTATTTCCATCAACCTCTAGCATATTAAAAATTAAAACAAGTTTTAAAAGTTTTTAATTCACTGGAAAATAATGATAAACTAATTGCATATTAAAATAGATAATGTGTTTTACAAAAACAACTGCATTTTCTAAAAAAAAAGTGATAAAAGTGATATTGCTTTATATTTTTGTAAATCTCTCTCTCTCTCTCTCTCTCTTAAATTTGCCAAAAGGCACTTATGCTAGCTGGAGAGAAACAGAGAGAGAAAGAAAGCACCCCCAAGGTGGGGGATTCACATCACAATCCCTTCTCCTCCATCTCTCTCTCCTTTCAGATTTTGGGCATGTACACACACATGCCCAGCATATTTTTTCAAGTTGCTGGTACAAGGATTCCAACTGTGGAGTTGGTCATACTGGACCCAGCCACCCTAACCACTATGCCATGAGCTGGCCTGTATTTTTGTAAATCTCTTTAAGTCTGACTTAATACAGTTGAACTCTCTTATCTGCATGGACTGTTTAGCTATGTTGCTTTGGTTGAAGTATATGAAGAAAATGTGGCCTTGAACAGATATGTAAGTTGAAAGACAGGAATATTTTTATGATCACTTCAGATAATTACAGATATTCTTTTTAATATTACACTAAAACTCATCAAGTAGTAATATCTTAAAGGTCAGTTGCAATGTAAAATATGAAACTGTATCTTGTACTTTGGATCTCTTATAATATACGAGTTAATAGCATCATGTATTATTTATTTGGAAGATATTGATTCTCTGAGTTATACATATCTTCAAATTTTGATACATTTCATTGTTCAATATCAAAAAAATTTCTCATTAGAAAAATCTTTAAATATTAAGAAACTATCATGTCTATGGGACCAGCAGTTAGCATAATGGCTATGTTGCTGGAATCCCAT
>NW_006199974.1:182501-184334 GCF_000334495.1 Tupaia belangeri chinensis | reverse complement strand
AGAGGAGAATGGAGGAGAAGGGATTGCGGCATGGCCATCCCTCCTGGGGGGTGATTTCTCTCTTTCTGTCTCTCTGTCTTTCTCTGTCTGTCTGGTGAGCGCACGCGCCCTATAGCAAAAAAAAAAAAAATTCTGATTTGCTTTAAATGCTTGAATTTCACCATTAGCAACAAATATTGTTAGTTTTCCTTTAAATGACAGTCTCATTTTGTTTTTGAGACAATGTCTGTCAAACACCTATCAGTTGTTCTTTCACACAAAAATGGTATTTTAAGAGAAAACTGACTGGTTCCACCTTTACCTCAGTCACACAAGTATTCTCCTTCTAGACAGCCACTGTACTTGGGATTACAGCACTGGCTTTTCTTTTTTTTTTTCTTTTTCTTCTTCTTTTTGGTGCACAATGGTGAATACAATGCGTACTAGTAGAGTTTGGTACCCCTGCATTGATTTGTGCAAAGGCACCAGCATTGATCCATAAAAATTCACCATTGCTTTTTGCCCTCAGTGTAAATTTCAACATGGTGAAAAAGGCAAATAGCATATTAGTATTATTATGAAAATTGGTATGGTTTCATGGACACCCAGAAGGATCTTGGGTTCCCAGAAGTTTCCATAACTCATACGTTGAAAACTGCTGATCTACTGTCTATATAGAATTGTGCTATTAACAACATTAGATAAAACAAAACAAAAAAGTCTCTATCAAGTAATAATTTGCCTTTAAGAAGTTTATAATTAGATTGAGACATGAAATTGCCATTTTTAAGTGAGTTTGAGCATTTCCAATTTCATATAGTTGAATATATAGAAAATATATGTGTGTGTGTGAAAAGCCATGTTATATAAACAGTGTAGATCAAACAGAATGCAAAATTAGTACACATCTAGCATAAAATGCAGTTCCAGAGAGTTTTTAAGTTGAAGGAAGATATACTTAGAAATTCTATGCAGGTGGAAGAAATAAAACTCTTTCCAAGTAGGGGAAATAGTGTAGGCAAAGTTCAGAAATGAAGATATATGCAATTAATTTATTAATTAATTAATAAACCACATGAGGCACAAAGCCCTCTGAAGTTTTAAAGATTAAAAAAAAAGATATTGGAACACAAGACCATAAATGTAATACACCACATTAACAGAAAGAAAGATGAAAACCATATGATAATTTCAATTGATGTGGATAAAGCATTTGATAAAAAAATACGGCATCCTTTTATGATTAAGACCCTCAGTAAGATTGGTATAGAAGGGTCATTTCTTAACACAATGAAAGCCATCTATGAAAAACCTACAGCTAACATTATACAAAACGGGTACTAGGCAAGGCTGCCCACTTTCTCCACTGCTCTTTAATATAGTACTGGAAGTCTTAGCTATTGCAGTCAGAAGAGAGAACCATATAAAAGGCATTCAAATAGGCAAAGAAGAGTTGAAAATATCTTTATTCGCAGATGACATGATGGTATACTTAGAAGTCCCAAGGGTATCCATGAAACAACTTCTTGAAGTAATGAGTGAATACAGTAAAGTGGCAGGATACAAAATCATTATCCAAAATCTATAGCATTTCTATATATGTACAACAAGTTGAATGAAGTAGAGCTGAAGAAAGGAATCCCTTTCACTTTAGCCACAAGGTGTATAAGATACCTAGGGATAAACCTAACTAAGAAAGTCAAAGACCTTTATAAAGAAAACTATGAAAATCTTAGAAAAAATATTGAAAGTGACATAAAAAAGTGGAAGGACATCCCATGTTCCTGGATTGGAAGAATTAACATAATCAAAATGGCAATTCTACCCAAATTAATCTACATGTTTAATGCAATT
>NW_006199974.1:177809-181163 GCF_000334495.1 Tupaia belangeri chinensis | reverse complement strand
AAGTCTTTTTACAAGCAAAATGAGAAATAGTGATTGACTGTTTAAAAAATAATTGGAATAATAATAATAATAATAATAATAATAATTGGGAAAAGCGATGAAAAGATATTGAATGATGAAGTGAGGAGATTAATGTCTCTGTATTGACTGACATGCAGGCATTCCCTTTTAAAAAAGCAATGTAATACACTGTAACGTTATATGCAATTCAATGTAATATAAACAAGATTATGATGATAAAAAAAAATAAAATAAAAGATATTGGAGAAGGAATAGTTCTTTGCCAATTTGACAAAATTAGTTTTGATGTAGAAAATCAAAGCGTTAGAAAGTTACCATTCATTCAACCCACAAGTATTAAGTGTTTTCTAACGTGTCAAACCCAGTGAGAGCACTGGAGATGTCAAACAACTTATCGTTTAGTCACTGAACTCAAAGTTAGACATGGAACCAACTTTGTGCTTTGATCACATAGCAATAACAATCCTAAACAGCTGGTCATAGCACATCGTTATGTGTGTTTAATGCACTGTCAGAATGCAAATGAGCAATTGAATGCAAATGAGCAATCAATTCACTTGGGGGAAGAAAGAAAAGATTGTATGTATGAGATGACTGGTGGGCTGGTCTTGTAATGCAGTGGTTAAGCCTGTGGTAGGGAGGAGGATCCCACATGACCAACTGTGACTTGACTACCAGCCCTAGAGGTTTGCAAAGCACTGTAGCCAGGTATGAATGAATGCCCCAAATCCTGATGAGATGGAGGAATGGAGGAAAGGGGATGGTGGTATGACAAGTCCCTATTGGTGGGTATTCTCTTTCTCACTAGTGCACATGCCCCTAGCAATAAAAAAAGAGAGATGACTTGTGAGTTTAAATGAAAGGAGTAATAGGCGTTGGTCAGAAAGAGGAGAAGGTCTATACTGGGCTAAGGAAGTTGCATTGGCAAAGGTGCAGAGCAGTGGAAAACCTTGGCACTGTTTGAAAATACTGATTCATGGGACTAGCACATGGCATAATGTTTACGTTGCTGGACTCCCATGTGGTTGACTACTTTTCGAGTCTTGGACCCGGTGGCTTAAAACTCATGCCAGAAATGTGTGCGCACATGCCCAAAATCCCGAGAGGAGAATGGAGGTGAAGGAATTGAAGCATGGCTATTCCCCCAGGGGATGATTTCTCACTTTCCATCTCTCTGTCTCTCTCTGTCTCTGGCGAGCACATGCTCTCTGTAGCAAAAATCTCACTAAAAATTAAAAATAAAAGAAAATAGTGATTTTCTAAGAAAATAGAAGGTAGGAAACATGGAAAGTGGGGTTGGAGATAAGACTGCAACTGTCAATTGGATTCAGGCAGCAATGATGCCTATACCACATTCTTCAGTCACTCATTGATTATCCTGAGGCTAACCTAGCAGATGGGGGATGGTCTGGAGGGCCTGGAAAACGGTGGTTACAACACTGGACGTATCTCAGCCAGAGATGCCGAGGACTAGGATCTCTGCAGTGCAACAGGCATGCAAGAGTGCAAATAATTTGGAAACCTTTGGCAGAAGAATCCGATAAATGTGTTAAGCAATTGTGGAAAATAAAGAAACGAGATTACATTTTGCTTGATTGGCTCAGACCAAGAGGATGGCATTAACAAGATGAGATATTGAAGGAAAGGGTCTTGGCAAAAGAAGATGAGTTTTTGTTTTTTTATTTTTTGGGGGGGGGAGGGAGGGAGAGGCATGTTGAGTTTCCTGCTGGAAATTCAAGAGAAAAGTCAGGACTACAATATAAATTTTGGAGTCACTGGTGTACAGGTGATTACTGAAGAAATAGGAACAGACAATCACCAACAGAACAAGCGTGGGAAGTGGAAACAGAGGTCAGTGTCAAAGCACACAAATTTCATTTCAGCAGATGTGAGGAGAAAATGCATGATAAGTAAGAAATTAATGAAATAAGATATCAAGTTTCCAGAAAGGAAGTGACAGGGACATAGATTCCAGAGGCCTTTGTGAGGTGGTGTGGAAACAACAGATAAGACACTGTTTTTCCTTTTTTTTTCATGATAGAAAGCTGAGTGGAGAGGGGTAGAGAGAAAGCACCTTCGACAGGGTCCCATCACGCTGTGATTTGCCTTCCCCAGCCCTCCAGCTCCTTGGGATCATGGTTATGCATGCAGGCACCCTGCATGTTTTTCTGGCTGAAACTATGGTCATCTTATAGGTTCTATCACTGCTGGCCATTAACGTTTCTTCCCACCAGAGCAGCTGGGCCTGACAGACAGTTTGGTCCTGGGTTCGCACCCTGAGGCTTCCTTACATGCATTGCACACACTGGCCTGCCTGTGATCCTGTCTGACTGAGGTTAGGGATGGATGGCAATGTGAAGGACCTGGTAGGTTGTCTCCATCCCTTCTACCATTCTCTCTTCCTCTCTCTGTCTCTCTCTCACACAGAAGAAATAAAACAAAAGTACCTTTGGTGACTTGGTTACTGGAATTGAAAGAAAAAAAAAAATGAGCAACAAGCTGTGTTGCTACAGCAAGATGAGGAAAACAGGCAGGTCTTTCTGTGCTGTTTTCTCTGATTGCATATCTTGCTTTTCCTATCAAGATATCTGATGTACTAGTAGCCTGGAACATAACAAAATTTCCCTAAAATTTTGGGGCAACATGTAAAGGTCAGCAATAACATTTCTGTCCCAAGCTTCATAAAAGCCAGTGGGAACTTCCTCTATTTTGGCTTTCGAGTGTCTGCACAGTAACACAGGACTGGGTTTGACAGGGAGTACATAAAGATTCAGGGGAGAGAAGGCTTTGTCTCCTTTGGGGTAAAGGCAGAGCACCTTTATTGGGAAACCACACCCCCACTTCCCTCAGTCCCCTGTGCTCTTGGTTATACTCTTGCCCTCACTTAGAACGCCCTTCATCCCTATTTCCATCATTCTTACTTTGTTAAAGATCAAGTTAAAACCTCATGTTTGCCAGACCTCGTCATCTACTGTTTTGTGTCTCTTCCCACTCCCTTCTTTCATTCTCAGATGCTATACCTTTCCATGAACCTTTTCATCAGTTTGTGGATGTTCATTTGCTATTATCTATATGCTTGTAGTTATCTACAGTGGTTATGTGTGGTTTTACATCCCCAAATACCCTCACTCAGTTCTTTCTTTACTTTCACTTTCATTTTCAAATTACCTACCAAAGTTTAGCCAATTTGTAGCTACTTGACAATTTTTTTCTTTTTTTTTTTTTGGGGAGGGTTTCACTTTAGGGCACATGCACTCGCCAGAAAGACCAGAGAGAGACATAGAGTATACAGTGAGAAAGCAACGATGTTCATGCAGAAACTAGATAACACTT
>NW_006199974.1:174168-177349 GCF_000334495.1 Tupaia belangeri chinensis | reverse complement strand
TTTCACTATAGGGCACATGCACTCGCCAGACAGACAGAGAGAGACATAGAGACAGAAAGCGAGAAATCACCCCCCAGTGGGGATGGTCACGCCGCAATCCCTTCTCCTCCATTCTCCTCTGCGGGATCTTGGGCACGCATGCACACGCACCCGGCGTGAGTTTTTTACGCCACTGGGTCTGGGATGTGAACCGCGGTCGACTACATGGGAGTGCAGCGACATAGCCATTACGCTAACTGCTGGTTCCCGACAATTTTTAAATTAATAAGGAGGTATATGTGATCTCTTTGAATTCTTTTTATATATTAATAAAAGACTATTAAGTGAGTACTTACTATATACCAGGCATTATTTTAATCAATGGGTTATACTTGCAGGCAAGGGGGTTATGCAGCTCGTAATCTAGAGGAAAGAAAGACAAGCAATTAAACATTAAGTATGGTAAGTGCTATGAAAAGGAATCTGAGGATCAGAGAAGCTTTCCTGGTGGAAGAAACTGTCAACCTGAAACCTGAAGCACAGAAAGTTAGCCACACAGTTAACATTGTAGAAGGAATCATTCCAAATGCTCTTGAGGTACTAAAGAAGTTCATTATGACTAGAGGTAGAGTTTGAGAGGAATAGTGAGAGAAAGACTTGCCATGAGGCGGGGCAGGGTCTTAAATGTCATAGAAGCTTTGTTAAAGAAGAGGAATGTTATACTAATGGTAATTAGAAGCCATTAAAATTTTTTGGGTGGGAATGCCATGATAGTATGTGTAATTTTTATAGTTAGCTGTTTTTAAGTACATGACACAGCATAAATGGACTCCCCATAGGCAATCACTGTGAACATTTCTTATGTGGTTTTTCAGAGAATTTCTGTCTATGCTTATACATGTGTATATTTGTGTATATGTTTCCGTATGTATGTGTTTATACATATATGTATATATATATATAGAGAGAGAGAGAGAGAGAGATTTTATACAACCAAGATTATGCTGTACATGTTCTATGTCTTAATTCTTCTACTTGACAATATAACATAAAGATTTTTTTCATATGACTACATGAAGATATACCTAATTCTTTATAACTGATTCTTAATATTTTAGAATATATTAAAATATAGGTTGCCCAATTTATTTAACTAAACCCAGTCGATAACTAATAAAGTTATCTTCCATTTTCACCTGCAAAAATTGCTACAGTAGGGGCTGGCAGGTAACGTGGTGGTTAAGACACTGGACTGCCACATTGCCGATCATGGTTCAAGTCCCAGACCTGGCAGCTTCCTTTCTTACTTTTCTTTCCTCTCTCTCTCTGTCTCTCTAGTCAAATTAAAAATAAATAAATAAATTCTTTAAAAAACATAAAAATTGTTACCATAAGTATTCTTGTTTATTTATTTTTGTGCTATGCTAGCTCATAAATATGGTATATTTCTTTTTTAAAAGAATTATTTATTATATTTGCTATTATTATGATAAGTGTTTGACGAGAGAGAGGAAGAGAGGGAGAGAAAGGGAAAGTGAGAAAGCAAGCCAGGTCTAGGACTCAAACCATGGTCGGCCACCTCAACCACTGCACCACCTGCCAGCTCCCATAAATACGGTGTTTTCCTGGAGGATAGATTTCTAGCAGTATGAAAGTCCTATTAAAGATAACTATTCTTTAACTTTTAAGAAGAAAAAAATGTTTTAATTTTAATAGATATTCCAAATTTCTCTACAAAGAGGAGAGACATGTTCAGACATTGAATTCTATCTCAGTCTGATAGGTGAAAAAGTATCTAATTTTCATTTGCATTTTATTTATGAGTGAAGTTAAGCATCTTTTTATGTTCTTATAATCCATTTTCTTTTCATGAAAATTTTTTGCTTAAGTCCTATGGCCATATT
This sequence comes from Tupaia belangeri chinensis, assembly GCF_000334495.1. Classification (NCBI taxonomy): domain Eukaryota; kingdom Metazoa; phylum Chordata; class Mammalia; order Scandentia; family Tupaiidae; genus Tupaia; species Tupaia belangeri. The sequence goes on along the minus strand of NW_006199974.1, from coordinate 175,466 downwards.
TCTTTTAGGTGGGAATTTGAAAGGGTTGTTTGGTGATTAACAAAAGTAACTCTTTGCTGTATGGTATGTAAAAATTGTGTCCACTTTGTGATTTATGCATGTTTTCATTTTATGTTTTCTCTGAGGAGATTTTTTGGAGAGTTTATTTCTTGAGGGTGGGAACCCTTGACAGAATCTCACCATCCCATGATCCAACTCCACCTCAGGCTTCCAGCCAGCCATGATCACACCTCCTATGGATGAACCCATATTCAAGTTGAACTGGGGATCTGAACCCCGAGCCTTCTCATATGACTCCAGAAATATTTGGTAGTACCATCTGCAGCACCAGATCTGGTCCTCTGAGGAGATTATTTATGTATTTATTTATTTTTAGTTTTGCTATCTGGCATGTGCATAAACCAGACAGAAACAGATGCCATGATCAGGTGCCATGATCCCTTCTCTTCCATTCTCCTCTCAGGATTTTGGGCATGCATGCATACACATCCAGCACATTTCTCAACCTGCCAGTCCAGGAATCAAACTGTGCAGTTGGCCATGTGGGATCCAGCTGCCTTAACCACTATGCCACCCACTGGCTCCTTCTGAGGGGATTTTTTTTTTTTAAAGAAACTTATGTATTTATTCGTATCAGTGTTTCCTTTAACATTTTTGAAGAGTAGAAGGATCTTTCATGGAGAATGGATTGGATTAGGGTAAGAAAAAACTAACTGAGAGACTGAGTAATTCTACTGAAAAATGATGTCCTAAATAAGGACAGTGGCAGTGGAAACAGATGGAAATGAACAAGTGAAATAAGAGGTAGAAGCATCTGAATGCAGAGACTGGTTGGTTGTAGGGGAGAGAAGAGATACGTATCAAGGATGATACAGACATTTCTGGCTTTGACAACCAAGTAGATGATTTATTAAGATAGAGAATAGCTGGCAGAGAATATATTTGGTTGAGGGAAGAAAATAGGTGTCAAATTCATTTTGTGGCACAGTGAGTTTGCAGTGTTTCTAGAAGGTTTAGAGATACATAATCAATAGGCAGGTGGTTATAGAGGTCTTGAGCTCAGAAGAGAGAGATCTGAGCGATCAGCACATAGATGCCGCTGAAGCCTTGGGAGTGGATGAGATTGTCAAGGATGTCTGAAGAGAGACAAGCCACAGTGCCAAAATATAATGGCATAGTGAAAACTGAGAAATAGGAGGAAAACAGAGTGATGTCTTTGAAGTGAAGGAAGTAGAGTATACATGTTAGATTAGTTAAATACTGGTAGAGCTGAGGCTGTATATTCCTATGTATAAACT
>NW_006199974.1:127494-174141 GCF_000334495.1 Tupaia belangeri chinensis | reverse complement strand
CAGCAGGATAAAAGTATATTCAAATTATTGAAGGTGGCTACAGAGAGCTACAGAAGAAAAAGAAAATCCTAAGAAAGCAATACTAAGTGTTAATATAGGCAGTGAGTTTGAATAATTTATAAGAAAATACTTTTTTGGTAAATTCCCTTGGACAATTTTATTTATTTATGACTACCCTATTTAGGCCAGGAACTTTATTTTAAAGGTAATCATTATCAGCTCAGCTACAGTGGCACATGGATAGCACTGCCACTTCTTGGGAGCCTGGAAGCCACATGGGAGACCCAGGTTCAGTTCCTCAGCCAATGTGAAAACTCAGGGCATGGGTTGCACACATGTGTAATCCCAGCTAATTAGGAAGTGGGGACAGCAAGACTTCAACTTGGTGAGACTTTGTCAAAAATACCTACCTCTTTATCTCTCTCAATTTAAGTGTCAGAACTGTTCAGCTTCACTTCATACTTTCTTTCTCCCTCTCTCTCATGAAGGAAAACAAAAAAGTGACCATTATCTGTCTCTTCCTGCTTTCTTATTCTTTAATCTACCATTATCAATTTTTATGTAAAGTTAACATTCCCAATTCAACTATCTCCATTCATTTTTTTACAGGCAATAATTAGTTAAGACATCTCAGATGAGAATTTTATTTAACATTTCTTAAGGATTAGAGCTGACTCCTTATATATGTGGTCAATAACATTACAAAAAATATGAATTACACATTCAGTTTTACTGAATTATGCTATTATTAAATATTCTACTCTATTTTGAGATGAGATAGGAAAAATGAGTCCTAATTAAAACAAAAATATCAGATTTTAGTTGACTTGAAAATGGAGGCTTGGATTTTTGGTATTTCGATTTTATACTGAAAATGCCTACTGAATTCTCACTTGCTTGTGTCTTTGCACCATTGCCAAGTGAAACTCTTTTTACTTCAGATGAGTGCCACTTCATACTGACTTCACGCTGCTGCGTTCTCTTCACGGGAATTGAAATCCCTTTAAAGGCAGAGTATAGTGCTGATGTGAACCACAAATATGGTACCTCTTCATTCAAGGGCAGGGATCGCAGAAAGCAGCAGAGACCGAATTAACTCTGACTTTTCTGTTCTCTACTGTATTTCTGTAAATAAGAACTGTACTGATGTTGAATGTATCCTGACTTCAAGAAACTTATCATTGGAAATTGGAGACCTCCTGAACTATTTTCGGAAAGACTTTTAAACCTGGACAACTCCTTGCTGTTACGAAGACTGATGGTGCTTCTGAACTGTAACAAGGAGATTTTATATAAGACTGTTCTTAGTAGAACCTGTTTTATATAAGAACATACTTAAAAAGCTAATTTCTTTTCTCCTTTTTGCACTGCAATCCACAAAGTGTGACTAATAATAGATTTAAATTTGCTAAGTGCATTCACTCCTTTGTGCCATCATAAAGAGAATCTATTACTGTAAAATTGAGGCTTAGTTCCAAATTGCGCCATTATGAAGTTTTCTTCCAGCAATGTTTTGTCTCTAATACACTTCCCTCATTGTAATTCTATTGCAAACCTGATGTCTAGCATCAAGTCTCACAATAATTATTTTAAATTGCTACTAGGAACAGTAGTCCTGGTGGGATATATTACTACCATTCTAACAAGATGAATTTCAATGCACTTGTAACCATATTATAGTATATTATGAAAGAAAGAAAATCTTTGAGTTTTATATCTCTGGACATACGTGTAACAAAAAATAATTCTTATAAACTTCAAAATACTTCATATTGAACTTCCACTTAAACCAATTATAAGTCACAAGGATGAATGAGAATATCTAAGCACAGGCCCATTAGAAGTATGCTGAGTGACTTGAAATAAATACATATAAATATAATTGTGTTGTATATAGTAAGCTTAGAATAATTATACATGGTAATATATGTATACAATATATTTTAAAGATAATGTGGACTTGGCCCAACTGTGGTAATACAAGCAGTAGAAGATTCCTCCCCAATACTGAAGTCATATGGGAAGGCCCTGGGTTCGGTTCCTGGGTTGACTGGAACACACTGAGCACATCTGTGGGTGCATCTGTGATGACAGCTGGCTGGAAGTCTGTGGGGAATTGTGGCATGACATGACTCTGGCTGAGGTCCCTGTCTCGCTTTCTCACTTCCTCTCAATAAAGAAAGAAATAAACTTTTTTTTTAAAAAAAAAGATAATGTAAGTTAGATCTTCATAAGAGAAAGGCATCAGGGAGCCAGCAGGTGGTATGATGCTTAAGGTGCTGGATCCTACATGGCCACCTCTGCAGTTCTAGTCCTGGACCAGAGGCCTAAAAATCACACCAGGCACATGTGTGTGCATGCCCAAAATCCTAAGGGAAGAATGAAGGAGATGGGATTGAGTCATGGCTATCTCTCCCATTGAATAATTTCTTACTGTCTCTCTCTGTCTCTGCCTTTCTCCTGTGAGTGCACACAACTGAGACACAACTTTATGTCAAAAGAGAGAGAGAGAAGCACCAGAAAACTATTAAAAATGAAACTGACATAAAACTTTATTCTTAATTCAATCTTTCCTGAGGCTTCAGGGTCATTTAAATAAGTGAACTACCCAAAAAGGTGTTGAAAAGCAATTTATTATATAGTAGAAATTTCAAAAAACCATAATTTGAGGACTCTAAAATATTGAGCTACCAGTCTGCTAATACACTATAGATGGGAATACTTCTTGGGAGCAACAGGGAAGCACTGAAAAGCATTTTAAGTAACCCTGAAACTTAAATGATTTTTAAAAGAGTAATTTGTTTAATTTATTATTAATTTTTTAACTTGACTAGAGAGAGCCAGAGACAGAGAGAGAGAAAAAAGAGAGCAAGCCACTAAGTGCAGGACCCAAACCACAGCCTGCTGCATAGGAGACCAACACCATAACCACCTGCCAGCCCCTTATATGCCTGTTTAGCAGTACTGTCACAAATCACTGTGTGCTTCATCGCTCATTCTACATTCTTACTCAGGGCATTCTAAACTTCACCTAATTAATAAGTTGCCTACAGGCTGACAAAAAATTGAGATGTTCACTTTAAATTCACTAAAAATGAATCTTGAATTTAGAGCATAAAAAAGATATTGTCAAGAACTACTAGAGCCAAGCTTCTCTGTTATCCATAAAAAGAATGGTATCTAGAAACTGATGGTCTGAGATCAAAAGCTGTTTCAGTCTTAATAATTTAAATAAGTTGGCACATAAACTGTAAAAGAAACTCTAAGTATGAGTTCTGTATCTGTAGGAATTCTCTTTTCAAAATGCTCACACATACCCCAAATGGAAATCACTTAGCTACCTACAGAAACCAAAAGATACTCCCTGGAGTTGACCAAATGGAGAAGGTTCATTTACATACTCTACAAAAAGGGGAAGTTGAATTTACATGAACAGTTCAGCATTTTACCTTAAATAATAATCAAATGAACTATTGTATTACCTACTAGCCAGCCTGGTGCTCCCCATAGAGCAGTGAGAGATCACACCAAAATGGTGGCACAACCTTTTCTTAAAGTGGTACATTCTTATGCAATAACCACCATTCTGTGACATTTCCAGTGATAGGAAAATGTAGAAATATATCATTCTGTCTGGCTTATATTTTAGAAATCTAAAAAAAAGTTGTCTTCATACCATTAGGTCATCTCTACAAATTTGGGTATTATTTTGCAATCACTTTGTGGTGCTCTAGACCAAAATCACAAAAAAAAATGAGAGGATGATCATTTTAGATGATTGTACTGTTGTTTTTAAAACACTGGTGTTTGTCAGAAGTTGGACTTCTTTTATGTGTCATTGTCTTTGTGTTTACTCTTATATTTACTCCTTTATATATGAGCTTATATTATTTTAAATATTCTACTGACATTGCCATGACAAAAACAACCCAAAGCAAAAATGTCTATTGTTAATAAGGTCCTGGAGCTAGTCTCCCCGTGGCCAATGTAATTGCATTATTATATTTCCAAGTGCTGCCATAGAACTAAGTAGAAGATTTCACCTCCCACTTTCAGGTTGGTGGTAAAAAAAAAAACGAGTCCAGGTTAATAGGAAAATGATTAGAAACAGAAAATGGCTCTCCATTGTGTTAATCAAACACAAACAAACAAAACCCTCATAAGCCTTTTATAATTTTTTTCATCAATACTTTAACCCTCTTCTTTAGAATTAAAAGCTTTTGTGAGAGATCTGAATATAAACAATTGGCCAGAAAGAATATTAAATTAATGTTTCCCCAAGAGCATGACTAAAAGAATATGCTGACTACATGCTTATCAATATTTCTTGAAATCAGTACTTATTTTTGTTTCTTTTAGTGCTGTTTTTTTTAAGGGACAATAAAGAAAGTGGTTATTTTTAATATTATGCACATGTTCCCAATCTTTACATTTCTTGACAATGGATTTTTTAAAGTTAACTCTTTGAATGCTGTTACGCACTCACCAACAGTTCACTTCTTGGTTGGAAATGTATTCTCCCAGCCTTTAGGTGACATTGATTGACTAGAGTTATATAACATATTGAAGATCTTTCGAAGAAAGGAATCACATACCAACCAGTCAAAAACCACAAATTTTATGAGACTAAGGCTGTCACATCTTTTAGATTTCCCAAATTTATGTGGTCATGAGTCACTGGAGTCTCTTATTATACTCTGTATTCCTGGAGCTCTTTCCTAACATTCTGTTTGCATAACATAGTGTACGTGAGGATCCGTCATTGTTAAATCCTCTTCGATGTGTTGAGAAACACTTGACTTACTTCAAATTCAACTTTTTGCATTTAAGCGATTTAGGGCAATTGGGAGTAAAAAAATACATTTCAAGGATTTTTGGCAAGATTAACTTGCTCTTGAGAACTCAGTAAGTTGATGGCACAAATCTAAACAGAACTCAATTCTGTAACATCGCACACTCTGTGTGTGTGTTTGAGGTATTTTGGTTCATACAGGTTTCTTTCTTTAAAAGACAGGTTAGCTAAACATCGCCAGTGTCTAAAGTGATGTGTTTGATTGACAATAAATAAAAGTAATCACTTGACATCTCCTAGAAGTATAATGAATATATCATATTCCTGGAAAGAACCCTGAGGGTTCTAGCCTTGCACACTACTTCTTGGGAAGAACTGCATCTTACATTTCTTAGAGGGGATTTACTTTTATCGTAAATATCTCAAGGAAAGTTCAACTGCCCTTGTTAATCCCTCCCAGGGCTTTGTATGGAAATATTATAATTAATATAAGCATTTTTAGTTGCCATGTGTATCCTGTTTAGAAAGAAAATACCACAGTTTTTATTTATTTGGGTATTCCACAAATTTTATAAAGCTATAAAATGAGCTAGATCTTCAGTTAATTCAGAGATGAATATTAACTTCTTAAAAGGAAACAAAAGCTGGAGACCTAGAGAAGTGGTTCTTAACCCCTTTTTTAAACAGGAACACTTTGGAAGTTCTAAGAACTCTCAGGAAGCATGCAACAAGATTTGCACATACTTTGAGTAGGTGCAGGGACCCTGGAAGCCTCCTGGGATAGTAAGTATAAATGTGGTGGCAAGAATGTCAGTTTGTCAGCCATCCCCGACATAACATACTGGTGCTCAGTATATTTTCTCATATGTTCAAGAAGGCAAATTATCATCAAAGCTCAAATCCTTTTTTTGGAGAGGCTTTTGCTGTAGGGCACATGCATTTACCAGAAAGGCAGAGAGAGAGAAAGCAAGAAATCACCCCTCAGGGGGATGGCCATGCTGCAGTCCCTTCTCCTCCATTCTCCTCTCAGGATCTTGGGTACGCACGCACACGCTCCTGGCATGAGTTTAAGTCACTGGGTCTGGGACTTGAACAGCGGTCGACTACATGGGAGTCCAGCGACACAGCCGTTACACCAACTGCTGGTTCCAAAGCTCAAATCTTATAAAGCACTAATTCATTAATATTATTAAATACCAGATGAATATTGGACTGTATTGCTCATGTAATTATACTATAAATCTGTGTAGTGAAAATGAGTACAGAATTTCACCTGAGAATAAACAAAGCGATGTTGTGTTTCTAGCTTCTCACAAAGAAGGTTGAATGATGAATTTATATTTTTCTAAAGATCTTATGCAGCATATCCACATGTACAAGAAAATAATAGAGTATGTTTAACAGTATAGGAGTGAGTGGTAACACCAGCCCCCAGACCTCAGAAGGTAATTCTCAGAGAGACCTCCATTCCTAGAGGTTGAATAGTAGGGAGTCATAAATAGGAAGGAGATGACTGTACTGATGGGAAGGAGATGACTACCCTGAAAGAAAATCTTATAATGTCCCATCTGTGGGGGACATCATGCCTTGAGTTGACTGCTGAGTCTTCTCGAATCACATAGTTGTTAAGACCTGTTTCCAAAACAACTCCTCACATTACAAAGCAAGCCCAGTTGTTCTTGACTTTATCCTTCAATAAGAGAATCAAATTCGAGTCAATTATTTGAGGGGAAAAAGTCTTGATAAGTGTAGTCTAACTTACAAAATGGCCGTATTTCTGAAACGTTCTGAGTAAATCAATTTTATCCGAAACAAGATCACATTAGGCCAGAGAAAAGCATAAGATTTTATAAGAATATGAATAATAATTTTTAAGATAAAAATGTGTTTATTTAAGTCCCATCCCTGCTATCTTATGTGTGGGTTTTTTTCCTTCTATAATACCAAGCGTCTGATGTTTACACAACACTGTATTCCCATTATCAAGATGGTGCTGGGTTACACATGAGGTCTTCACCTTCCATAGCAGCACCAAGATGCTCTTCTGCTCTGCTGTTTAAGCCTTCTGCTCTTTGCTAGACTTTTCCTTAGTATGTTATCTCTGTAGGTCTTCTTCATGCTTGGTGAACAGAGTATGTTTTAGGTGCTCTTATAAAACTTTTTTTATATAATTCATCAAATTAGAATTGACGTGATTACCCACGCCCCACAGGAAAAGTCCACTCCTGCTCAACATCATGAACCTGATCTCATCCCCTATTTTGCCATTTTCATAGGATATGAAGTCTTATATTTCCCTGTTCCCTTCCAATGAAATCCCATTGTTGTGAATAAATATTTATTAATATCTACTACCTAATTTGATACTTTGTATCAAAAAGATACAAGACGTGGTCCCTGTGCTTACTGTCTGGTTGGGAAACTAGGGCATGCAAAAAAAAAGTGATTAATAATAACATGAGGTAGTATAGACTAAGTGATACATGACACTAATTTATTTGTTCAACAAATCCAAATTTCCATACATTTATGTTGCTTAAAGGAAGATACATCTGTAATCCTTGACTCACCATGCCTTCTCACTAAGCTGTGTCTTCTACTATAATGAAAAATAATGTGATAATATAGTGACATATGACTGTGTCTTCAGGCTGTTTCCATAAAGGCAGAGCGGTCTCATGGGAACCACAATAGAATAAGATACAGAAGACAGGGATTCTAATCTCAGAAATGCCCCTGACACTTCATGTGACCTCAGACAAGTGACTTAACCTCTCAGTTTTGAGCTTTTTCATCTGTAAAGTAAGCTTAATTAAACTTGTCAACATCCTGGAGATGTTACGAAATATAGCTAATTACATTCCATTAAATGTTTTGAAGATATAGAGTGTTTGCTTTACAATCAAGACAATGCACAAACCCCCACAAAGTTCTTATTAAAAAATACTGTTTTTTATACGATGCTCACAGGAGAAAGTACCAATGCCCTCTAGAGCCTAGTTGCAGGGATGGATTTGCACTGATCCGTCCATACTCTCTCGTTTGGTGATTTTGGTGACCGATAACACTTAAGACAGCTGGATAGGCTGAGGTATCCGTCTGTGACCACAGAACAAAGTAAAGCTAACTGGCCCCCCTGGAATTGAACCAATGACCTAGGTCTCATTAGTGCTATCTGCTAACCAAGTGAGCTAATTGGACACCACATTGATAATAATGTATCAGGACATGGTTTGGTTTCTTTCTTTTTCTTTTTCTTTTTCTTTTTTTTTTTAATGCTTTCTCTAGATATAATTTCAATAACCATAAAAAAGAAAGTTGACGTAATCAGAACCAAAGACAGTAAGCTAGACGTTATTAGATGCCACTGACCTCTGAGGGAATAACTCTCGCTGTCCCCGACAGACCTGGAGTCCTCAGCAGACTCTCAACTGCCCTAAAAAAGTGAAGTTTCAGAATGACAAGGCTAATAAACCCAACGCCCTCCTGATGAGATTAGGAAGGGCTCTTATGCATCTCTGGCTCATTTTCACTAAGAGTCTATTGGCAAGAATTAGAAATTGTTCTGATCTCTGAGTCCTTTGGAGGCTAATAAAGTGACAGTGAAGATGCATTGTGCTACAGAAAACAGTCCTAAGTACTAAATAAAAAATGCCTTAACACTGAGCTCATAACTTCACCTCTTGGGATTGATTATATTTTTCGGCTGAGAACACGAAGCAAGCCTTAATGAGGAGCTGATATTAGGTGGGACCATTTCAGTAATTCTTAGTTCTTTGAACTTTCAGGCAAGGTTAATGGACAAGCTATTTCATGGAATAAAACAAAATATATGATGTTGAAATATTCCCTTTCTGGAAATATGAGAGTAATAGAACCCTGCAGTGCTAACAATGTAGCATGTAAATCTTAAAATGTATACTTCAGATTTCAAGTGGAATGAATGGCCTGTTTGGGCCAAACTAGGTAAACTTGAATGCTGCAAAACTAAAATACTGGGAATTAGCTTCGTGATGTATTAACGCAAATAATAATGGTCCTGACGTAAAAAAAAAAAAAGATGGAAATTAAACATCTAGTTATGAATACTGCGTCTGCACACTGTGCCGCATGCACTGCATGTGTTAGAATTTCTTCTCAGTTCTTTTTTTAATCTTTTATTCATAGCATTGCAGGTGATGAAAAATTTATGCCTTGAGTCTGGCATTGAAATTAAATGCAAAATGAAAACAGAAGCAGTTTATACTGACAGCTTAAATATCTTTATCTAGCATACGGTTGCACTATAAAAATCACTGGGTGACTTTTTAAATCCCCCACATGCAAAAAAAACCAGAGTTGTACAATAATGAATAAAGTTATATATCTAAGATATCAACAGAAAAGTTGTATTTTATTAGCACTCATTGTTAATTTCGGTTTGCTCCATTTTGCTGTTTTTGTTTAATGGGCACAGACAGATGAATATGAGCTTTTAAAAATACCGCGTGACTTAATCGTTGATATTAATTCCTCAGAGTGGCAGGAAACAATCGATTTTTGCAGTAGATTTAATGTGTGTGATTTCCCTGGTAGGTTGACGTCTCAAGCTGAATGGAAAACATTAATCTGTACCTAAGGTAGTTGGGCTGTAGTAAAGGTTAATTATTCAGGTGAATCAATTTGTTCATCACTATATTAATATGAGTGATGCTTTAGAAAAATGGCAATAATTACAGTAATATTCGCAGTTACTAGATATGTGAGTTGGCAAGTGTGTTTCCTTCTTTAAAGGAGTTGTAAGTAATTTTGTGCACATTATTTTATTAGTCACAACTCTATTCACCAAATGAGGTTTGCTGTAAATGGTTCCTATTTTCTGGAGATGGTGAGTCTTTTGTCCCAGGCTTATCTGTGTATGCTATGCTGCATTAAATTGTTCATGTGGCTTTTGTTGATGAACTGATGCTGAATCTCAAATAGTTAGTGCTTAATGTAAATTAATTGAAGAAAATGATTGCCTCTTCGTTCTGTGAATAATGCGCACAGGTTTCAAATACATTCAGTATATACACACATACATAGAGGAATTTTAAAAAATAAGTATAGAGTTATTTAACATTTAAATAAGTAAAGCATGGATTTTAGAACAGTCTGCAGTTATGTAAGGCACCAATACTAAAACAACCACTTAGATTTCCATATTTAGAAGACTTCAGCACACAGCTTAAAATATTTTACACTCAGCCTTTGATTTGTAGCTCTTTCCTGGCTGTTTTATGTAAACATACTGTGTATAATTATGCAGATAATTTTATACAATATTAATTGTGCTAAGAGTGTAGTCAAAGTGTGTTTAATTCAGTAATTCATTTACATTTTAATGATTTTAATAGCATAAGATTACCAAATCATATTGAGATATCTCTGACCATTGTAGGATGTGATGTGAAAGTTCAGTTAGATCGTTTTATGTCATTATCTTGTTAATGACAGCCAAAAAGGATCTTCGAAAACCTATTTTGAAAATAATTTGAAGCATTTTTAAATAAGTTTTTTATCCAACATTCAACATGGTTAGAGAATGGGGCACAAAATCTGTGACATATCAGTTACCATATTTTAAAGTATTTTTAATATCTTGTTTCCAGCACACGATTTGTTGAGCTGGTCTGCATCTTTGAAATACAGTTGATTCGTAGAATTGCGTGTTTTCGCACACAACCTTTACAAAACAAACAAACAAACACAAATGCATTTAATTTATTCCTCTTTGATGTAGAGAGAATAATTCAAGGTGTTTATTATGGGAAGCAAGTGAATTATTAACTTTTACATGTAAAGATAGCATCTGAAGCCACTGTCCAAATCAACAAATTTCAGGTTAGCGTTTCTTTCTTATTTCTTTCATCATGCACAGATTTAATATCATCAGGAATAAATCTAAATTGTTTGCTTCTTTCCTCCTAATTCCTGAAGCAATGTAGAAGTCTAGAGAGGTTTGAAGTGACAGGATTACAAGCAGTCTTTTGCATACATGGCCTTTAGGGATAAGCGGCTACCTTGCATCTAATAAACAAGAAAGTGAATTCGTTGAATAATGAATTAAGTGGCATAAGTTGTGATAACAAGGAGCAAATGTAACTTCAGACGAATAGTATTTGCTTTGTGTGGGGTTATCTGAGAGGGCTGATGCTCCGCCAGGGGAGACTGAAAAAAGGCTCATTATATTAAGATGTTCTTTTACAGAACACAGTCTAAAATGATCTTGCAGTTTTTCCCCCTTTTGCTGAATTCCTTTGTGTGCTTCTATCAAATCAACCACCTCCACCAGGGGGATAACTAGGATTCTTTCAGACTGTTGAGTGTTGTTTAAAATGAAAATTCCTAGTGAGTTTTAGATGGGTCACCCAACAATTAAATAGAGACATCTAATTGGTTCATCCATATTAGGGTCAGCAGCTGGTTACAGAATAAAAGGTTGTGGTGCCCCATTGCACAGTTCTGAACCAAATTAAATTATTAATCTACTTGCTTCAATGTAGCTTCACGGGGATTCCTAACCTGCCATGCCGAATAAAACAGAACGACTGCTTTACATTTTCATTATGGAGAATTATGTTTTAAATTGCAAATGTTCTTCTATTTAGCTTGCATTGCATATCTCATTGGATATGTAGAAATGTCTTCAACAGTCAGTGCTTATAACTTGTTTTGTTAATTTCGAATTGTAGTTGGAAACTGGGAAACCACCAAAAAAGATGATTTGCATGCAATACCAACTCTCTAGCTAGAACCAGTTGAGCCATGAAAAGCAAAGTCAAGTCCTACGGGACCATTATCTTTGACTCTTAAATTCAAAAGGTATAATTAAATAAGTATCTTGCAGGAGGCTTTGTAATCGAACATGAGCTTCAGGTTAATTCAACCAAGGTTATTTTCATGATAGCAATTCCTTCAAGGAGTCAAAGTCCTAGGTTTTGTAACCTTGTATCATCATTTTGACTTATTTATTATTTAACTGCTCTGAAGTGAATATTAACTTGGTGAGAAAATTATAGCTGCATTCAATTTTCTTACAATGTTTAATAATGTCTGAATAATTATATTCTGTTAATAACAGGAGGCATAGTTGCCATAAAAATTTGCCATCTTTTCTTAGAAATTATCTTATGAGATGCTTTTTAGTTAACATTTTAATATATGCCTCCTTTATACTTTTACTTTAAAAGTGTGAAGTTATGGGGACCAGCAGTTTGCATAATGGCTATGTCGCTGGACCTCCCACATAGTCGACTGCGGTTCGAGTCCCGGACACAGTGGCTTAAACTCACACTGGGCACATGTGCGTGCGTGCCCAGTATCCCAAGAGGAGAATGGAGAAGGGATTGGGGTGTGGCCATCCCCCCAGAGGGTGATTTCTTGCTTTCTGTCTCTCTGTCTCTCTCTATCTGGCGAGCGCACGCGCCCTATAGCAAAAACTTCTCAAAAAAAAAAATGTGAAGTTATGAGAGTCATAGTAGACTTCATTTTAAAAGCTGACTGATCCTTAGAATGTAGTATGATGTATAAAGATAAATTACTTAAAAATCATGAGATCAACAGATTACTTATTTCTTTCATCATGTACAGATTTACTATCATCAGGAATAAATCTAAATTGGTTGCTTCTGGCAGATGGCGTAATGGTTATGCTGTTGGACTCACGTATAGTCGACTGCAGTTCGAGACCTGGACCCAGTGGCTTAACTCACACTATGCATGTGTGCATCCATGCCCAAAATCCTGAAAAGAGACTGGAAGAGAGAGGATTGTGGCATGGCCATCCACTCTGAGGAGTGATTTCTCACTCTCTCTCTCTCTCTCTCTCTCTCTGTCTTTCCAGTGAGCACATGCACCCTATAGAAAAACCTCTCTTAAAAAAATATTTAATAACCACAACTAAGTGAGGGTTCCATTTTTGATGTTACATTGGTTAAAGTTATGAGAATTTCATTCATTGATTCATTCACAGGTTCATATGCATGCATATGCAAGCAGTGAGCTAACTGGAACATAAAAACTTGAGGATCAGTGAAACTTTTTATAGATTACAATATTTTGTGAACAATCTAGTTAGTTCATTTATTTACCAAAAAAACATATTTACATGACATCTACTTGTACCAAATACTATTTTAAGAACCAAATGAATAAGAAGTAAACAAGATAAAGTCCCTTCTGTTGTGGAGATTATATCCAGTGGAGATAACTAGATAATAGATAAGCCTATAAGCAAGAAAACAGCAGAACAAGGTATTAGGAAGAAAGCCAAATAATATGTTATCACAGAAAATTACCCAAAAAAGGACCTACTTTATGCAGGATGGTCAAGGAAGGTCTCTCTGAGAAGGAAGTGTTTGAACTAAGACCTTAGCCACTAGAAGAACATTCTAAGCAGAAAGAATGGAAGGTGCCCGAGCTCTGAGATCTGAATGACCTTGCATGTATGAGAAACAGAGAGAATCAGAGCCAGCTTCATGGACATGCAACATGCTTGGATACACAGGATCTCAGCCTAAGCCTATAATCTTCAAAGGACCATAACTCCTCACTAGCGATGAATAAAACAGAAATGCCAGAAAAAGAATTCAGAATATTTATTGTAACAAAACTCAGTGAGATGCAAGATGAAAAAAGACAACCAATTCCACAAGATGAGAAAGTCTTTTCATAACTTGAAGGAAGAACTCCACAAAAATGTAGACACAATGAAAAAGAATCAAACAAAATTTCTAGAGATGAAGAATACGATACAGAAAATCAAAACCTCCCTCTAAAGTATCAATAGCAGATGAAACCATGCAGAAGAAATAATCTGTGACCTTGAAGACAAAACCTCCAAGTTAGTCCAAGCAACTGAAAAGTAAACAGTAACCACAGTTCGAGTCCCAGATCCAGTGGCTTAAAACTCACTCCTGGCATGTGTGTGTGCATGCCCAAGATTCTGAGAGGAGAATGGAGGAGAAGGGATTGCAGCATGGCCATGCCTGCTGGGGGGAGATTTCTTGCTTTCTGTCTCTTTGTCTCTCTTTGTCTTTCTGGCCAGCACACACACCTTATAACAACAACAAAACAAACAAACAAACAAACAAAAACCCTCTCTAAAGAAAAAAAATCAGAGATGAATACAAAGCCAATATTCTAAAAATGGCAAGAGAGAAATGCTAAGGTACTTACAAAGGTTACCCCATTAGACTTAACATTGGTTCTCTCAACTGACACAACGCAGGCAAGGAAAGAATGGGAGGAGATACTTAAAACTCTGAAAGAAAAGCAATTTTAGCCAAAAGTACTATGCCCAGCAAGATTATCCTTCAAGTGGGAAGGAGAAATAAAGTAATTCCCAGAAAAACAAGTGCTGAAATATTGGGTTGTCAGGAAAATCATGATGCATTTTTTTCCTGTTTTTCTATGCAAAAATACATAATGACTTTTCCGACAACCCAATAATTCATCAAAATAAAATCGGCTCTCCAGGAAATATTTAAGGGACTACTATACCAGGAAAACTCAAGGGAGATAAATGAATTTATGAGAACACAAAATTACTAGATAAAAAGGGTAAGTCCACACATATTGATAATAACATTGAATGTTGGGACTAAATTTCCCAACTAGAAGGCTAAAAATGCAGATTCAACTATGTTACATATGAGGAGGTTTAAATACACATTCATCATTTAGTAGACAATTGTCTCCACAGGTTTCAATTTATATATTTATTATAACCATTACTTATTGTTTCAATAGTAGAGGAAAAGTCCCAAATGTTACAAGAAGCTCAATCTTTTTTTGGGGAATGAAATTTTAAAAGGCCAAAATCAAGAACTTTCTAAAACCTATAAATCACCAAATTTTACCATGTCTTCACGTTTAAACATCTCTTTCCAATTTTGTTTTGTTTTTGCCTTTTCAAGGACTTATTTCTTTATTCACAGTACAGTACTATGGCCTCACGAGAACTCACTGTGTGTCAGTAAAAGTGTGTTTTTATATCTATTTTTAATGAGATATTATGCACAATTTTTCCTATCTGTAACTGGACCAATGGTGTCACACGTGTTTTCGAAATATAAACTCTATCTCCCACAGCCCTCCACATGGCAATGACAAAGGTTTTTTTCATTGGCTATGTTAAGATTATTTTTGTTCATTTATGAGCCCTTTGGTTACTTAATTTTCAATCAATATGTTTTTCTTGAGAACTTATCTGACAGTAAAGAACGTTGTAGACGATTCAGTACATAAGAACCATTGCAGTGAGTTTCAAATGTTCACAACATAATGTGATGTTAAATGTTGAAAGTGGTGTGGGACCAGCAGTTAGCATAATGGCTATGTCACTGGACTCCCATGTAGTCGACCGCGGTTCGTGTCCCAGACCCGGTGACTTAAAACATGCCGGGCGCGTGTGTGTGCGTGCCCAAGATCCCAAGAGGAGAATGGAGGAGAAGGGATTGTGGTGTGGCCATCCCCCCTGGGGGGGTGATTTCTCGCTTTCTATCTCTCTGTCTCTCTCTGTCTGTCTGACGAGTGCACGCACCCTATAGCAAAAACCTCTCCAAAAAAAAAAAAATGTTGAAAGTGGTGAATATGTTTGTATCCTCAATTTGTTTATTATACACCATATACATAAGACCATTCTGTGTCCTACAAAGATGGGTATTGATAATATGTAAATCATAAATGACAATAAATAAACAGGGTAAAAAAGAAAGTATAAAAATAAATGAATAGGGGCCAGTAGATGGCATAATGATTATATCACTAGACTCCCACCATAGTTGACTGTAGTTTGAGTCCCAAACCTGGCAGCTTAAAACTTACGCCAGGTGTGTGTGCATGCATGCCAAAAATCCTGAGAAGAAAATGGACACAGGATTGTGGTATGGCCATCCCCGCAGGAGGTGATTTCTCACTTTTCTCTCTCTTTCTCTCCCTCTTTCTCTCTCTCTCTCTCCAGCAAGTGCATGCACCCTATAGCAAAAATTTCTAAGAAAGAAAGGAAGAACACAGTTTACTGCTCTGCTGTCACCATCTTAAAATTATGCATTTTGAAGTAAGAGTCCTTCACTGTAAGCAGTCAGTCTAGAAAGAAGGCAAATAGAGCTGTATTATAGCGGGGGCATAGGGCAGGCAGATGCATGAGGAAGGAGACCAGGAAGTGGTATTTCTGGGTACATGAGTCACTGGCGTCAATATATGTTATGAAAGACTAGTTGCAGTTTTCAATATGGCCATTTTTGTCTGTTCTGTAAAAAATAGAAACACTTTTTTTGGTTTTTATTTAGCCAGATCTTCACATACAGGTGATCAATTCCTCGAGAGTAATTTCGGTCTCTTTTGTGTATGGCGTGCCCTTCACAGCACCATGTGATTAGATATTCCACAAACACTAATTGCAGTAAAAGGAATTTGGCTTCCCTTTTGTAATGATAGGGCTTCCTTTGGGGGGGAAACAAAATTCAGTATTCACAATTTAATTTTTGCCTTCATCCCACAGTTACGTTCTAGTACCAAATTTGTGTGATCTTTTAACAATTAGGCTGAATCATAAAAAATTACTATATTCAGCCATTTTCAACCCAGAAATTGGGAATTGCAATGGCTCATAGGAGGCTAAAATTACAGGTCTATTTAAGGAAATAAGTTAGAAAGCTTACGAGTATCTTTGTAAGCTTTGCAGGATTTACTTAACAAGGGGGAAAGTACTGCAGGTTGTTCATTAGAGCACTGCAGTGCGCAGGGCTGTCAAGTCCGTGCTGATGGGTCTCCTCTGAGTTAGGTTCACACTGCAGTAAGGCTTTTCTACCAGACAACTACTCCTGCAACCCACCCCCCAAAAAGGGGGTCTAGAGACTGATACCCACTTTCTACTCCTTTCTGTGTTATAGCAAGTGGTGAATTGCTGGACATTACTATGTGAGTGGCCAAAGATCATGCCATGGTTCAGAGTTGCAACAAGTTACAGGGCTTTGGTCTACAAGCTATATAATTCAATAGTGACCTTTTCCTCTAGGCAAATCTGTTTCCATTTGTTGATGACCAGATGATTTGCCCAATGATTACTAAGTACAATGACTTACAGAATTGTGAAACATAATTGGGCCAGCAGAGCTTTAATTGTCTCAAATCAGGATGCAATTTCTCCACCCAGGGCAAAGAAGTGATTTTATAATTCAAAACAGGTCATGATTCTCGAAAGATGTTTTCTATCTAGGGCTTTTGTTGTTGGCTTCTTAACTTTTCTTTTAGGAAGCATTGTTAGTTTTAAATAGCCATTTTCAAGTTGCTTCTTACCCAGTGGTCTTCTGCATTTTATCAGTACTCTAAAACCCATGAATGTGTGATTCTCTCACTGGCATGTTCTATTATTATTGCTTTCTGAACCACACAGCTATCTATACATTTTTTGAGTAGTTGAATTAAGAATTATATTCTTACCAACTTAGGAAAACTGAAAAATTCCTAAGAAGTTTTAGCCTTCCCTCAAAAACAGTTTTAAATTTATCCATTATCCACCATGATATTTTCCCAGTAAATCTCCCTTCTACTGAAAAGTGGCTACACATTATCTACTCAACTCTACAACCTTGAGGTAGAAGGATGTGTTTGACTTTCTCCTGTGTGTAAGTTACAAAGGATCTTCAAGGTCAAAGTGAAAGAAGCTAACCATTTTGCACATTTTAATTTATATCGCTTTTCTCCTGAACTTTACACTAGAATTAGAAATTTTCTCAAATGAATGAATGAATGGATGCTATCAAAGAACTATGGTCTAGTGATGGAATTGGCAGACTATGACAACAAAATAAGATGTGCCGTGATGGGGTTGGCAGATAGCGTGGTGGTTAAATGCGCTGGACTCCCACATGGCCGACTGTGGTTCAAGTTCCAGACCTGGTGGCTTGCTTTCACACATTCTCTCTCTCTCTCTTTCTCTCTCTCTCTCTTTATGGTCAAATTAAAAATTAAACAAACAAACAAATAAATAAAGTTAAATAATTCTTAAAAAGAAAAAGATGTACTATGATAAGGGAAAGTTCAGAGAAGAGACTTGAGACTTGCAGCCTGATTTTATGGAGTCAAGGAAGTTTTCCTAGTATCTAAGTGTTCCTAGTATCTAAAAATTAAACATATTTTATATATTAATTCTTTTAAATTTATGTATTTCTTCCATGAGAGAGAAACAGAGAAAGAGGTGCCTCCTAAAGGTCTGCTGAGATTCACCCACAACTTGGGCCAGCCCAAATCACAGGCAGGAGCCCTGTGGCATGTGCAGGGAGACCCCTGGATGTGAACCTGGGACCCAGAGTGTTGTGTTATTGCTGCACCACCATCTGGCCACTAAACCTATTTTAAAATCTTCATGTCTTATTTCCCCCTATGTCTGCATAAACCTAAGTAAAAGGTTGAATATCTCAGGATGATTTTCCTCAGAGTACCATGTTGGGAATCTTCTTCCTGGTATCTAACCTCTTTCCATTTTCTTTTTCCAAGGAATTTGTTCTGCTCTCTGCTTATAAAGGGCTTGTTTAAGCCATTCACTCTCCTTTACTATGAACCAACACAACTGTGTTCTGTGATTGATTACACTGGGCACAAAGATCTTGGGAAAAACTTGTTACTAATATCATAAACTGTCACATTCAAAGACAATGTTTAGGGACAAAGTACTCCTAACCCAAAGAAGTGCTTCTCTGACAGTGACTATTTAATGCTGTGTCCAGTGAATGGGAAGTGCTGTTCGAATCAGGGGTTATCAAGGCAATGGCACACTTTCACTACTTTTCTCTACCTCAAGAACGAATTTCCCTATTTATCATAATTTTGAAAATGAAAAAAAGAAAGATGGGAGGAAAAAGAAGATAAGGACATTGGAGGGGTGTAGGAGAGAAATGGAAATGTGGGCAAGAGGAAATGACCATTCTCCTTCCAAAGTACATTTCTCACTTCTTAAAGAACATCTTTATTTTATAGCCACCCTTCCTCGATTGAGGCAGCATGACATTTTGTGAAAAGAGCATGGAATTTTCAGAGTTTGGATATGAGTCTTGCTTTTGCTACGTACTAACTGTATGACTTTTGGCACATCACTTAACCTCCCTAAGCCTGTTTTCTTCAGATATGAATGTCTATACCTAGCACGTAGAATTGCTATAAGGATTGTATGAATAAACAACATCTACTCTATGTATGTGTTATAGCTACAGAGTAGCCATCATAATAGCAAAGTTCTACTAGAATGGTCTATGAACAAAGAGGACAATTACACTGAAACCAAACAAGGTGACACATGAAAAGTTTTCATCATTGAGACAATTCCTACGAAGTTTCATTTACTTGTTCAGTATATGGCATCCCACATAGCACACATTCCTTTCCCCAAGCACACATCGCTTACTCAACTTACATGTGGTGAATTAAGGAGACTGGAGGGAAGGAGCGAATGAGAAGATTTGGGTTGCTGTAATGAGCTTGTCAGTACTAATACTCTGAGACAAAAGATATATTACTAACTTCTATACAATATACAGTAGAAACTATTGGCCTGGAAACCTCACTTCTAAAACTAGACACACTGTACACAGGACAGAGAGAAGCTCTAGCCCATTTTGGAAAATATTTTGCTTTATCTTTTCCTACCAGGAGAAAAGGTTGTTCACTGTTATTATGATAACCTCATTTCATTGTCTCTTCAGAACAATAAAATGCTCTTGAAGATCATTCCCAGGGTCTGTTTTTTAATATATTATAGAAAGTCTCATTGTTGATCTGAAATATCATTATTGTGCTATCATTCACTCATTCATTCATTGTAGATTAGACTTTCCAAACTGAACACTGATTATGAATCGGTGTTGTGCAGGGTTGAGGTCACATACATGTCCTTTTAAAGGACTGGTAACTTGGAAAGTTGCTGATCCAGAACCCCTCAATAGCTTTCTGTTAAGGCTAACTCCATCGTGCAGTGGTTAGGCGCTATGCAGAGGAAGCCCACAGCTGGATTCCACACATCTTCTTGCCCAGGATCCTGACAGGATGACATTTTCGAAGAAACAGATTATGGCATGTCCAGGTCTCACTAAAAAGTACATTCTGTCTCTCTCACACAAGCACATGTTAAACAGAAAAAGAAAAAAAAAAAAAAAGTAAAGAGGAAATAGTAAAATAAAATACCTCCTACCTCTCTTCCTCCCCAAATCCAAAAGTAAGAACTGTAGTTTCTTAAGACCTCTTTTATACTCAAAGTTGAAACCCTGAGGGTAGAAACTGTCTCTACCGCCTAATGTGATAGACAGTTGTTTCAGTCATATTAAGTTGTGAATGTCCTCTGTCTTTATGTCCTGCTCATCGAGATAATTAACCCCTGCATTCTAACTTTGATTGAAGAGGTTAGATTACCTCCTGGGAAGATGAAAATACTTATCTCTAGAAACACTGGAACCGTTCAGACTGTCAGGAAGGAAAGAAGGATGAAGGAAGGAAACAACAGAAGATGAGACAGGGAGGGAGGGAAAAGGAGAGAGAAAGCAAGCTAGTAGGTTCTAATGGACTTTCCATTTCAACCTAGGAATGAGATTTTTTTGTGTGTGATTTCTCCCCTCAGAAGCTCTGCTTAAAAGCAGGCTTCAATTTTGAATCACTCATCCCTCATACACCCAACCAGAACAAGTGTTTGCTGAGGGATTTATTAAAAATTTGGAAGTAATTTCTGTTGAGACTCATTTTGGCATGATAATTATGACTGCTCTAGAGGAATGTTTCATTAGATGTCTTGCAAAACACTGCTTCACTATCTTAGAATATGTTTCTAGTATTAAAAAACTGGATGGCAAGCCATAAGGATGGTAGTTTCCACTTCTCTGTATTTTATCCTTAACCAAGGGACTTTGCAGACTTTGGCCTTTCATTTCTTCAAGTGTGAGAGAGAGGAGAGACTAGCACTCTGTGGTTGAGGCTGCTAGTAGGCAGGGCAAAGGCCTCGTGGGAGGCCCCGTTTCATTCCCAGCCCACCCTAAAACCTGTGTGTGGTGGTTTGCATCAGTATTCCCAGCTACACAGAGGCTGAGGCAGGAGGATGGCAATACGGTGAGACCCTGTAAAGAAAATAGAAAGATAATTTCCAATATTAATCAACTCTGAACAACTAGTAAGTTTTGGATGCTCTGGGTTTCGTGGAAAACCACTTCATTGAGTTTGAAAATACTAAAATTGGTGCTATGATTTGAATGTGTCCCTCTAAAATTCATGTGTTAAAATCTGGTGACCCATTGTAATAGTGTTGAAGGAGACTTAATCCAATCATGGTTTTGAAAGATGGGGACTCTGGGGACCAGCAATTAGTTTAATGGCTATGTCGCTGGACTCCCACCTAGTCGACCGCAGTTCGCATCCCAGACCTGGTGGCTTAAATCTCATGTCGGGTGCGTGTGCATGCGTGCCCAAGATCCCAAGAGGAGAATGGAGGAGAAGGGATTGCGGCATGGCCATCCCCTCTGGGGGGTGATTTCTCGCTTTCTGTCTCTCTATCTCTCTCTGTCTAGTGAGCGCACGTGCCCTATAGCAAAAACCTCTCCAAAAAAAAAAAAGAAAAGAAAAGAAAGAAAGAAAGAAAGATGGGGACTCTGAGAAGTGATTAGACTTGGTAGATTCCCTGTGACTGAGTCCTGGTGGGTTTATAAGGAGGGAGAATGAGACAGGCAGAGCTTTGCTTTACTCTCTGCATGCTCCTGGCCTCCACTGCATTGTAATGCAGCGAGAAGATTGCATTACCTTATAATGCAGTAAGAAGAGATTGCAGTGCCCCCATTCCCCTTGGGGTGATTTCTCACTTTCTATCTTTCTGTCTCTTTCTGGTGAGTATATACACCCTAGGGCAAAAGCCTAAAAAAGAATAAGTAAGCAAGTAAAGTAAAAGTTACCACCAGGTTCTGGTACCATGCTCTTGGACTTCTGAGGCTGCAAAACCACAAGTAAAATAAACCTCTCCCAGGCTCAGGTAGTTCTGTTACGGGCATCAAAACAGACTAGAACAACTGGTACATACACTACATTAAAAGCATTAGTTATTCAACTAGGATTGTTAAATGGAAGCACATGTGTCCAAAATCAATATAACTCAATAAGTAATCGTAATTGTGTCAATGTATATAGACACTAATGACAGAGTGTAGATGTTATTAATATGGTTCATATTAATTGGAAGGATGAAATGTCTAAGTTTATTTATTTGTCAGGCACTTCATCTTATTTATTTTATACAACGATAATATCTATTTTGTTTTGATAATTTTATACCTGAATGAAACTAAGGCTCACAGAAATAACTGGTCCAAGGTCATACCGTCAGTAAAAGGCAAACCTCAAATTCAAACACCAAATTCTAATACTTTAAAGAGCTTGTTTAGGCCCTGGAATTTGATAGAAAGTGGATGAATATGGGAGATGTGTTGCTGAGTGAAGCAAATCAGGCAATGAAAGAGAGACATTATATGTCTCCACTTAACATATACCGACTGTCAGCACTCTATGGCAGAGACTGAATGGACTCTAGGGGACCAGCAGTTAGCGTAATTAATGGCTATGTCACCAGACTCCCACGTAGTTGACTGAGGTTCGCGTCCCAGACCCGGTGGCTTAAAACTCACACCGGGCGTGTGTGCGTGTGTGCCCAAGATCCCAAGAGGAGAACGGAGAAGGGATTGCAGTGTGGCCATCCCCCCTGGGGGGTGATTTCTCGCTTTCTGTCTCTCTCTCTCTCTCTCTGTCTGGCGAGCACACGTGCCCTATAGCAAAAAAAAAAAAAAAAAACTCTCAAAAAAAATTGTTATGGATCCTAGAGTGGGGGAGGGGAAGAGCATAGGAAAGGAAATTTGAGGGGAAAAATGGAGAGGTAAGATATTTGTGTGACGTGGATATGGCTTATTATTTGTTGATGAGGACATATGTATGTTCTCAATTCTGCTGGACAGAGGCGTGTGTCACGCTGGGTAAAGTCTCTTTACAATCTAAATGATGTATAGCAATTAAATGTATAAATAATGAAAATTAATACATTTTTAAAAAGAGAGAAAAATAGTGCTTGTTTCTTCCACATAACATAGGGCTGCCTCGATTAGGTAAGGCTGACTGTGGAATAGAGATGCCATTTCTTCTAAATGGAAGTAACATAGTTTGGGAGAAAGGAAAATTCTTCCAGGTGTATAAAACTTGATCAAAAGCAAGGGGGCCACCTTACCCGACCTTCTCTGTGTAGTTGGTTAAGGACAAATCAAGCCCAGAACACTTGATGGAAATTGGAACCTGTGCCAGTGTGTGGTCACCATGAGAGGCTGGAAAGATTGTCTGATTAGCAAAAAATAAAAAAAGAAAAAAAAAAAGAAAAGAAAAGAAAGAGAGCAAGGAAGCAAAAATGATAATAAAATATTTCTGGAGACGCAAAGCAAACCCTTGGCATGTACCATAAGACAATTGATAATTTAGAGTTAACATAAAATCTCGAAATGCTTCAAGCATTAGGTGATGCAGAGATTTCTGAGAGCTAGGTGGGTCAGAAAGTCAGTGGGAGGGACAAGCTTCTTAAACTTAGAGAGGGGGATGCAGAGTGGGAGGATGTTTCTGGATGTGTGGGACCAGGAAGAGAGGGACCAGGGTGAGGGGCGATGCAGGGCCTGGACTCTTCCAGAAGCTCTCTCTGAGTGTGGTAGGACCTGGGCGGGGTGGGCAGTGACTGAAGTGTCAGAGGATGAATAATACATTGTAGGGAGAAAGTGAGGTAAAAGATTTCGGAGAAGGGAAGTCATTAGGAAGGCACTCTGAAAGCTGGGAAGAAGACTGGATGACCTCCCAGCAGATAAGAATGTGGGTGCTCTGGGGAGCAGCATCATGGAAACTATGATGTGGCAGATTTTAATCAGAAGGGAGTAACGATAGTTCAGGAAATTATGCATGCATTTTAATGGTACTTTCCCATCACTTAGAATTCAAGCATTTGGGGACCCCTCCAGTACGATGACAAGCCACAGTTAGAGAGGCCAGACCCTCTGCCGAGCATTTTACAGCATTTAAGCTGATCTTGATTACCTATTCAGTATAAAGATTTTTTACTACCTCACTCCCCACTTTAAAAAAAATAATTAATTGGGGCCAGCATTTAGTATGGTGATTAAGGTGCCTGGGCTCCCACATGGCCGACCGTAATTTGGCCTGGTGGCTTTAAACTCACACCAGGTGCATGTGCATGCATGCCCCAAATCCCAAAATGAGGATGGAGGAGAAGTGATTATAGCATTCCCAATCCCCTGGTGGAAGGGGGGGTAGGGGGAACAGAGGGTGATTTTTATGTCTCACTTTCCATCTTCCATCTCTCTCTCTCTCTGTGAACACATGCACCCTATGGGGGGGGAAAAAAAACTAAAAAAAAAGAAAAAAAAGGAATAAAGAGTAAGAAAAAAAAAAAAGGATAACAAACAACTAAGCTAGCAAGTTATAAGGGCAAGGATAAGAAGCAAGGCATATGGCCAGCTGGTGGTGGTGGTTAAGGCGCTGGACTCCCACATAGCCAACTGTGGTTCGAGTTCCACACCTGATGGCTTGCTTTCTCACTTTCCCTCTCTCTCTCTCTCGTCAAATTAAAAATACTAATAATAAATAAAATCAAATAAATAATTCTTTAAAAATATAAAAGAAAAAAGAAAGAAAGAAACCTCGTAGCCTGAATCCAGAGTGCTCAGCTGGAGATGCTATACCCTGGCCCACCACCAGGATCATAGGTAGGAGTAGTTTTAAGTCCCACAGAAACTCCAAAGGCAATTACAATTGTTATCTCTCAACATACAAATGTTAAAACAGATGTTTCTAAGTCCCTACCAGATACAATAATATAACAAGCAAGAATCTGATGACTGTTCCTGTGTGACAGGCATTTTTCTAAGTACTTTACGTGCATTCGTTCATTTAATGCTCACACCCTGTGGAGGGATAATATCTTCAATTTTAGAGACGAAACTAAGACTTGGGTTGGTTATATAATTTTCCCATGGTCACACAGCTAGTAAGTGGCAGAGATGGAATTTCTAAGGTGTTATGATAAGGAAATAGAAAAAATGCTTAAGAGAGACCTGAAGAAGTAAGAAAGCACACATGAGTGAGGGGAATAAGAAAAAGGTACAAAGAGAAGGCATTTGAATTGAGATTTGAAGAATTGGGTTGGTTGAATGGCAGACAGTAGTTCAAAATGCGGGCTGAGAGAAGGCAAGTTGGAAAGACTAAGAAGAGAGATCATTCATGTTAGGTGCTCAAAGGATGGGTGCATAAGTGAATGGGTGCATGAATGAATATCTGACTGAATCAATGGGGAACACAAAAGCTCAGTGGTAATGGTCATTGGAAGGAGACTAACCAAAAAGACATCAAAAAGGCACTGGAATTTTACAAAAAGGAAATGGTCGTAGAAAATGTTTAGACTTAACCAAATTGGATCTGAAAGGGTAACCCTATATTTTGAAAGGTTCCTCAAGAGTAGAAGATGGCATCTGAGGGGCCAGCAGGTGGCGTGGTAGTTAGGGCCACTGGACTTCCACATGGGCGACTGTGGCTCAAGACCTGGACCTAGCAGCTTACTTTCTCACTTTCTCTCTCACTCTTGCTCTCACTCTGCCCCTCTCTGGCCAAATTAAAATAAATAAATAAATAAATAAAGTTAAATAAAATAATTCTTAAAAAGAAAAATAAAACATCTGAATTTAGAAGGAAGATCATTATGTATATCCAGCAATTAACTTGGCTTCTAGTGTTAGAATTAATTTCTATGGGTAAAAAAGAACTAAACATTGAAAACACTTTTAGGTCATGCAAAATTTTGTACAGTGCTACCTTTCCATATAAATGAATTTAAGAAGAGAAGGGGAGAAAGAGAGAGAGACAATCAATTAACTTTTAACAAAATTCTGCCTAGTTTCAAGAAAAAGGTTCAGTGTTTGCACATTTGAAATAGCTGCCTCCATGAAATAACATTGGAACCAGAGAATATACAGAGTATACAAAAGGATGAGATTTAGCAAAGGTAAGTTGGGAACAGGCCAATCAGTGTATTTCTTTTTCTGTTTTGTTTCGTTTTGTGTGTGTCTGTGGTAATTTAGACAAGGTCGCACTGTGCTGAGATCCTCCTACCTAAGCCTCCCAGCTACACAGGCACCCACCATCATGCAAGTCTTTTTTTTTTTGGATGGAATGGGAATCAAACCAGGGTCTCCCATGTGGCCTCAGCCTGCCAAGTGGCAACAACCAGAGGATACCATCACAGTTGGGTCCTGCATTTATTTTATTTTATTTTTTTCTTTTCTGAGAGAGAGAGACAAGGGCCGCCATTGGGATCTTCCTTCTCCCCACCCCTCTAGCCAGCCAAGATATGGGCACACCCACCCATATGGCTCCAGTAATACCCTTCTGCCTGTGAAGCCATAGCTGAGTCTGCATTTTCTTTGTTTCTTTTTCTTTTTTTAAGGTTGAGGTTCTGGGAACTTGATTTACATTGAGGAGAAATTTGAGGTAATATTCTGGGAATGTGAGACAGAAATTTCCAGTCTCTCTAAGTCTTCAAAATTGTATCTGGAATTTAGTTACTGGTATGACCTCCTTAGGACTTGCCAGATGTCAGAAGGGTTTTGGGGTTTTGTTTTCTTAATGCTTGAGATTCTTTACACAGTCTACTGGAAGAAGAAAAAAGATGACTCATTCCAAAGTAATCTCATTCATGAAGTGCATGGAGCCATTTTTCTAGCAGGTAGCTAGCTCTCTTAAATTACTCACCGCCTCACAGTCTAAGTAAATCTGAGTCTGTGATCGTTAGGACACGAAATGTCTAGGAAAATAAAATCGAGAGGGAACTCTCGGCAAAGTTAAGCTGTCAGTTGATACAGATTGGAAGGCTTTGATCCTGTCGTGATGTGAAGGCTTCAGATGTTAATGATGACTATGTAAAACAGTCCAGTATGGAAGCATCTAAGATAAAATTCTTGTAAATTTTTGGCCAGGAACCTAAAACTTGCTTCAGTCTGTGGCTTCAATTTTTGTGCCAAATTAGAAGGCACTTTGCTGGCTCTTTTTTTATAGAAGGACCAAATGAGATAGATTGGAAATATGTACTTTGAGCAGCCAGGCAAAGAAAGTCTCAGGAAGTTTGCCAAACAAGATTTCCAAATAAAATGTTTGGGAAAGAAAACAGGGATGGACTTTGCAGATGCTGGATGGGTTCCACCAGCCATCTGTGCGGAGTTGCTTGGTATCACATCAGCTGAGAGCTACGAAGTGGCACAAAACTATCAGCGGTAACTGCATTGTCACACGGGTCCGTCTATTTAGCAGGCAGCCCTCTGTTTCCCAAGGTAAAGTATCGGTCTGTAGCTGTGTTTCCTGAGAGAAACCACAACAATGACCAAAATTATTTAAACAGGAAGAAATTTCAGCCATCGAACTGTTACCTCAGTGCTCATGCATTAGCAGTTGAAGGCAGATTAATTTACTTCCGGTGAGCTAAGTGCATTCTTGGCTCGCAAAGGGGAATCATTTGCTCACTTAAGCCAAAGATCCCATTTTTGACGGCAAGTGTCACCGCCTGGATTTCCCTTTGACAGTCTGGCAACCCCACACCCCTGTTATAGTATCCATTTATTTGTCTTATTTTCAGCCAGATTAATCCATTCTGTTTTGACAAGAAGACTGATGGGTAATTGATAACTGTGATAGACACAAACAGAAGAGTTGGATGCTGAATAATTCAGCACTTTTCAGTATCAATAAGAGAACAGGTTGAAGAATTTGTGTCTCTATTTACACTTAAACTAAACTAAGTCAGCCCAGACATTTATGCTGCCAGTCTATCAGAAAACCAACAGTGTACATTCGGTTTCCACCCGACAAAATGTTTTATAAGCTTGTAACAATATGTGTGAAGCTGCCAGAATAATAAATAGGTACAGCAGCCCATGCATGCTAATGTTATGTTGTAAGCAGTTTTGTTGACAAGTGCTAATACTTCTTTCATACTATCATCAAAAGCAGCTAATACAACAGCCATTATTTGCTGGCTTTCCAAGCAAGACATGATGGATTGTGACCTTAATATGGGTTAGCCGAGTTTTGAAAGTTAAACAACTTGCAATAAATCATAGAATTATTACAATGCAGTTTAATTGGTTAAGGACTGTTTATTTCCTAAACAGGGTGAAAAATTTCTGTTTCGGCACTTTTAATTTGCAAAGTGCATTTTCATTATGAATGGCAGTTTAATATTCTGCTCTTTTGTCATGCAAAATATGCAACACACAGGCAATCTATTAATTGGACAAAAATGCATTGCAAGCGTAAATTATCCTTTATATCATCACTTGTGAGCTTTTACATCTATTAAATGTGTTAAATGGAACATAGTTAAAGACTGTACAACTTGCAGGCTACTTCTGAAATTTAAGTCAAGCTGCAAGATGATTTTAATGACCTTTATTTTTGGCAAAATAAAGTAATTAAGTAATTGTAAATAGAAAGGGCAATTTAAAGAGTTACTGCTTCCTTAAGGCATAGGTGCATATGTTTTATTGATTCAGCAGTCTTGAGAAACAGACAATAGCTGTTTCATATTGATATGTCTTGAGAAATGGAGCGCAGCTTTGTGCATTTCCTTCTTTCTTTGCTACGGTATAATTTCTAGAGCAGAAATTTCCATGGGCAAATGTGTAGAAGTAGGTGAGTAAGGCAGTAGCGAAATGGTATTGCGCGGAGCTCAGCACGGCTGAAGAGCTGCCTCCATTTGCTGTGGTTCAGCGGTGTGCCTCTGCAGGGCGCTCTTCAGAGCACAGCAGCAGTAACCAAATACTTTGTACTAGAAATGTTGAGATGACGTCTGTTTGATTTTTCAGAATGCCAGATCTCTCGATGTGTTACCGTAAGACTTCCTTAAAATGCATACAACCTATTCGTTTACGCATGACTCAGAGCCTATATCTCCTATTTATGGACACCTTGGTGGACCTTTTAAATACTTATGGCTTCTACTGACTTCAAACCTTTTCCAAAGATTGGCCCAGATAAAGAAGGGATCCTTTCGTGCTGCCATTCCATCTCCTTCAAAGATGCCCGTTGTCAGTATTCAAACTTTCCCGGGGTAAAAAAGAGTTCATGTAAGAGTGTGTCTTCTGCTGTTTTGAAAGAAAAACCTAAAGAACGATTTATCATTCACAAACGGAATACATTAAAATGTAAACTGTCTAAACTTATACGATAAATACAGGTAGAAACCAAAAGTTGTGCAAATTGAGAAAAATTGTTGCTCTTTTTTTATGTTACACAGAAAGCACAGTTGTGCTTCAGTTTCTTAGATACTTCGTTCTAAAAAGCAAAAGAAAACAAGTGACAGGATTTTAACCCTGCACTAATGTTGATCATTTCCCCTCCTGTTTAAATGTCATTCTTCCCTAAGCTTTGCAATATCTCTGCATCAGAAGAGATGAGGAACAGAGAGAGATGAGAAAGGAGAGCAAGGGAAGTGGGAGAGAGAGAGAGGCAGAGAGAAACTGGTACTATATTCCACTGATGGTACTTTTATATATGCCTTGTGATGAAATAAGGAGGTACTACCCAATAAGTAATACATAATTTTTTAAATTCATCATCATTTAGCATTATAAGGTACTGTAATTTTTGATGATTTAATGCTTTAAATATACTTCTGAATTTTATAGATAAGATCATTTTATGAGCAAGATAATAATTATTTGGAAAATAGAAATGAATAGAAGCAAAACTATTAAGGCAATAGGAAGTTGAATTGATTATAGTATTTTCCGGGGCACTTTTCAGTCATAAATTTATAGACTAAATCTACATACTATATAAAGATTAGAGGATTTCCAGAAAGCTTAGATATATAAAACTAAAAATGCAAGGCCTAGAAACTAAATCATTCTGTTAATATGATTTTTTTCAGATATTACGTTCAATTTCTTCCCATATTTTAGTATGAAAAATTTTATACATACAGAAGGTTTAAATGTTTTTACAATAAATTCCTCAATATCTATCACGTTGATTCTACCATTTTACTATTCTTGCATTTTCATGTATCTATCCATCTTTTACCCATCCTTCTTATTTTTTGATGGATTTTGGAGTCCATAGGCAGCTATCAGTAAACTCTTCTCTCAGTATTTCAGTGTGCATATCATCAGTTGGACTGCAAGGTTTGCTTACAGTTCTTTTTTTTCTTTTGAGAAGGAATTTGCATACGATGTCATGCACAGATCTTAAATATAGCACTTGATGAGATTCAGCAAACATTTAGTGAGTTCTGGCCATGTTGCTGGACTCAGGTAACTACAGAAGGAAGCTCAATCCATATAGAATAATCAAAGGCTCCATCTTCTAATTACTCACCGTTGGTAGTATGCAATCATCTCTAGGACACCTCTGACTTTGGGTCACTTCTGCGGGTCTCAAGTTGTTCTGTTCTGCTACAGTTAGTTCATAGAGTTGGGTTCTATTGACAATTACTATACTGTGTGGTGTGTATCTGTTATGTACAAAGCATTTCACTAAGTGCTGTGAAGAACACAAATCTGAAGATAGAGAATCTGAGATATGGAGTCCACCAAAGAGCTTTCAGGAAAAATGGGCTACACTCAAAATGGAAGGATACAAGATGGTATATAGTAAAAGCCACGTGACCAAGAGAGAGATTGTAAACAGAGTTCAGAGAGAAGTGAAAAGAATGTCCTAGACCATTTGGGGAAGGCTCTGCTCCTACCTTGCTTGTTTTTCCCAAACACACCAAGTTTATACCCTCACAGCAGCCTTTGCTCCAGCTCTCTGTCCTGCCTGATTTGCAATGTATGGCACCCCCCAAAAGTCAGATGACATCTGCATTAGGCAGGGTTTCTTCCAGACTTAATTTTTATGATACATTTTCATATCAGGAACACAGTGTTGGGCTTATTCCTCCAAGGTTTCTTAGTGTACCTCAGTTTGTGAAAGAATATCTATGGATTTGAAGCCTTGAATACTTCTGTATAATTGAACTTGGAGAAGCTTTGGAATATATGGTATCATTTAATCCTCACAGTTATCTGTGAGATAGACACTGCCTATATGGAACTTACCTATATAGACTGGGAACTTGGAGAAATAAAGTCACTCTTCCTTCATCTAACTGAGGCTCAATGATTCTATTTCTGCAACTCTCAGAACTGCCAAATAAATACTCGCTATTACTGTTGTTTGAGGGGAGGGGGCTGAGACAAAGCATTAACCACTACTGCAAATTATTGAAATCTTCATATTCCTCCATCTTTCTTTACCATTGTACCCCTCCAGCACCCACTCTTCCCACTACCTACTCAGCATTTCTCAACCTTTAACTATTGTGATTTTCAATCTTAGGACTAAGTATAGTTGTTTAATAAGTTTTCCAAAAAATGTTAGCAGCATATAACCATCTTCATAAAAATTAGGGATCCTTGAGGTGTCAAACTAATGCACAAACAGTTGACAAAGCTCAATATCGAAGAAGAGACAAACTTAAATGCCTATTTTGTATAGGTGCGACCTACTCCTTTGAAAAGGCCATGTCAATCTCAAATTTCTGTTATTGTTTATCATCTAAAACAATGTTCAGTAATGCCTCATTCCTACTTGAGAGTTGTCCTAATATTTCTCCTAGGGAACATGTCATTTTGAGTTATGTACATACTACTTAGACACAGCAAAAACAAATGTAAAACCAAGGACACTGGATCTTTCTAAAGCCGTTTTTAAATGATATGCAAGAGAATAATCATAGCATGCTAATTTAGAGATCTCCTATTCTTAATGTTTTTTGTTCTTGCTTCTTCAGTGGCCTTAGGCAGAATTCTGTCATTTATCAAAGTCACTTCTACATCTGAAATTCCATTCTTCAGTATTAAAAATATATCGTTTTAAAAGCGAACATAATTTATTGTTCAGAACGTTAGTCTATACAAACCTTAACTACTACTTGTTAATAATGGTTTTAAAATATTCTAGCACGCCTTGACCTCTAAGTACTTTATGCACAATGGCAAATCAGTTTATTAAGATAAAATCTTACTCTTTTTATAAGTTATGCAAAGATCATATGTATTGAGAACAAGAAAGATATTTGTATGATATTTTTTCATTGTAACTAACTATGTGATCTCTCACAACTTTTCAGTAAATTGCAATTCCATTACTTTATATTCTCCAAGGGGGTAAAGAATGTACTTAATTTTTTGGTAAAACAAATAAATACCCTGAGTTGGTAAAAGTATCAATTACAAGAGTGTCTACCCTAAAAGTCACATTCATTTTGTTTGTTATTGCAAGTTATTAAAAGGCTTCCAGGCATGCATATAAAACCTGAAAAACAACAGTCGAATCTATCATATTAAATTAAAATCCCTCCATAAAAAAGTAAACCCAAATAGTTTATCAGTTAGGGAATGCCATGCTGCCCCAGAAGTCAATACAAATAAGACTTTATTAAAACATAACTAAAATGAAGTTCCACAGAACCCTCAAGGAATTCTTGTGTCTCATTCAAATATGGAGAGTAAAACTACGTCAGCTGACCTTAATTCCCTTCAGGTAAGAAGGGGAGAAAAGAAAAACAAATTCCAGTTGAGAATCACACTAGAGAAAGAAAACAAGGCCTCGGAAGAGAATGGATGAAACATTAACTGCACCTGGGGTTAGATAGGTCTCTGTACCGCTCATCCTCTGATACGCATTCTAGTGCTCAGAATCTTTGACCATTTGTCTAGTACTTAATGTACTTTCTCAAGTCAACGCCTGCAATTCTTTGTAGCTGCCATGAGTAGGCAGTCCAGCTAATTTTCTGTTTTCAGTTATTCTGTAGTAGCTTTGACATATCATTAAGTATTCCTTTCATAATAATTCTCTTTTTCCCCAAAGCAACTCTCATGTATGTTTTCAGAGTAATTCAAAGGTTATGCTCAGATTTTAACAATTAGCCTATAGTAGAGATAAGCTAAGCTTCCACATATATACAGTTCCCAGCATGTTAGCTGTAACTCTAGCCAGATGAATGTTATCACACCCCATCTCAAGCCTGGTCTTCTATATTGTCATGTTCAATGACTACAAACTACTTCCTGGAATGGATGTTCCAAAATATATCACATGAATAATCCATAATTGGACATTTGGATTATTTTGTTAAATGGTGTCATGATGGGGCAGGTGGTGACACAGAGGTCATAAAGTGCAGTGCTCTGCAAGGCTGACCTACATGAGGAAGGTCTCGTATCTGGAATATGCCAGGCATATGCATGCTCATGATTTGGGGCAGGCTGAAGCTGAGGGTGGATTATGGCATCAAAACCCTTAGGGGAGGGACCAGCAGTTAGCGTAATGGCTATGTCACTGGACTCCCATGTAGTCGACTGTGGTTCAAGTCCCAGACCCGGCAGCTTCAC
The DNA here is from genome assembly GCF_000334495.1 of Tupaia belangeri chinensis. NCBI lineage: Eukaryota > Metazoa > Chordata > Mammalia > Scandentia > Tupaiidae > Tupaia > Tupaia belangeri. Next base: position 140,838 of record NW_006199974.1, on the reverse strand, counting down.
GCCGGGTGCGTGTGCGTGCGTGCCCAAGATCCCAAGAGGAGAATGGAGGAGAAGGGATTGCGGTGTGGCCATCCCCCCCGGCGGGGGATTTCTCGCTTTCTATCTTTCTGTCTTTCAGGCAAGCGCACGCAACCTATAGTGAAAAAAAAAAAAAACTCTAAACAAACAAACAAACAAAACCCTTAGGGGATGCTCCTTCTCTCTCTCTTTCTCTCTCTCTATGGGACTGGCAGGTGGTGGTGGTGTTAAGCGCACTGGGCTCCCACATGGAAGACCATGGTTCAAGTCCTGGACCTGGTGGCTTGCTTTCTCACTTTCTTTTTCTCTCACTCATTCACTCTGTCCCTTGCTGGTCAAATTGAAAAAGTAAGACAGAAAGAGAGAGAGAGAGGGAGAAAGAAAGAGAGAGAAAGAAAGAAAGGGAGGGAGAGAGGGAGAGAGGGAGGGAGGGAGGAAGGAAGGAAGGAAGGAAGAAAGAAAGAGAGAGAGAGAAAGATTTTTAAATAATTCTAAAGGGAAAAAATCCCTTTGGGATGCTGCTTCTCTCTCTTTCTCTCTCTCTCTCTCTCACAGAAGAAATAAACTTTAACATTTCTTAAAAGTCATGATAAGAATTCTTAAACTCTTTGAATACCTATCCAGGTAGGTAATGACTAGAATATTAATGCTGTAAATATGTAGACCACAAATACAAACAAAACATTAGCAACAGTTTTCAGAGTTGCATAACAAAGCAATTTTCTAGAGAGATAAAAAAAAGTTATTTCATTGTTACCTTCAGCCTTTCTGCTTGCTTTTTGTGTACCCAGTGAACTACAGACATCAAAGTAACACAAATGGCTTTCTTCATTGTTTGATTAGCTTTGTAAAGAAGCCATCCTCCTGATAAATGGTATGCAGTCTTTCATACTGTCTCCCAAATAAGGAAGATATAGACTTACTTCTGCAAACACAAAAAGGGAGGTATTTGTGATGGTGGGTGTTTGAGGACACACCGCCATGCTTCCTATGTAAACTTACTTGGGTGTTTACCTGAGAAATTAACCTGTATGGAACAATTTCGTTCTGCAGCAAGATGTACCTTGAAGCTATATTGAGGCCAATACAGTACAAATTAATGTTATTATTTTTGTATATTAAAAAAATAATTATTCCTCCTTTCATGCAATCTTTCCTAATAATGCAATTACTAAAATATCCTTTGTGGGAAAAATCTGAAACTTTTGTATGAAAAAAAACTACTATGGGTTGGAGGGAAGAGACATGTTTTTTCCAAGCTTTATTTCTATAGCGAAAAAGTCAAAATGTTTCATTGGCCCATTTTCTGTATCATTAACCCTTACTTCTGAACTCCTGTGGCTTCACAGCATCAATATCCATTTGGGACCTGCAACAGTCCAAACCAATTAAAAGCAAAACAAAACAAAACAAAACAAAAGAGTCAAACAATATTTCATGTTGCGTTTTAAGTGAAAGTATTAGGAAGTCTGAGAAGACTCAACATATGAGTGTGTCTTCAAAACATTCTTGAAAAAATACATTAGGAAAAAATATTGAGACCAGCAGTTGGCGTAATAGCTATGCTGCTGGACTCCCATGTCGTCAACTGCATTTCAAGTCCCAGACCCAGTGGCTTAAACTCATGCTGGGCGCGTGTGTGTGCATGCCCAAGATCCCAAGAGGAGAATGGAGGAGAAGGGATTGCGGCGTGGCCATCTCCCCTGAGGGGTGATTTCTCACTTTCTGTCTCTCTGTCTCTCTCTGTCTTTCTGGCAAGTGCATGCGCCCTATAGCAAAAACCTCTCAAAAAATAATAATAATAAAGTAAAATAAATATTAAAAAATAAAAATATACATGGATTTCAACATTATTTTGCTAAAAATAAACTTGCACTTTAATTCCATTTTTACATGAACTTTTAAAATACTTGTGTATATGAGCAGCACAGTGCCTCGTACTTTGTTCACACTTCCCAGAAAGTTTCACTGACCTCAGTACATTTACATGACCCTGAAAGAAACCTCAAGGGACACATACATATGTTTGCCATTATTTAAGCAATATGTAAAGCTCATTAAGAATTGTGAATTAGCTAAATATGGCAGGTCATTAGACATGGCAGATTCTTCAAAAACCTACCAGAAATGACAGTAAAAGTATTTTTATAAGACATATAAACTCATAAAAACAAAACGAATGGGAGAGAAGACAGCAATGTTGAGAAATATCAGCAATTTGGGAACCATAAAACAAGTGAAAGTTGGAAGTTATAACCTAACTGCTCACAAAAGTCAATCTAACTGGAAGAGGGGATTCACCCAACAGAACTCAAGAAAGACTCTTCATTCAGAAGCACCAGTTATCTTGGGAGACAAAATAGTGGAAATTTGGAAGTTTCCAAGTCCACAATCCCCTCCTTCACTGGCTTATTCTCTAAAGATAATTCAACCAGGAGCACCACGGGTTGGACGTGATGTGAAGAACTGAAAACAGGAAGTGAGCTCCTGCTACCCCTGTCCTTAGAATCGCACCTGCCTGTCATTTACCCGCCAACGGGAGATTCTTTCCTAGATGAACTAAACAGCTCTAGAATAAAGAGCCTTAGATAATGAAAGTCTGAAAGGCTTCCAACAATTCTAGCTCCAGTGAAACCCCTGTCGATAGCATCTCCACCACACACACATACACACACACACACACACACACACACACACACACCTTCCAGAGCATTTTAATGCCTTCTACTTAAATATAAATATATAGCCTAGAATTACCCACATACCCTAGATGGTTGGGACAAATCTCTAAAATAAATAAAAGAAATCAAAAGAGAGAAATAGAGAGAAGAGAAAAAAAAAAAAAGGAACCCACGGGGATTAGAAATGCATTATCACTAATGATCTAGATCTTTAATGATCTAGAGATGAAGCTGCGTTTGATATCAGATGAATACTTTGGAAAAAATCTATTATAAATATTCTCAAGAGAATTAAGGATATTGGGTTCATATAACAAAGAAAGGCATTATAGAAAAAGTAATCTATCAGAAAACAGAAATTTTAAAATTCTGTAAAAGCCTGAAAGATAATGTTGAGAAAGTCTGCCACAGTATAACACAAAAAGAAAAATATATGAAAAAATAAGAGAAAATTTAGGAAGTTGGAAGAATGAGTCAGGATGTTTTTCCAACACGCAACTGAAAAGAATCCCCTCCCCAAAATAGGAGGGAAAAAAATGTCAGAGAAAAAATTAGTAAAGAACTAATCATTGTTTTCCAAGTTAAATGATCAGTTCTGATGAAAAAGATTTACCAAGTTCACTGCACAATATATGAAAAAAGACCCACACCAATGTATATCATCATGAGCTTTTATAACACTGGAGATACGCAAGAGAAGACAAAGCAGAGTGCTCATATGCAGGAGACTGGCAATCAGAATCTCATTGTTCATCTCAGAAGCAACACTGGAAAGGGAAACAGTGCTTTCAAAATTCAGAAGGCATGGCCCAGTCCCTGCGTAGCACTGTGTGAAGCTGGAACCATACGAGAGGCCTGGATCCAACTCCTGGGCCGACCTGGACAGGCTGGCTGTAGTGGTACACCCCTGGCATCCTGGCTGACTGGGAGCTGGCACAGAACATCCCATTGGCAAGACCCTGTCAAAAATACCACTGTGTCTTTCTCTCTTACTTCCTCTGTCTCTCCCTTTCTTATAAAGGGTGGGGTGGGGTGGAGTCGGGTGGAACCAGACCCATGCAGCAGTAATGCAACTGGAACTACCTGGGAAAGATCCTGGGCTCGTGTCCTGAGCACACTGGGTGCCTGTGAGAGTGCCTGGGATCCAGGCCTACTGAGAATGGGAGTGGATCATGGTGTGAAGACCCTGTTGGGGATGCCTGTCCCTCTTTCTCTCTCTGTCATGAAAGAAAAAAATTGACTGAATTCTTAAAACTTCAGAAGGCATGAGATAGAGGCATTTTTTCACATACAAGACTTGTGTTTACCTCCTATGAATCCCCTTTAAAGGAAAATGCTAGAATATGTGCATTGGCAAAATAATTGAGTAAACCAAGAGGAAGCTAGGAGATCTAGGAAATAGGAGATCTAACATGAGGGAAACAGAAGAAAGCCCCAGAATGATGCGGTGCTACAAGGCTAGACAGTCTAGAAGGGAGGTTATAGGAAATCTCCAAGAACCAAAAGATAAGAGCCACGAATGGGCCACAAATGTGGGGAGACTAGTTCCCTTGGAGTGGCTGGGCCGGGACTGGAGTGATCAGAGTCCCAGGCTGGTGTATCAGGCTTTTAACACCCTCTCCGCATTTCCCACAATGAACTGCATCATTATTAATATTATTTTCTATGTGTGTCACGACATAGAAAGGATTAAAAAGTATTCTAATACATTTTTGATGTGCTGAAACAGTCAGAAAATGGGATAGGTTTAACAAATCTATTGAGAACATTTAAAAGCCACAGAAGGTTACTGTGACAAACACTGGATTGAGACCTGAAAACTATTCCCAACCCTCTTTTCCTTTGAATGCTTCAGTGTAGAGGCTACAAAGCTGCAATGCTCATTTTTCCAGACTGCCTTATGCCTAGGTCATGTGACTTAGTTCAGACCCAAAAAGCATAGGTAGAAGCCATTAAGTAGAGTCTGGAAAAGCAGCTCCTCCTCGTCTTGATGACTAGGCCACACACTAAGGCTGGAGGAACATTGCACAGGAGGAAGCCTGGGTCTTTGGGTAAACCAAGGTGTCTTCTCCTCATGGTTACAAGTAGCTATACCATATTGAGTAATCAATAGATATCTAAAATCAATGAGCTATGAAATACCAATATTTCTTGACAAAACACTATGTAAGAGATATGGAGGTAAATTCCAGAAAAAAACAGATCCTTGTACATAGTGGTTGCTCTGAGTTGTGGGGAAGGGGAGACAATGAACTCTGTCTACCGTTCTGAATATTTAGGTTTTTAAAACTATGTGTGTGTATTATAGATACAATTTAATATTAATTTAAAGTACTCAAAGGTTCCAAAAAGGCAAGAGACAATTGCATTGAAATAATATCCTTATATTAAAGGCTCAAAGGTAGCTGATGGGATTTGTTTTTTGTTAAGCTAAACTATGCTGCAGAAAGCAACATTCCCCAAATCACAGTGGCTTTGAAGTACCCAGCAGTGGTACAACGGTAATGTGCCACTCCACGATGCTAGAGCCATAGGGAAGACTAGGGTACAGTTTCTAGACTGACTGTACATGCCAGGTGCATATGCACTTGTGGTGTGCCCACGGTCCTGACTCACTGGGAAGGTGGCGGGGAGGGGGGAGGCAGGGAGGGGAGGGGAGGGAATCAAAATGAGAAACCCTGTTGAGAATGCTGTCTTTCTCTCTGTCTCTTGTCTGTCTCACTCATGAAAGGAAGGGAAAAATAAAACTTAAAAAAAAAAAAAAAAGAATCAAGATCTATTCCTTGGACAGACTAAAATACTTAACTGGTTTCCTTCCAGTCTATTTCATGGCTATTGTGAAAATCTAGATATTTAAGTAGTATATAGATATATTTTGTTAGAAGTACATGTATAAGTTTTGTTATAAGAGTTGAGTTGTATTTCTACTGGGAAAATGTTTCAATCAGTTGAAACTTCTCTAACAAATTGCCATAGATTGGGTAGCTTAAATAATAGATACTTATTTCTCACAGCTGGAGGCTAGGAAGTCCCAAAATCTTGATCTTGGCAGGTCCATTGTCTGAAAACAGCCTGCTTCCTGATTTGCAGATGACCATCTTCTCTTTGTTTCTTCACATGGCAGAACAGAGCACAGCAAGGAAATGCTTGTGTTTATTCTTAGAAGTACACTAATTCCATTCCTAAGTGCTCCACCCTTATGAATAATTACTTCTCAAAGACCCCAACTCCAAGCCATGACATTGAAGGTTAGGACTTCAACATATGAATTCAGAGAGAGGGGTGGATATATTCAGCCCTGGGCAAAGGAAAATAAGCAATAAACTAAGGTGAAATGTTTTAATTGAGATGAAGAGTAAGACATTATTCAGTCCTGATCCAACTGGAAGCAGTTTACTTTCCTTTAGAAATAATTTCAGAGTTTTCCCAGGTTTATACTCTTCTTTTCTTGTCTTCTAAATCCCAGAAGTTCCTGCCATTTTTAATGATCTTTTTTTTCTTACTCTTACTTTTATACATCTATTAATGTATTCTAATATAACTGTATCATACATAGTGGGTATTTTCACTTGTTTTACATAGATTATAGGACTTTATGCCTTTACAGTGAAAGTACTAAACAAATGTATATGGGAAATTTGACTATGCAGAGTAGATGTATATTAAAACTATTACTGGGACCAGCAGTTGGTGTAATGGCTATGTCTCTGGACTCCCATGTAGTCGACCACAGTTCAAGTCCTGGACTCAGTAGCTTAAGCTCACACATGTGCATGCGTGCCTAAGATCCCAAGAGGAGAATGGAGGAGAAGGGACTGCAGCATGCCCATCCCCCCTGCGGGGGTGATTTCTCACTTTCTGTCTCTCTGTCTCTCTCTGTCTTTCTTGCAAGCACATGCAGCCTATAACAAAACAAAACCTCTCCAAAAATAATAATAATAATAATATTTTTAAAAAAGTAAAAACAATTACCTACGACTAATTTAGGTACATGAGTACCACCTTCTCAGGAGGGACAGTTGGGTTTCATACAATAATCAGGGTGGAACAGAATGGAAAAGTGAGGCAAAAAGAGGAAAGGGCACAGAATCCAGATAAAAACATGATCTTGGCTATTGTTATAACGTGTTAATACTTTGTGAGCATTCTTTAGAAATATAATAGATTACTCCTATATGATCAATATAACTAATCCTTAGTAATTATCAAAAAAATTTATAGCCATTGGGGCCAGCAAGCAGTGTGGTGGTTAAGGGCATTGTACTCCCACATGGCAAACAACGGTTTGAGTCCTGAACCTGGCAGCTTGCTTTCACTTTCTCGCTCTCTTTCTCTCTCTCTGTGTGTGTGTGTGTGTCTCTCCCTCTCCCTCTCTGGTCTGTCTAAATAAGTATATAAAATTAAATAAAATAATCCTTAAAAAAATTTATAGCCATCACTTCATGGTTCAGTTTGCCCTTCTTTCTTCCAAAATAATTGAAGGAGGGAATAGGGCCTTGGCTGGTGGGAAAAGATTATAATGCTATTTAAAGAAAATTTTAAAAATGTATTCTTTTCTGACAGAAGTTTGCATTCTGATAATATTTTATTTGTATCTTTTTTAATGTCTTGATAAGAAATGGATTAGGTTTTGAAGAATCATTTCAAATAATTAACCATGAATTACTCTAATGAGCAGAAAATAATTATAGTTTGGACATACGCTATTTCAAGTGTGAAAGCTAGAATAGAGTAAAACACTATAGGAAAAATAATGCCACCTGATAGATGCTGAGAGAAATCCAAAAGAGGGATTAATCTTCAGTTAAGGCATTTTAAATGTCTCCCATTAGAAAACATACATATTTCTGCAAGACAAAAATTATTAACAAACATATGTTGTTTATTAGAGAATCTTTAGTATAATCATCAAAGAAGACATCTTTAATGTTTCCCCCCCCAGAGGATTTTGCTATAGAATGCATGAGCCCACTGAAGAGAGAGACAGAGACAGTGAGAGAGAAAGTGAGAAATCATCCTTCAAGGGAGATGACAATGAGCAATCCTTTCTTCTCCATTCTTCTCCTGGGATCTTGGGCGTGCATACACATACACCCGGCGTGCTTTTCAAGCCACCAGGTCTAGGACTCTAACCACAGTCGGCCATGTGGGAGGCCAGCGACATAACCACTACACCACACGCTGTCCCCCCTAATGCTTCTTAAAAGAGAAAGCATAGTTTCCCTAGTTCTTTTCATAACACTGTCTGTACTAGACCTACCTTAGATAGATTCAGCGTATTTGTACCTCATAGGAATGCTTAGGGAAGTGTATATGGAGTTTAATATATTCATTTCACTTGGAAAATGTTTGTCAAATGGTCACCTTGAAACTTGCCCTTGGGGCACCCATCTCTTATAGGACCGGGCGGGGAGCAAGGCATTAAGAAAAAGTAATGGATTCATTTGCAAGTAATTTCTGTTTTGTAAAGATCGTCAGCAAGACCCAAATGAGAGTCCACCAAGTGACTCAGTTTACTCGAAGGATGTTTTGGGGTTCTACAGAGCCTTAATGTGAGACCCAGGAAACAATTGCTCAGATACACAGATAACTAGGGAGTCCCTGGCTGGCTCTCGGACTTGAACAAATCTCATTATGCCTCTTTAACTGTTATATTAATATCAGCCCTATTGTAGTAGCTCACAGGATTGTAGCATGGTGAAAATGAAATGTGAAATTAACTTTTCAGAGTTAAAGCCAACAACAACAAAAAGGCAAGTATTGTTTGGTGGAAATGTAGCTGGGAGTGTTGAGGGAATGGAGATGTGTAGGTCACTGGACACAAAGTTGCAGATACATAGGATGAGGATGTTTGTATGTAGAATTGTTGCTGAGAGTAGATGTTTATCTTGCCATGAACCAGAAAATGGCATAATGGTTATGTTGTTGGACCCCCACATGGTTGACCGTGGTTAGAGTCCCAGACCTGATGGCTTAAACTCATGCCAGACACATGTGCATATGTGCCCAAGATCCTAAGAGAAGAGTGGAGGAGAAGGGATTGCAGCGTGGCCATCCCCCCTGGAGGAGTGATTTCCAGCTTTCTGTTTCTCTGTCTCTCTGTCTTTCTGGCAAGCGCATGCGCCCTACAGCAAAAACCTCTCAAAAATCAAAACAACACAAAAAAACAAACAAAAAAAACATGTTCTTGCCACACATGCACAAGAGTATGTGAGATGATGAATGTGTTAATTTCCTTGACTATAGTAATCACTTCTCTACATATATCAAAAGATTAGGCTGTGTATCTTAAATTACAGTAGTCTCTCCCTATCCACACTTGAACTTTCTATGGTTTCAGTTACCTGCAATCAACTACTGTTCTTAAATATTAAATGGAAAATTCCAAAAGTAAACAATTTATGAATTTTATATTGAATGACAAAGGCCAGCCAGTGGCTTGATGGTTAAGGCTGTTGGATCCCACATGGATAATGGCACGGTTCGAGTCCCAGGACCAGTGGCTGGAAAACACACTGGGCACATATGCATGCATGCGCCAAATCTTGAGAGGAGAATCAAGAAGGGATTACAACATGGCTATCCTCCTGGGGGGCATAATTTATCACTTTCCCCTTTTACAGCTCCCTCTCTTCTCTATCTCTCTCTGGCAAGTGCATACACCCTATGGCAATATCTAAATTTAAAAAAGAAAAGCATTCCCTCTGAGTAGCACAAAGAAATGCCAGTGTCCTGGCTTGTCCCACCCAGTCCACGGATCATCTCTTTGTCCAGCACATCCTTGCCCTGTATGCACTTAGCTGTCCAATAAGATCATTTGGAAGACAGAGACCACGTTCACATAACTTTTATTACACTACATTATTAGAATTTTTCTGCTTTATTATTATTATTTATTAGTATTAATCTCTTATGGTGTCCAATTTATAAGTTATATTTTACTATGGATATGTATTCATGTATGTGTACAGGGTTGACTATCTGTGTTTCAGGCATTCATTGGGGGTCTTAGAATGGATCGTCCATGCATAAGTGAGAACTATTATATACAACAAGAAATATAGTTTTAATATATTTTATTTTATCAATACAAATATTGACAGTGTTAGAAATGGGAAGTGTCTGGTATACAGCTAAATAAAGCATAACTTATCATACGAACATCATAGAGAAAAATAAAATGATGCATTATTGTGTTGAAGCATACTTTTATGATTGTTGAAAACTAGCTATGCAAAAGCATATTCTTGCAACAAAATGCATAGTGACATTCCAATCATTGGTCACAAGTGGTCCCTTGGTGTATACCTCATTGTGATTTTATTACTGCTTGAATCCTTCTTATTTTTCTATCACTGTTAAAGATGTCATTTTCCTGATTATTCAAAAATAAAAAATGAATTCAAGGGTTATATGTGTTTTATGGGTTGAATATGTCCCCAAAAAAGCACATGTTAGAAAAAGCACATGTTGGGACCAGCAGTTGGTGTAGTGGCTATGTCGCTGGACTCCCATGTCGTCTACCGCAGTTCAAGGCCCGGATCTGGTGGCTTAAACTCATGCCAGGCACATGTGTGTATGTGCCCAAGATCCCAAGAGGACAATGAAGGAGAAGGGATTGCGGCGTGGCCATCCCCCCGGGGGGTGATTTCTCGCTTTCTGTCTCTCTGTCTCTCTCTGTCTTTCTGGCGAGTGCACACGCCCTATGGCAAAAATCTCTTCAAAAAAATAAAGCACATGTTGAAAACTTTATCCCCAACACAACAGTGCTGGGAGGTGGGGACTAATGAGAGGTGTTCAGGTCATGAGGGTTCCACCCTTGTGAACAGATTAATTATAAAAGGGGTTGAGGTTTTGAGTTCAATCTTTTGTTCTCTCTCTGACCTTCCAGCATGGGAAGACACCACAGGAAGGACCTTACCCGATTTAGGCCCCTAGACCTTAGACACCCCAGCTTCCACAACTACAAGAAATAAATCTCTGTTGTTTATGAATTACTCGGTGTCAGACATTCTGTTACAGCAGTGCAAAGTGGACTAAGACAGAATGCCATAAATAAATGGCCCCCTTGCTTGAATGCTAACCACAGCCCTCTATCCTTCTACTGCACCTTTCTCCCTTCTCTCTTTTTTCTTCCCTCCTAGAGCGGAAAGTCTTCCCTCACAGTTCCTGGCCCAGGGGGGTGAAAAATGGGAGTGGGGTCTGACTTTTATTTTTTGAATGTTGAATTACCCTTTTTTTTTTTGAGAGAGATTTTCACTGTAGGGCGCGTGCGCTCGCCAGACAGACAGAGAGAGACATAGAGACAGAAAGCGAGAAATCACCCCCCAGGGGGGATGGTCATGCCGCAATCCCTTCTCCTCCATTCTCCTCTCGGGATCTTGGGCACGCACGCACACACACCCGGCGTGAGTTTTAAGCCACCGGGTCCGGGACACTAATCGCGGTCGACTATGTGGGAGTCCAGCGACATAGCCATTACGCTAACTGCTGGTTCCCTAAAACAGTTAGCTTTTCAGTGTGGAAAAATTTAAGATTTCAGGAGAAGCTTCCTAGTGGTTGTAATAGGTGATTTTTAAGATTCCCTTCAACTCTAAAATGTTTTATTACAGGTGATTCAGGATAGTCCAGGGGTACCTTGACAGAAAAAGGAATAGAGATTACTAAATGAAAGTGAAGAAGTGAGATCATCAATGAAAAATTAGGCAGCTCACAGCTTTGCCTGGAACTCGAAGGCAAAGGCATGGGTGAGAAAAGTGGACTCTGATATATTATCTAACAAGCTGCAGACTTCCTACTCCCCAACTCTTACATCAAATCTTTTGACCAGGGAAAGTGGATTTTACCAAATAATAACAAGGTATCTCAGGGAAGACAGTAAAAAACAGAGCCCATGTAAGTTGTTCCTTCTGTTATAGAAGAGACTTGCTAAAGAATAAGGACATGGATGCCTCATTTTGACAGATTACTTAGATTTTTCACAACCTTGAAATCTGGAAAGCTCAGACAATTGAGGTACTTAGCTCAGGCCTCTCGGAATACACTCATGGCTGATGATTAAAAAGAAAACTATAACCTTTTCCCTTTATCTTATCTGTTGGGCTTTACTCCCTGATTTTCTAGAACCTCCTCCCAGAACAGTTCCTTATTCTGGCCCATTGGGGAAGGTTCCTGTGAAGATTCTGGCTCAAGAAAGCATATCTTGCATTTGCCTCTGCTGAAAGCCTCTCACCTCGGACATAGTTGATGTTCCAATGCACATGTCGACCATGTATGATTTTACAAAAGTTATCCTTGAGGCATGCTTTGGAGGAATTTGTGGTTGTCCATTAAGCCATATAAAAATACACACCATTTATTTGCAAGTATAAACATTCCATAGATTGGATAGGAATGATTTGTAATGTGGCGAGTCCTGGAGGCCAAGGAAGTGGCAGATTCTTGGTCTTGGTCTTCAGGTGGAGAAGTCACTCTAGACTCTAGCTCCTTCTGGAATCCTGGTGATTTCCACCCCAGGGACCACAAAGAGTGGGGCCCTCTCTCAGGGTCATACCTAGTGGTCTGTGGAAGGATAACCATTATCATCCTCTCCTGATGGAATTGAAACTGAGCACTTAATACTCTCGAAAGAGAGAAAATGAATAAGACTTCTAATAACCTGGCTTGTGTTTTTTTGTTTTTGTCTTTTTTCAAAAAAAACAAAATGAGTGAAGCAGTCAAATTTGAAGGGGCATGTAAAACATCACAAAAATGGATCATTGGTTACTGAGGAGTCTAAATTGTAGATTATCCTAATGCATATATGTTTACAGGTCTGCTTTAATATTTAAAATGTTCATTATGAATAGTTTTCATTCCCCTATTAAAATAGGCAAAAGACCTTTAGTGAGGTGCATCCTCTTGCTTGGGCTCGCAATTTACCTATCATGTATAAAAGAGCCAGATCAAACAATTTATGACAAATTTTTAATTAATGGAATCTGAATCTAGATTCATAGGATTTGTTTAGCTACTTGTCTCTTCTTATGTAAATTTGATAGATTTAAATATTGTGAACATGGTCTTTTTTTATATAGTCATGATCTAGTGAGCATAGCTTCATAATCTTCTTCAGGTATATCAATAGTTTAAATTGTTCTGCCTTGGGTTAATTGCATTCAACTAAAGAACTATGTATGGCATATTGGGAACCAGCAGTTAGCGTAATGGCTATGTTACTGGACTCCCACATAGTCGACCGCGGTTCACGTCCCAGACCCGGTGGCTTAAAACTCACGCCGGGCACGTGTGCATGCATGCCCAGGATCCCAAGAGGAGAATGGAGGAGAAGGGATTGCGGCGTGACCATCCCCCCTGGGGGGTGATTTCTCGCTTTCTGTCTCTCTGTCTCTCTCTGTCTGGTGAGCACACGCACCCTATAGCAAAAACCTCTCCAAAAAAAAAAAGAACTATGTACAGCATATTTAGTATGTATAAAGCTTAGTGACAGCCAGTGAGACAGCACAAGATAGATAGGATTTACATATATAAATAAAGAGACCCCAAAGCTGCATAATGGAAATGTTATTAAAACAAAAAGAATTGTATGGGTGAAGGGCTGAGGAATAATATCTGTTGGAAAATAAGAAATAGGTTTATGGAGACC
>NW_006199974.1:121463-127344 GCF_000334495.1 Tupaia belangeri chinensis | reverse complement strand
TGAACGTGCCGCTCTCTCTCTCTCTCTCTCTCTCTCTCTCTGTGTGTCTCTCCCTATTTTATGAGAGAAATAGATAAATCAACTTTTTTTAGAAAGTTCATGCACAATAAGAAGTTGATGGAAGTCTTGACTCAAGGATAAGATTTTAGTGGGGATGCTGGGAGAAGACTACAGTGGGGAGGAAGGAGTATGAATTAGAGCTTAGAAGCAAGATACGGGAGCCAATTCATGGGCATTGCATGTCAGTTTCATCCCAGCATAGTATCAGCTCTATGAGAGGTTGGCAATCTCCCATCTCCTCAGAATGTGTGCTTCTGCATTTGGAATGTGTGCTTCTGCATTTGGTTTAGTTCTACAGTCACTCCTTGACAACCATGAAGCGACAAGTATTGGGCCAAAGCAGGGGAATGAAAGATGAAAAGGTACACACACTGTCCTCAGATCTCTTAGAGTAGAGCAAATCCTTGAGTATTATGGTTATGGGAGATATGCTTGAAACGCTGGTGGATGAAGGGCCCCTATTCCTCCACCAGTAAAACCAGGCAAGGCTTTCTAATGCAGATTGGTCACAACTCAATTTAGATGGACAAGTAGGAGTTAGGTTAAAAAGTGGAAGCAAAAGTGTTTAAGGCATAAGGGAGAGAAGCAGCAGGTACAAAACGGCATTTGAGTTTGGAAAAGTATAAGTTGTTCAAGATTTCAGAAGCAGTCATTGAAGTAGTTTCTATGTCATTATTGCTCCAATACCTTTTCTTATGTGTGTGTGTATGGTTTTTTTAATGTAATACTGAGATGGGAATGTAGTTATAAACCTGTCATTGAAGAAGCACATCCTTTTCTATAACTTTGGACCTACTAATGGTGTTCCATTTCCAGAATACCTACCTGTTTTGTTAAGCGTTTTATTGTTATCCTGCCGCATGATGGTTCTGTACCCAATCATTGCATGTATCCAGCGTTTTCTGAATTTCATTATCTTTACTCGGTGAGCCTCAGGGTTGCATATCATGGGGCAATATACTCAACAATGAGGTGTTTGTAGCATTCTCATCTTGTTTTTTGACAAGAAAACCTATTATTTTGTATGCAAATCGGAGTAAAATTCATACATCCTCCTTAGTATCATATACTTCCCTGATCCATATATGTTCTTATTTTCTCACTACCAGTACCTTAAATCTCCACAATAGATTTTTTATTCTTTTTTTTTTAACAAAAATTGATATCTAAATACATGAGAAGCAAAAATATTCTTCCTAACTCTATTTCTATCTTTTCTACCCTCATCTAATAATTCTCTGTTGTTGAAATAAGTTTAAAGAAAATAAAATTTAAATTAAGACTGTCATTTAAAATATAGATCTTGGGAGGCCAGCAGGTGGCATGATGGTCAAGGTGCTGGATCCCACACAGCTGACTCTGCAGTTTGAGTCCTGGACCCTTCAGCTTGAAAGCACTCTGGGCATGTGTGTGTGCATGTATGCCCAAAATCCTGAGAGGAGAATGGAGGAGAAAGGATTGCGGTGTGGCCCTCCCTGCTGGGGGGCGGGGAGGATGTTTCTCACATTCCCTTTCTCTCTATCTCTCTCTGTCTCTGGTGAACAAAAACTTATATAGATATGTATATAGATGTATATGTGCCCACAACTCAGGGCTAACTGAGACTGAGGTTGGGTTATGGTATTGAGACCCTGTTAATAGTGTAATATCTCTGTCTCTGTATCTGTCTCTTTCACTCACGGGATAAATAAATAAATATATTTCTGAAATAAAAGAAAATACCTATGTATGGTATGACTATGTATGACAAAATATGCCACTGCTACCAGTTTAGCCCAATAATGATCCAGTGAATATAAATAGCATATATTGCTTATATGCTATTTATATAGCAGTGGCATGATGGTTAAGGTGGTTGGATCCCACATGGCCGACTTTGTGTTTCAAGTCCCAGGCCTGGCACCTTAAAAAACATGCTAGACAAGTGTGCATGTGTTCCCAAAATCCCAAGAGGAACATAGAGAAGATGGAATTGCAGCATGGCCATCCTTCTGTGGAATAATTTTTCCCTTTCTGTTCCTCTTTCTGTCTGTCTCCAGGGAGCATATATGCCCGACAGCAAATTTAAAATAAATAAATTAGTAGCATGTGAAATGCCAGGGTTTTGCCTACTTAGTTTTGAGGAACCTGTGGATCATTGTGGAACTTCAGTTTTCATGGCTGCCCATTTGTGGAGCTCAGCTCAGCTGCAGTGAGAGCAAAAGACAATGAAATCAGATACCCACAAGGAATGCCCATTTCCAAGAGTAAAACCTTTCATTCTGTTACTTCTTTCATTCCGCTATCTATTTCGATTTTAAGGCATTAAAAAAATGACATGCAAGTCATTTGAAACCGTGTCTACACTTGCCAAATAAAACAGAAAATGAAAAGATATGAATAATTTGAGTTTGAAATGTATCCTTCAGTTATCGACATGTTTGAGCTCCAAAATGTTGAATAATTGTGTTATACTCAACTCCTACACGCATATATAGTAAAAGAGGAAAAAAAAAAAACCTTTTAAATGTTCATATTTTCCTCTTCTGTCAACATGAATATGTCATAATATTTTTTGTTTTATGGGACTCATTTCCAGTTGATGCAGAATTTTAAAGTGAAGATAATCACAATAATTAAGGAGTAGATGTGTAAATGTGGGCCCGCTTCGAGGTATTTAATTAATATAGATTCATGGAAATTTGGCAACTGGAGTATTAAAATATGGATTTTAATGTAATCTGTTTCTGTACTTTTCAGTTCTCTTTAACTATCACCAAACAAAGGCCAATGGTAGAGAATTCAAAACGAGTAAAAAACTCAGCAAGCTATTTCCTGTTCCTTGTAGTCTACCTAGCCTAATACTCCTGCATAGGGATGTTTTTACAGGTAATTCTTACCAATTTTTTCTATGTAGGGGGATTGAGGAGATGGAGAGAAATATCCCTCTCCCCTAAATACAACCCCAGGGGTGCTGATGTTAATCTGCTCTGCATAGACCACAGGTACCTCTAAGAGCCCTGGTGGCCACGCCCAGGGTCTCTTGGACCAAGCTCTTAACTGCCTTTTATCCCCTCTTATCCTTAGCTAATCACTCTGTCCCTCCTGATCAGCATTAAAAGCCGACTAAAAGAAGTCTAAATGAGGGCCAGACAGTGGCTGTGCTGTTCAAGATCTGGGCCTGGCAACTTGAAAAACATGCCAAGCATGTGTGTGTTCATGCCCAAAATCTTGAGAGGAGAATAGAAGAGAACTTTCTCTTACTCTCCCTGTCTCTCATGAATATGTCATAATATTTTTTGTTTTATGGGACTCATTTCCAGTTGATGCAGAATTTTAAAGTGAAGATAATCACAATAATTAAGGAGTAGATGTGTAAATGTGGGCCCGCTTCGAGGTATTTAATTAATATAGATTCATGGAAATTTGGCAACTGGAGTATTAAAATATGGATTTTAATGTAATCTGTTTCTGTACTTTTCAGTTCTCTTTAACTATCACCAAATAAAGGCCAATGGTAGAGAATTCAAAACGAGTAAAAAACTCAGCAAGCTATTTCCTGTTCCTTGTAGTCTACCTAGCCTAATACTCCTGCATAGGGATGTTTTTACAGGTAATTCTTACCAATTTTTTCTATGTAGGGGGATTGAAGAGATGGAGAGAAATATCCCTCTCCCCTAAATACAACCCCAGGGGTGCTGATGTTAATCTGCTCTGCATAGACCACAGGTACCTCTAAGAGCCCTGGTGGCCACGCCCAGGGTCTCTTGGACCAAGCTCTTAACTGCCTTTTATCCCCTCTTATCCTTAGCTAATCACTCTGTCCCTCCTGATCAGCATTAAAAGCCGACTAAAAGAAGTCTAAATGAGGGCCAGACAGTGGCTGTGCTGTTCAAGATCTGGGCCTGGCAACTTGAAAAACATGCCAAGCATGTGTGTGTTCATGCCCAAAATCTTGAGAGGAGAATAGAAGAGAACTTTCTCTTACTCTCCCTGTCTCTCTCTGGCAAGCACATGCACCCTGTAACAAAACTTTTTCAAAAAATAAAGAAATACATTTGACAGTCAAGCCCACCCTTTGCAAGAAGCTTGTTAGAGAAGGAAAGGAAGGGAAGTAACGGGAGCTAAGGTGGACACCCATAACAGGTAACTAAGATGAACAGTGGTGCTGCGGTAAAATTCCGTGTTCTGCAACTAAATCCCACATGGGACGTTCCTGAAATAGACATGTTCAGTGGCTGGTACATTTCGCATGGGGCGGAAGAGAGATGGATACCAGTAGCACATCAGGAAGGTTCCTGGTTCTTACCCGGAGACCTCTCTGAGGGTACTGGATGCAGGTCTTGCCCGTGATCCAGGTCTGGCTGAAGGCTGGGGGTGGACCACAGAATCAGGGCCCTCCTGCCAATGCCATCTTTGTCTCACTTGCTCACGGAAGAAAGGTATCAACAAACCTTTTTTGAAAAAATAGATAACTAAGAAAGTAATGGCGAGAACAACATAATTGAATGAATTTTGGGAAGATTCATTAGGGAAGATGAGAAGAGGAAAAGGCAGACAAGTAGACTACTTTAGCAAATGAGATTAGCACTAAGAAAAATAGACTGGACTGCAGTTTCTCAGTCTTACTTTCCATCTTCATCTCCTAGTTCACTGCAAGCAAAATTATATCTCTATATTCCTTGTCAATATTTGAACTTATCAATTATTTACAGTATTTGACTCTTTACAGCCTGCACAGTGAGTCTAAGGCCAACTCTTCTGTCTTCTGAGCTGCCTCTGGAGTCCCCTTCCCCCACTCTCAGCCATCGGCCTTTTCCTACCCTGAGATGTTGCACATGTCCATCTCTCCTCGGGCCTATGACCTGCCACTGAACATGTTGGTTTCATGCACGTCCAACTCATTTTTTGTTACTTTCATTAGCTTCTGCTCTGTCGGTAATAAATTCAGTTTTCTTTTCCATTCTGCCCTTATCTCTTCTCTTTTTTTAAAAAGATATATTATTTATTTATTCATTCATTCGGTTTTTTTAATTTGACGAGAGAGAGAGAGAGAAAGTGAGAAAGCAAGCCTCCAGATCTGGGATTCGAACCCTGGTTGGCCATGTGGGAGCATCCAGTGCCTTAACCACCACGCCACCTGCTGACCACCCCTTACCTCTTCTTGATTGCCAGTTCTGATCCTTCTTTTCCCTTTCCTTCGCTGTCATTCCATCTTGCTCCTGATTCTGGGAACACTTGTCACTGGTGCCATCTGGCAACTTGAAAAAGTCACCTCCCTGAAGCTGCCTCTTCTTTAAAAGAGAGAAAGCTAAAATTATTTCAGGGCCAGCCAGTGGTGGGTGGTAAAGGTGGCTGGATCCCACATGACCTACGAGTGGTTTGAGTCCTGGATCCAGCAGCTTGAAAAACACGTTGAACATGTGTGCCCAAAACCCAAAGGAGGGAGAAATGGGGAAGACATCACTGTGCGGCCATGCCCCATGAGTGATTTCTTGCTTTCTCTCTCCCTCCTCTCTCTGTCTCTCTCCGGAGAGCACATGCACCCTGTGGCAAATTTTTCAATTCTTTAAAATTCTTTGGCTATTGTATTTCATTAACAGATAGAAATAGAGAAAAAAAAAATAAATGCCAGCCCTATGGTTAAAAGAGCCAAATCCAATGGGACCAGCAGATGGCATAATGATTTCATCACTGAACTCCCATGTAGTCGACCGTGGTTCAGGTCCCAGATCTGGCAGCCTAAACTCACGCCAGGGGTGTGTGTGTGGGTGGGTGTGTGTGACCAAAATCCTTACAGGAAGGAGAAATGGAGGAAAAAAATTATAATGTGAGCATGCAA
>NW_006199974.1:4899-121430 GCF_000334495.1 Tupaia belangeri chinensis | reverse complement strand
TGCTTTCTGTCTCCCTCTCTCTCTCTCTCTCTCTCTCAACCGCACACGCCCTATAGCAAAAATCTCTCTCAATAAAAAAGAGAGAGAGAGCGCGCCAAATACCACATGGTAGAGCATGTGGTCTAATCTCCAGCCTCAGCAGCTTGAAAAACACGCTGGGCATGTGCGTGTCCATGCCCCGTATCCCAACAGGATAGAGAAATGGAGGAAGAGGAATGGTGGTGTGACCACATTCTCATTGGAGGTGCTTTTCCTCTCTCTCTCTCTCTCTCTCTCTCTCTCACTAGCACATGTGCCCTCTGACAAATTTTTTAAAAAGAAAAAAAAAAAGAGACAGATAAAGAGGGAAGTTAATAGCACTTTGACATTTTTATTTGGAATTCCTCCTTCTTGACCAAATATTACATTTCATGGGCAAAATTCAGTGTTTCAATGATTTTTCATTGTCAAACTCGGGTAAGGCCCTCACATGAACATAGGGAAGAGTTTGCCCAGAGTATCCGACATGAAGGGTGGCCTTCAAGATCAAGAGGGAAGTTAATAGCACTTTGACATTTTTATTTGGAATTCCCCCTTCTTGACCAAATATTACATTTCATGGGCAAAATTCAGTGTTCCAATGATTTTTCGTTGTCAAACTCGGGTAAGGCCCTCACATAGGGAAGAGTTTGCCCAGAGTATCCGACATGAAGGGTGGCCTACAAGCTCAGGAGCTGGCCCCAAATAGGCCAGTGCCTACTGTTTTCTTTGTATTGAATTGAAGCATTATAACTCCTAGAATTCTAAAATAATTCTTAAGTCACGAGGAGCCATTAAGGGGTCAGCCAGGATTATATTTACAAAGGAAAGCAGGGAGAAATCTGTTTGATGAAAGCAAGGGCAAGATCACCCAGGACCAGGGGAGTTTCTTAGAGAGTGCAAGCCTTGGAGCCACCAAAGCTGGGTGCCCCCAGCAACAAAACTCAGCCAGAACAGGCCAGATATCTCATGAAGGAGAAGACAGGGAAAAACTAGTGTCAGGGAAAGATGCTGAAGTGAGACAAGGCCAAAATGAAAAGGAACTTCTCTTTACACCATGGGTTTACATCAATAAGCATTTATTTCAAAGAGTTCTCTTCCAGTTAATCTTTCTTTTCTCCTTTCTGGGCTTTTATTTTAATTGCCTTTCAAATAAATATTTTACAATTTCTTAAGAAGGGAGGTAAGCTATCGCTTTAAGGAGACCCTGTTTTCCGCGTGTCACACTAATCGCAGGGGAAACTTGTCAGCATCGTTTACTCATTCATTCATTTATGCATGTGCCCATTCTCTCGTTGAGAGTGGGATATGTACCAGGTACTTGGCACTTTGGATGGAATGGTAAACAAGATGCAGTTCCTATCGAACGAAGGTTTGTGGTATGCTTAGGCAAATAGAAAGGCAGCTACCCTGCAGCGTGTTACGTGCCATGATCAGAAAAGTGCGGTGCTGCCTAGCACACTGGGAAAGGACACTCCATCCAAATTTGGTGCCACAGCAAAGACTTCACCCTGGGAATACTATCTTAGAATTGAAAGGATAAGAACTGTCCAGCAAAGCTAGAGGAAAGGAGGGCAGGAGTGAAGAAAATAATACCCCCAAACTAGAAGATGACTCCTGCATCATTCCAGGTATGAAACAACATCATACTTTTGCAGATGTGAACAATGTTGCCTGTGGCCGAAAGGCAAAATTGAAGAGTTAAGAAGGTAAAAGCTGAGTTTGGGAACCATAATAAAGTCCTTTTGTATGGTTTCATGGATTTTATATTTGTCCTGAAGACTGTATGAAATCGCTGAAATATTTTAGATCGGGAAATGGTCAGATTTGCCTGTGGAGAGTTGGTTCTTGCTGAAAAGTGGAGATGGAATTAGAGAGGTGGAAGGGACAGAAAACTGGAATACTAATTTACAAGCTATTATTACAACAACTTTAGCTAGAGATAATGGTGACCTACATTACATTAGCTGCAGAGAAGATTAATTCAAGAAATATTTAGTAGATAAAATCAATAGGGGGCTAGCTGGTGTCGTGGTGGCTAAGCAGCTGGATCCCACACAGCCAACCACGTGGTTTCAGCCCTGGAGCAGGAGGCCTGAGAAACATGCTAGGTGTGTGTGTGTGTGTGTGTGTGTGTGTGTGTGTGTGTGTGTCCCTAAAATCCCGAGAGTAAAACGGAATGGAGGAGACGGGATTGTGGTGTGTCTCATCCCCTCTAGGAAGTGCTTAAAATCCCGAGAGTAAAACGGAATGGAGGAGAAGGGATTGTGGTGTGTCTCGTCCCCTCTAGGAAGTGCTTTCTCATCTTCTTTGTCTCTCTCTCTCTCTCTCTCTCTCTCATACCTCATAGCAAAATTTAAAAAGAAAAATCAATAGGACTTGATGGTTTATCAGATGAAAGAGATAAGAAACTCACGATGCCCACAGTTCTGGTGTGGTCAGAGCAAAATTTAAAAAGAAAAATCAATAGGACTAGATGGTTTATCAGATAAAAGAGATAAGAAACTCATGATGCCCACAGTTCTGGTGTGGTCACTGGATGAAAGCAGTGCTGTTAATGGGCCAGCTCCGTGGCAGAGTGGTAATGTGCCGCACCGCTCAAGAGGGGTCCCACAGGGTGACCCCAGTTAGACTCCCCAGTCTGGTCAACCTGAAACATGCCAGGCACGTGCATGAGTGCCCCAAATCCAATGGGCAGAGGACTGGAGAAACGGTTTCACGGCATGACCAGACGCTGTGGAGGGTGCTCATCTCTTTCTCTGTCTCTGTTTCTTGGGGATGTGCATGCACTTTATCATGAATAAAGGAAAAAGTGAGAAAAATGAATAAAGAAATAAAAATATTACTGTTATTCACTGAGGTAGTCGGGGAAAAAATCAAAGAAAAAGCCTTTTCTGGGCCTTTTCTGGGAAATGTGCCTGTGAAACATCTCAGAGGCAAATAAACGTGGGTTGAGATCCCATCTCCGATCAGGTTACTTTATCTTAGAGTGCCTTGATTTCCTTACCTGTGCAATGGGAATAAACTATTTCATTGAACTAATGAGAGAATTACATGAGATAATATATATACTGTATTTCATACAGTAACCTGAACCATACAAGTATTCTAGATAGTTAATATTATGCAGATGCAGATTATTTAAAACCGTAGAGTGGTAGTTCTCCATGGTGTTTTTCCCTGTCTTGTGATAGCTTTTACAGTAGATTATCTTTTCAAAGATATTTGCATAGTAAACAGATTTGGAAAATAGAGGTGATGACTCCCTGAGGGCAGAAAACAAATGTGTTTCTCCATTAGGGTAATAAAGATCACAGCTCTTTATAGGTCAAAGGTTGGTGGGACTTGGGGTGGGGGTGTAGCCACTGTGAAGGTGAAGTTCATGTCTCTGGTGCCTCCAAGGATTTAGGTCTTTAGTTCTCTCCTGGGAGCCTCATGTCTTCTGACAGCATTTACAAAACGGTGGCAGTCTATCTTGTTAACTTGCAAGCAGGATAAACTCTCCGACCTCTCCTGATAACATCGTCTCCTAAATGTAGGCATGTATTATTGTAAAGCTTTGATGCGGCTGCTTTGTAAGACACTATGTCTCAATCTTAACTTTGAGCACGTTTGATAATGCTAATTATGGACAATATGTAAATAGAAATTCATGAGACAAGGAGGTTTATCTTCATTTTGAAAAATTCAATTATTTTGCTAATTTAGCAAAAGTTTCAGAAACACAAGATCACTTTATATTCAGAATATTTCTTTCTTCAGGCCCGGTTCTGAACAGACAAATGTATATTGTGCAAATCCTTAATATCTAATAAATATTAAGTATTGTGTGTGTGTTGAAATCATACAAGATTATTTTTAGAATTAACAGCAATCACAGACTGGCCCCATAGCACAATAGTTAAGGGAGCTGGTCCCACATGGACAACTACAGTTCAAATCCTGGCCCTGTGACTTGAAAAACACACTGGTGCGTGTGGGTGCTTGCCCAAAACCCGGTGGGATGGAGGAGTGGAGGAGAAGCGATCGTAGTGTGACGGCGCTCCATTGAGGGGTGCTTCTTCCCTGTACTGCTCCCCTCCACCCCCATCTTTATTTGGTGAGTATGTGCATCCTCTGGCAATAACAACAACAATAATAATAAAATTCCAGCAATCACTGAATTGATAACATAGATTAAGGAAGGAGTCACTGACTAATAAACGGCCTCCTGTATTTATTGGGCATTTTTTTCACCTAACACCAAAGTGTTTGTTGAAATGTGGGCACATAATTTCTAATGGGCAGAATTTTTATTTGTGGATGTGCATCTACAACATCTAGTCACATCTCAGAACATAGTTAGGGATATGCTTTATAAGGAAATGTTATGATCCAGGAATTAACTAAGGTGAGAAATGGTCGCTTGGGTCAGGTATGAACAGATGTCACCCAGAAGGGAATGATGTTTGCAAACTACATAAATAAGGTGTAAGGCTGAGCAGCAGTGGTGAGTGCCGGCAGGTAAGATGCTGTGCTTTGCACACTGGGGCCACATGGGAGGCCTGTATGCAACTCCTGGTCCAATATAAAGGCCACGTGCAATGGCCAGTGCCTGTCGTCCTCGAGAACTACTCAAGAGGCTGACCCATGAGGATCAAGAGCTCAAGGCGGGCCTGGGAGACACAGGGACATGCTGTCTGAAAGCATGGGACACAGTGGCATGTACCTGTGGTCCCAGCTACTTGGGAGGCGAAAGCTCCAATGACTTGTAAAACAAACCAGGCATGTGTGTAGATGTGCCCCAAATCCTGACCGGATGGAGAAATGGGGGAAAGGTTTGTGGCATGACTACACTCCACTGGGATATGTTTTCTCTCCCTCTCTCTCTAGAGTGAGCACTTATGCCTTTTCACAACTAAAGAGAGAGAGAGCGCGAGAACAGAAGCAGGCAAAAGGCGAATGTCAGAAGGGGAAAATGTGTAGGGCTCAGGATAAGAGACAGACTGTATAGGAGATCTTACTTAGAGTCGAAGACAATAACACGATAGAAGAAGAAGTAAAAGATGCAGTGTGCTGTCGTTCCGGATGGTGGGATTCAGCACAGGATGGGGAGAAGAAAGACTCTGAGCAGGCCACGCTTCCTGGAGCAAGGACCGCTACCCATGGGAAAGAAGGGGTTGGCCTTGATGGCATGAAAGCTTCATCTAGAAGCCAGCAGGGTAGCTTGGATGCCTTAGAAACTTGCTCCCAAACACCAGAAGACAGCAACCGTTTTAGTAAAAAGAACAAAAGAGAAAGCAAACCATGAAGGGTTTGGTAGACAGAATATCAGTGATGTGGGGAAAAAAACAACATCCATGCCTTCGAGTCATTGGTCTCACGCAAGGGATTTTAGTATCCTTAAACCACGAATGTCACGCTCTGTGGCAGACGTGAAATCTGAACTCAGTTATGAGCATACCGACCATATTTCCAAAATGAACATCATTTAAAACTTCGTTGTATTCCTGGGGTATCTCTGGACTAAAGAACAGACAACAACCCACCTAGAAGACCAGAGAAAAATGGAAGTCAGGAACCCAGATTTTGATCTTTGTCCACAGTACTTCTCCCCCTAATTCCTGTGTGGTAATAGACAAGATGGGGCAGGAATAAAAATCGCTCGGTGTTGGAGACATGGCCAAAACCTAAAACATTGTCTTGTTTAAAATAATTAAAGTGTCAGGCTTTCTCTTACTTGTACCACCATAGCTTTGTTTATTATTCTGTTAGATAAAGCCTCTTGTCATTATATTCCAGGCAAAGCTGTTAACAGGGAAACTCAAATCCACACCCTAGACCTAATTTTTTAATACAGTTTCCTCTTTGATCTGTGGCATCTCTGAATTTAATTATGAGGTCTGCCTTGATGCCCTGCCATTGTATCACCTGCTCTTCTTGCTCTTTCTGTAGCTTGTATAAAAAAAAAAAAAGAAAGAAAGAAAAGAAAGAAAGAGAAGAGTTTTCTGTTTCTCTTCAAGCAAGCTCATTTTTAGTTAGTTCATTGAAAGGTGTCACCTTCTACTTCATGTTGCTCCTTGGGTCCTTTTATTCTTTGTCTCCTGAACTGACACAATTACCACCTCGACACTCTGCAAATATAGCTTGCAGTGCGGATTTCTTAGGAATATAATTTTCAAAAGTGCCAGGCATGAGAATTGACTCCAAAGCCATTTGATGAGTTCTCTGTTACATCTCCTCATTTGCCTCCTTCCCAAAGAGATTTTTGATTTTTGCCTGGAACGTGCTTATCAGCTTACAGGTATGCAGCATCGGTATGTTATGAAGCTTTTCTTCTGTAGCAGCAAGTGCACTAACCTTGAATGAGGCAGTTGCTAATCATGTTGCACTAAGCAAATAAAAGTCAGAAGCGGCCTAATCTTGCTTGCCTAATATCAGTTTCTGCAGACTTCAAGTCTGATGTTCTAATCACTGGCGCAAAACAGCCAATTAATTTGCTCTCCCTACATGTTTTTACTGGCCAGGATGCATAGGGGAGCAGCGCGTTCGGTCATAATCATGCTCCACAAAGGTGGGAAATGTTCCCTTTGAGCTTCCAATCATTAGGCCAGCTGAAGTGAAGACAAGCCCATTGACAAGTGAGAACGGCAATAATTTATTTTCTATTGATGGGTTGTGACAAATCATGTCGAAGCAGTGGCTGCAGACTGTGGGGCTCCGCGAAGGAAGACTGTGATGGGCAAAGATGAAACCCTTCACAGCTCATTTAGTCCAAATGTAGCCACCTGGGTGGTGAATCGGTTCAACATACCAGCCCAGGCATTCCAGCACAAAATTAGATCGCTAACAGGCAGGCCATATAGGGGTTCCTGGAAGGCATTAATCAACAGGGTTGAGCTGTCAAAATGCAGAGTCTGAAATTAAGAAACACCAAAAGAATGAAAATGTGGCAATGCTGTCAAAAAAATCAAGAATATGATTCCTACTGCAGAATTCCAGCCACCATTAGAAAAGCTTAGAAGAAAAAGGAATTATAAAGGGGTAAAGGGAAGCATTATGCCATTATGCCGCTGAAAATTGTCTTAAGATTTTTGCACATGTTAATTGGTAAAAGCAGCATGAAGATTTCTGTAAGCAGGAGCACACCCCTTTTCAACCTAACACTGACAGGTCAGATTACTGCTAAGTCCTCCTTACCCCCACAGCATAGTTCATCTCTTATTTAAATTTCCTTTCTATCTGGACCTACTGATGTGCAGAGCATTTGATGTCTCCTGCTGCTTCTGAATACCGACACTTCAAACTCTGCAGAAGTCTTGGGTTTGCACAGCTTATTTTCCAAACACTGATACTGGTAGAATAGAGATTTCTAGAATCCGGAGGTGTGGAGTGTTCATGTGAGTGTTCATGTGAGTGAGTGTATGTGCCTGTGTGTGTGATTATATTTTATCAGTGTGTCTTTCTTTTAAGAGCTCAAGATCGATTTTCATGTTATAAATGCAAATAATGTCATAAACAAATCCAAACAATCCGAGTTTGTGAAACTAACCAAGTCTCCCCAGAGCAAAAATATGCAAATTTTACTACCTAAAAATATGAAGTCTAATTCTAAAGAATCGCTTGCCAATTCCCACTTGTGCATTTCTCAATGTAGGACCACACACGATGGAACAATCTAGAGTACTCACTCAACATGCGGAAGCGTACACCTGTGTCAGGTCTACTGCAGGAAATTCTCTGGGATGGGCTCAGGAACTAGTCATTTTTTTGAAGAATTATTTTATTTAACTTTATTTATGCATCTATTCATTCACTTTAATTTGACCAGAGAGGGACAGAGTGGGGAGTGGGGCGGAGGGTGAGAAAGCAAGCCACCAGGTCCGGGCTGTGAACTGTGGCAGTCAGCCATGTGTGAGTCCAGGGCCCTTAACCACCATGCCACCTGCCAGCCCCAGGAACTAGTATTTTAATAGGGTCTTCAGAGTGATTCTGAATGTACAGTGAAACTTGAAGAATAGCTATTCATAAATGAATAAGCCCAGGCTTATTTTCTAGTTCTAACACTTGCTTTTTTCTACCACTAACACATCTCCATGGACAAACTATGCTCTGTTTGTTTATGCCTTTGCTTTGTTTTGGTTTTGGTTTTGGTTTTGGTTTGGTTTTACTATGGGACATGTGCACTCACTAGATACAGAAGAGAGAAATCACCCCTTAGGAGAGATGGCAACATTACATACAACCCCTTCTTCATTTTTCTCTTGAGATTTGGGGCATGCACATACCTATGCCTGGTGTGATTTCCAAGCCACTGGTGCTGGACTCAAACCACGCCATCGGCTTTGTGGATTCCAGCCACCGAACCTCCACATCACCTGCTGGCCCCACAAACACTCTTAATAGGTTCATATTGTCATACTTTTAATCATGATGTGCCTTCTTTAGAAAGCCTCCTCGTACCCCAGCCCGTTTTTTTCTGTCCTCTGAGGTTCAGTTCAAATGCCTATTCCTGTATGCAGCCTCTCCGTAATTCTCAGGTAGATGTAAATAGTGTGGTCTCTGCTAGCCCAGCCTCAGCGGTACTACCTATGTCTTCTTCACAGTTTGCCTTTTCCATGCGTCTCTCCCAGTCACTAGGAGGTTCGTTCCTTGGGGGTCGTGTCTTGTATTGTCTGTTCATATCTCATAGCACCTAACTCATTGCTGCATACAGTAAATGTTTGTGGAATTAACTGTTGAATAATAGATGTTAGTTAATTCAAACTTAAGCTTTATACAAGCCGTTCATCGAGGTAAGTAGTCTCCCTTGCTGTGTGCTCAGAATTCTCATTAGAATCTTGGAGTGGGTCTCCCTGTGAGCATCAATAAATGAGGTCTGTGGATTTATTTATTTGGTTGGTTTTTTTTATCTGCAGTTTGTCTGTGAAATGTTGTCGTGCTTTATATTTTCTAAATTAGCTTTAATGATATTTTCCCTGGAAGAATATTTGTTAATATTTTAAGTCCTCAACTAAAACAGATGTGTAAAGTATATTAATTATACTGGGAAAAATAAATTACATTACAGTATACCACTACAAACCATTTGGTTTGTAAGTATTTCAGATATTCATGGTGTTTAAAGACAAACAAACAAACAAACAGGAACTAATGCCGTAAAATATTTGGTAGCTTTGCATGATTAACTAACAGCCAATAACTACAATTGTTTAATTGTGTCTAATTTAATGGAAACTAAATGACTAATGACTATTATTACCATTACAGTATACCACTACAAACCATTTGGTTTGTAAGTATTTCAGATATTCATGGTGTTTAAAGACAAACAAACAAACAAACAGGAACTAATGCCGTAAAATATTTGGTAGCTTTGCATGATTAACTAACAGCCAATAACTACAATTGTTTAATTGTGTCTAATTTAATGGAAACTAAATGACTAATGACTATTATTACTCAAGGGGTTTTCAAAAGTTCTGTGGAAAATGTATATTATGAAAAAAACTATTCATGGATTTCTTTTTATTTTTGGCAACAAAATAAACTCATATTTAATATATTTAATATATATAGCTTTATTTCCTTTTTTCCATGAACTTTTGAAGTCCTTCATATGATAGGCCATGATAGTATAAAGCAAACAAGCTAGGGTTTGGCGTTTCATAAGCTAAGGACCAATTTTGGCCTGATGGTAAGGCAAACAAGTACTTTGCCTTGAGCCTCCTGTATTCTGGAAGTACAAGAAGGATTAGAGAGTGAACTGGGGGCAGGGGCAGCAGGTAGTGTGGAGGTTAAGATGCTCGGTCTCACGTGGCTGAGTCTGCGGTCGGAATCCCAGCCCCAGTGGCTTAGGAATCATGCCAGGTCTGTGTGCGTGTGTGCCCAAGATCCTGACAAGAGACTAGAGTAGGGATTGGGACGTGGCTGCCATCACCCCTGGGGGTGATTTCTCTCTCTTTCTCTCTCTCTGTCTCTCTGGTGAGCACACGTGCCTTAAAGCAAAAACTTTCAAAAAATAAATAAATAAATGGGCAAATATCAGTTTTATCATTCTTGAAAGTTATATGTCTCAATCCATGTTGTAATAGTTTTTAAAAATCTTTTCGCCTGGGATAGTGCTGCGTGTTGAAGCACCATAGAAACACAGAGAAAGATTGTTAGCAGGATATTTGAGAATATTGATCTTGAGGAGAAAAAAAAAAATAATAATTCAAGCCAATTCGAGTCAAACCTGAACCTGTCCTAATCCGAAGAGCCCTTTATCTGTGTCAGTCTTCAATTACAAACACTCGTGACGATGAGGAGCAAGCAGGTGCTGGGGGGATGTCTCCTACTTCATCTTAGTGCCAGAGGTAATTGGGACAGACTAGACAGAACTGAAGCAGAGCTGCCTCGGAAAGTCCTGAGAGTTTGGGAAAGTATTCTTTTTCAAAGGAGGTGACATGTGAGCTTACTTCTTTCTGACGCCTGGGGCTGTTTTAGGACTGATATTTAAAAACGCTCTCCGGGGACACATTTTCCAAGTGTTCTTTTGCAGAGTAGTAGTCATCTCGTTGGTTTTTGCTTTGACTCCATTGATAGTAACATAGAACAGAGTATGATGCTGCATTTTTATCTATACTAAAGTTCCTAGCCACGGGTACCTAGGGAGTCCCTACATATAACTAAAACCTAATTAGGAAAAGTACATTGCTGGCTCAATTTCTGAATTAAAGAGTAAAAGAAGTACAACAATCCCTGTTATAACAACATAAAATCGCTTCAAAATAAATAACTCAATAAGATGGTTTTCACAGAATGCTCTCTACTTCTCTAACCAAAGAACAACAGCAAGGTAGTAATTTATATAGAACTGGTTTGATCCTCTGCTAATTCCTCCCTTTCAGAGCTGTATAATCCTTAAAACACTGTTTTCACAAACATCACAGGTCCCTTGTGGATGGAAGGAAGGGAAGGTTAATCCCTAAAGAGTAGGCGTAGAAACCATGTATGTGTGTGTATGTGTGGGTGTGTGGGGGGGACTAAAGGAGCGTGGCAGGTAAGCACTGGCAGAAAGAAATAAAAAGAAACCATGGAATGAGTTTGGGGAGACTTTTGATGTGAGAAATATTTGGGTATTGGACTAAAGGGTCTCAACACTGTCCACATGATATTCATGCTACAAGAGTTAGAAGAACTCTAGAAGAAGATAGTAAGAGCAGACACATTTCAGGCAGGCTTCTTTGACAAACCACAGAGCACAACTAAAGAGATAGAACCAACTTGTCCTTAAGAAGGTATATTGGAGGACCAGCAGTTGGCGTAATGGCTGTCGCTGGACTCCCATGTAGTTGACCGCGGTATGAGTCCCGGACCCAGTGGTTTAAACTCACGCTGGGCATGTGTGCATGTGTGCCCAAGATCTCGAGAGGAGAATGGAGGAAAAGGGATTGCAGCATGGCCATCCCCCCTGGGGGGTGATTTCTCGCTTTCTATCTCTCTGTCTCTCTGTCTTTCTGGTGAGCGCACACGCCCTATAGCAAAGGCCTCTCAAAAAAAAAAAAAGGTATCTTGGACCACCAGATGGCGAAATGGTTACGTCACTGGACTCCCACATAGTCGACTGCAGTTTGAGTTCTGGACCTGGCAACTTGAAATTCACGCTGGCATGCCCAAAATCCCGAGAGGAGACTGGAAGAGAAGAGATTACAGTGCAGCATTCCCCCAAGGAGGGTGATTTCTCACTTTCTTTTCTCTCTCTCTCCCTGTCTCTCTGGTGCGTGCACACACTCTATGGCAAAAATCTCTCTTTAGAAGAAAAAGAAATCCTGTTCACCCTATCAGCAAAAAATAAAACAAAATAAAATAAAAAAAAAAAAACCTCTTACGTATGCATAAAACCGGGAAGATGGGGCCAGGTGTCAACACAATGGTAACCCAACTGGTCCCGTGTGAGGAAGGTCCTGAGTTCACTTGCCAGGACCTCCCTGAGCACACCATGCCCGTGAGGTGAGCTGGTCGAGGCAGGGGTGAATCGCAGCTTGAAGACAGCAGTGGTGGAACCAGCAGTTAGCATAATGGCTATGTCGCTGGATTCCCACTTACTCGACCGTGGTTCAAGTCCCAGACCCGGTGTCTTAAACTCACGCCAGGCGTGTGTGCGTGCATGCCCAAGATCCCGAGGGGAGCATGGAGGAGAAGGGATTGTGGCGTGGCCATCCCCCTGGGGAGTGAGTGATTTCTCGCTTTCTGTCTCTATGTCTCTCTCTATCTGGCGAGCGCACGTGCGCTATAGCAAAAACTTCTCAAAAAAAAAAAATGACACCAGTGCTTATCTCTCTGTCTCTCTAATGGAAGAAATAAATAAACTTTAAAATAAGGATATAGAAAAAGGAAGGGAGGAAGGAAAAACACAGATATATTTAGAATCCCTCTGATTCAGCAACTTTTTTTTAATAAGGGAGAATAATCAAAAGGCAGAAGAGAAATACACATCTGAAAAGTAAAGTTCTCCAAAGTCTCAAACGAATTACAATGTAATCTGTAGAAAACAATTTTAAAAGAGTTCATGAAAGTGACACAGTGAAATAATATAAGATAAAAGTTGACCTGGAAAACTCAGGAAAGAAATGAAGGAGAAACTAGAAATCATGACAGACTTGAAAACCCAATAAAGGCAATAAAAATTAGAATGTATACTCCTGAAAATAAAGGTACAGAGGAGACTAGAACCGAGAAATAAAGACAAGGAAGATAAATCTCAAAAACCAAATTAGAAAAAAAGAACCTTGTAAAAATTATTACTTTTATTTTATTTTAAGTTTGCTATAGAGCATACGTGCTCTCCAGAAAGAGAACAGAACAAGAGAGAGAAAGTAAGAAATTGCCCCCCAGGAGAGATGGCCTTTCCTTCTAGAACCGCCATTCTCCCTTTGGGATATGGAGTATGCACGCAAGCATGAGTGCATTTTTCAAACCGTGGGACTGTGCTAAAACCAAGCAGTCGGTCAGATGGGTTCCAGCCACCTTAACCACCACATCACCAGCTGACCCCCAACACGTAGAAATTATAAAGAAGATATAGATAAGGCAGATAGAAAAAGGAGACCCAACAATCACAAAATTTCTGTTTCTAAAGAAAATAGCAGAACAAATCAAACAAATTCAGTATAAACTTCCCTTGAAGAAAAAAATTGATATGTATATTTACAAAGGCCCTTTATGTCTGCAAAAATCTTAATGCAAAAAAATCAACACTGAGGACTCAAACAGCACTGCAGTAGTTAAAAACAGTACCCTGTGAGGGTTCCCACATGGGAAGGTTCCAGATGTACATCCGGAGATGTTCCTGAATATTCCAGGTACTTGTGTGCCTGGGATCCAGGGCTGGCAGAGGCTGAGGGTGGATCACAGCATCAAGGTTTTATAGGGGGTTCTGTCTCTGTCTCCCTGTCTCTCTCACTCATAGAAAAAACTAATAAATAAACTTTAATATCACCCCCCATACACCCTGGGGGGGGGGGCGAATTCTCATTTTCCTTCTCCCTGTCTCTCTCTGGCAAGCGCATGCACCCTATGGCAAAAACCTAAAAAAAAAGTAAATAAATAAGAAAGAAACATTATCCAAACTACAAAGACAACACTCTCAAGCAGATACAAGTTTAAGGAGTACACCTGCTTTACTAGCAAAAGCTAACCTAAAATGAAATATTATGTAAAAACATTTAATTTCCATGATTCCAATCATCTTAAGAATGTAAAAATAGTCATATACATACATGTGCACACACACGTATGGACTACTAGTGGGGAAAAGAAAAGTAGTGGGAGGAAAAACTGATGTGTTCAGACATCTTTTACAATCAGCTCTCAAAACAGACTGTTTTAAATACTGACTTCAAGAATTTACAGTCCTCGTGGCATTATCATTATCATTATTATTACTATTATTTTGCCTTGATTTAAAAGAATTCTAACAACTTACAGTGAAGACACATTGCTCTGAAGACCAGTGATTTTTGTGTCATTGTAATTTTTTCTTTAATTTTTTTTACATTTGTCATTAAAGCCAGCATTTACCATCAATACATTGTCCTATTTGAAAACTTATTTCTGGGGCTGGCACGTGGCATGGTGGTTAAAGGAGCTGGACTTCCACATGGTCGACCACAGTTCGAGTCCCGGACTTGGCAACTTGCTTTCTCACTTTCTCTCTCTCTCCTCTGGATATTTTGATAGTGGGTGAATCATGATATTAAGGATTTTATGACTAGAAGGTTAACAACGTTGGGGAGGAAATGACTATTAGGCTTATATGAATTAATTTTTTTTTTGAAGAGGTTTTTGCTATAGGGCACGTGCATTCGCCAGACAGACAGACAGAGACAGAGAGACAGAAAGTGAGAAATCACCCCCCAGCGGGGATGGCCACACCGCAATCCGTTCTCCTCCATTCTCCTCTCGGGATCTTGGGCATGCATGCACATGCGCCCAGAGTGAGTTTTAAGTCACTGGGTCTAGGGCGTGAATGGTGGCCGACTACATGGGAGTCCAGTGACATAGCCATTACACTAACTACTGATCCCTATAAAAAATTATTTAAAAAAACCATATTTCCATCTTTATCTTCATATGGACATAGATGTCTGGTAAGATGTTCACCGCATATTGAAGTTATTTCTGGATGGGAGGATTTTAAGTGATGATGAACTGCCCTCTGCAGATGAGACTGTATGAATAGTTGAATGAATGAATAGTTTTAAATACCCAGGAAAATGGGACATCTTTCTGATATTGTCTTTTGTATATTCCTTTTCATTTTTTCCTGAAGAAAAAAAATATATAAGCCATTCAATTGGCATATATAGGATGCTCACAGTGGCACAGTGTTAATCTTTGAAGGAATTACAAAGGAAGCTAAAGGAAGTTATTTTTCCATAAAGAGCTTACAATTTAACTTGATAGTTTTTAGTTTTTGCATTTGTTTGAGTGCGATGCTACCTTCTGTAACAGAAAAGGGATTTGCAAAGAATGAAACTGTGATATATTTAGGTAGTTCTCCAACTCCTTATTCACACACAATCCTCGGTTCTTTATCTAACCGGGGATTTTATATTTGGGAATTCCTCAAGGTATAACTCAATGTCTTCAGGAGCTCCTATAATTCTGAGAAAGAAAAATGTCAATCCAAACTCTTATACCTTAAAAATATGTTATTGTACATCCAAGTGACTATTTCGATTTAAAGGATGTCCTTGACTGAATTGGCAGTTATCATATTTGCATAACTCACATTGCCTAAATATTAAGAGTATTTGACTCATAAACTGTGGCGTAGAGTTGGTAAAAATAATTTGTTACTTCTCTGAACATCCTTTTCAACTGAATTAATTGTTTACAGATTTAGTTATTTAACCAAATGTTTGTGTATAATCATCCACTTTGATTTTTTTTTTTAAATAAACTGTCATGTTTGTGGAGTTCTGTTTGCATAGTTACAGCAAGGTTAGCTACTTTTTACATCATATTCATGATAGAAGCTAGTATTTTGAAGATTTTTTTAGACTATCTCAAGATTTTTAAAGCTCTCAGCTTGACATATTGTTCCTCAAATTTATCGAAAAATATATGATTGGGGTAGGGCCAGCATGTGGCATGGTGGTTTAAGGCTGCTGGATCCCACATGGCTGACTCCAGAGTTCCAGTCCTGGACCTGGCAGCTTGAAAATCATGTCCAGGGGACCAGCAGCAGCCTGCCGTTCCATCAACTTCAATAATTTTCCATGGATAAAAATTCAGGGAGTGAGAAGAATTTATTAAATTCAAAACACTTTGGTATTTTTGGGGAACCAGCAGTTAGCGTAATGGCTATGTCGCTGGACTCCAAAATAGTTGACTGCGGTTTGAGTCCCGGACCCGGTGGCTTAAACTCATGCCGGAAGCGTGTGTGTGCGTGCCCAAGATCCCGAGAGGAGAATGGAGGAGAAGGGATTGTGGCGTGGCCATCCCCCCCGGGGGGTGATTTCTCGCTTTCTGTCTCTCTGTCTCTCTCTGTCTGGCAAGCGCATGTACCCTATAGCAAAAACCTCTCCAAAAAAAAAAAAAAATCATGTCCAGTGCAAGTGTGTGCATGGCCAGAATCCCAAGAAGAGAATGAAGAAGAAAGGATTGCAGTGTGACCATCTCTCTTGGGGGGTGATTTCTGACTTTCTCTCTCTCTCTTTCTGGTGAGCCCAGGAAACCTATACTAAATAAATGAAGAAGTAGGATCACAGAAAGAACCAGCAGGCCCTAGGCTTATTACTAGGTTTATTAGCAATAAATATGTAAGAAAGAGCGAAGGAACTGTATTTAATATGATCAGTAATTTACAATATCTGTGCAAATCAGACATTCAAAGTATCTACTAAATGGATAGTTTTCCATTTGGTCATGAGTACCTGCTTTATGACCTAATTTACTTCTTTCTTTCCTTTTTTTAATTTTTTTTTTTTTTTAGAGAGAGATTTTTGCTATAGGGCACATGAGCTTATGAGCGATACAAAGAGAGACAGAAAGGAAAAAAAAAAGTGAGAAATTGCCCCCTCTAGGGATGGCCATGCTGCCGTCCTTTTCCCCTCATTCTCCTCTCAGGACTTTGGGCATGCACACACACACACCTGGCATGAGTTTCAAGTCGCTGGATCCGCAGTTGCCCATGTGGGAGAGTCCAAAGCCCTAATCGCTATGCCACCTGCTGGTCCTTCTTTTCTTTTCCTTTTTATTTTATTAAGAGTAAAATTAAACATCTGACCATCTACTTACTAAATGTCTTTATATCCATTAATAAGTCTTCAGTTTAATCGTGGATTGGAAATGTTCTCCAGAAATCATTCATTTATTTCTTCCAATTGGTCATGATAAATCGCAAAAGTGATCATTCACAGTGAGGACTATTAACATGTTTTAAGTGGCTAATAACAAATTGCTCACTGTAGTTGCTTTGGCAACTTTTAGTTTTGTATATTATTTTGTCCTCCAAGGTAAAATGACAGAGTGAGCATATTGCATAAAAACCAAGATCATCACTCTTTCACTGCCTATCACCCTGTTTATGCTTAACCAAGCATTTATTTATTAGTTCTTAATGGTAGGGGCTACAAGGTTACTACACCTGAGAGAAAAATCTGTAAGACAGGCTTTCTAATTAATCACTGGGAGGGTTCAGGAAGGTCTAGCTATTTCTGTAAACTGAAGCATTTATGCACTCGATTGCAAGCGTTGATCATGAATACAGCAGGGAACGCTTTATTTCTCTGAGTTTCTGAGTCCCATTAGGAACAAGGAACCCTTTCCATGTCTCTGCGTACACATGGATGCCATCATTAGAACTGTTCACCTCAAACCAGGTGTGGGGAGAATTCTAAGAAAAAGGAACACTGGTCCGAGTATCTTAGGAATCTTAGTAAAATGCCCTCTGTAGTGCTCTGAATTGAAGAGCACACTCCCAGAACCAAAGGCTTTCAGACAGGGGATCAATAGAGACAGACCCATTTGGTCAAGAGTTACCACATCCAGTACCATTCGTGGTTAGCTTTTCCTCAAACGAAATGGAAATGCCATTGGGAGAGTGCTTCAGATGAAATCCTACTTAATCGATAGTGCTGAGGCTTTGTCCCAGATGAGCCTGGGTCTCTGGATACAGTAGGGATGAAAAAATGGCACCAACAGCAGCCATATTTACTAGGCTATTTGGAAACTCGCACTTCTCTCCCAGTCCCCGGCATCTGCTTTGTTCTGTTTCTTAGGGTAGAAACCTCTGAATTCGGAAGCAGAAAGTATGATACATCTTTTTTTTTTATTTTAATTTTATTTTATCATCAAGGAATTTGAGAGCAGGGTGACTATGTTTTATTCTTTTTTTTTTTTTTGGAGAGGTTTTTGCTATAGGGCGCATGCGCTCGCCAGACAGACAGAGAGAGACAGAGAGATAGAAAACGAGAAATCACCCTCCAGGGGGAATGGCCATGCCACAGTCCCTTCTCCTCCATTCTCTTCTCAAGATCTTGGGCACGCACGCACACGTACCCGGCATGAGTTTAAGCCACCAGGTCCGGGATTTGAACCGCAGTCGACTATGTGGGAGTCCAGCAACATAGCCATTACACTAACTGCTGGTCCCTATTCTTTTATTTTTCCCCAGCACATTACCAGAGAGAGAGAGAGAGAGAGAGAGGGAAAGTGAGAATGCACCCCTATCCCCAGAGGGGATGGTGCTGCGATTCTCTTGTCAGGATTTTGAGCATCCACACCTGCCTGGTGTGTTTCTCAAGCCATCAGGTCTGGGACTTGAACCACAAAGTTAGGCATGTGGGATCCAGTCACCTTAACCCCCACACCATCTGCTGGCCCAACATTGCAGATGTTTTTTTTTTTAAGAATTATTTTATATAACTTTATTTATTTTAATTTGACCAGAGAGGGACAGAGTGAGAGTGAGAAAGGGAAAGTGAGAAAGCAATCCTGGTCCCTGACAATAGTAGAGGTCCCCACCAAAGTCACACTTCTGAGATAACTCATCTCTTAAACAGAATAATGTTGATTTCTTAAGCCCAGCACATGTAAACAGTAAACACAGATGCATCTTCCTTCTTCCTCTGTTCTCATCCATCAAATACAAAACAGGCCAGGATATCTAACCCTCTACACACTACTCTTGTGATTTTCCTCTCCTTCCTTCCCTCTATCCTCGTTATTTATATAATTCTTAAATTCATATTTCAGTTCCAAAAGATGCAACCAGTAGTGGCTTTGAAGTGTCAGCTATGTGGATGCTAGCCCACCGTTCACAAGGCTAAGAACAAGGCTATGGGTTTTGAGGCCCAATTGCATTTTATTTATTTATTTATTTATTTATTTTAGGTTTTTGCCATAAGGCATTTGTGCTTGCTGGAGAGAGATAGTGAGAGGAAAAGTGAGATATCACCCCCCAGGAGGGATGCCACAATCCCGTCTCTTCCATTTTCCTTCTGGGATTTTGGGCATGCATATACATGTGCCCAGCGTGATTTACTTTACTTTTCTTTTTTCTTTTCTTTTCTCTTCTTTTGAGGAGAAGTTTTTGCTATAGGATGTGTGTGCCTGCCATAGAGACAGAAAGAAAGAAAGCAAGAAATCAACCTCCCCGGGGATGGCCACAGTGCAATCCCTTCTCCATTCTCTTCTCAAGATCTTGAGCTCACACACACATGTGCCTGGTGTGAGTTTAAGCCACTGGCTCTCGGATTCAGACTCCAGCAACTTAACCATCATGCCACTGCTGCATGTGCCTGGTGTGAGTTTAAGCCACTGGCTCTCGGATTCAGACTGTGGTCAACTACATGGGAGTCCAGCAACTTAACCATCATGCCACTGCTGCCCCCCCACACACACACACACACTGCATGTTATTAAAGGAGGCATCATCCCAGACAGCCGCTGCTTGTGCTGGCCAAGGATTCTGTGGGTCACCGTTAGAGTCTCAAGTACCTGCTCCCTTTACTTCAGCCAAATGGCTCCACATTTTCAGTTTTATATATTACTTCTGCAAAAATATTTTTATGCACATGCTGCTATAGTTTAATGAAAAGAATTTTCTCTCAAAATTCAAAGAAACTGGAGCCAGCAAGTAGTAGATGGTAGATGATAAATGGTATAATAAGAGTGTGACTTCATCCAGTTTGCAAGCTGGCGGTTGTGAGTTCTGGGGATGGTTCTATTTTATTTGAACTGTTGCCTTCATACCTGGAGTAGCACCCACCTCCAGCCCAGTATTTTCTGTTTGCTTTTACCTGGTCCCATAGCACAGAATGGTAGCGACATCAGACATTTCAACAGTAGGAAATAAAGCAGTAAGGAAGGATGTGAATCAGAAGTCACAACTGTAAGTGCAAGACTTCACTGTTTTTAATATTTTGATATTGTGCTGCTATGGTTGTTGACTTAGTTGGATTCCCCTAGAAACAGACTCCCATGGTGAAGAGTAAATGCATCGGGTCATATGAAAAATGCAGATATGTCAGCAAAGAATTGGAGTTCATACAGAAAAAAGGTGATCAATAAGGTGTGTGTGATTAAGCTAATTAGCACCTTCCTTCCTCAAGGAAGGTCGGGGTAACTGCGTAAAACACACACCTCAGAATTAACCTGGCCAAAGAGTTGTGACGTCTCACAACCTTCGTTTTTAGTTGAAGCCTATTCCATGGGGACACGAAATCTCATGCACACTGGAGAGTAAGTTCCCACAGCCTGGAAACAGTCTACAGAGACTCCGGTGTTGGCCACTGATGGCTGGGCTGCAGGGCCCAGGGATGGGAAGGGGCTCTGAGGGGCCGCGGCAGGTTTCCAACAGCATCTGCCGCCATTGTCATTCAGTCAGTTCACGGGTCAGACTTCTAGCAGCGTGCAGCCGCATCGTGTTAAAGAAGAAAAGGTTTGAAGAAGAGAGCTATGAATTACGATTATGACTGGTAACAAAATCGCCTGTGGTTGTGTAAATAATAATTAGACCTTTTTTGGTGTGTCTCTTCCGTGTATTTTCTATTGATGATATGAAATCGTCAATTCAAACTCTGCGTTAGAATTTAGTGGATTTGTTTATAGAAATCATGGATGCTACAATTATGTATTCATTTATTTACATCTTATTTGGAATAGGATTTAAGGTGATAGTGACACACATGCTTCAGATTCTTTCATAGGGTAAAGAAATCAAATTTAGAAATATCAAAATTAGCTTAAAGGAGTTGCACTCAGTCAAGACAGGGAATGGGAGGATTACTGATTGGTAGCCAGATAGAAGTAGGTGTGAATACTTCCTCTGCCGGTTTACCCTGTGACCTTGAGAAGGTCACTTTGTCTCTCTCAATCTCAGGATCTTTCTTTCTAATCTGGAGAATATACTGAAACTCTAAAATCATGAGAATTTGGTGAAATGATGTACGAATAGCACCCTAGTGCCTGACACAGAGGATAGACTCGGCTAAGGTTAGTTTAGGACCCTGGTGAATACATGGCAAAAAATATAAGACAGGATTGATTAAATGCTGTGTTTTATGGTATAGACATTAAATGTGAATGAGTTTAGAAGACACTGAGAGCTGAAGTAATCAGAGATTTGGAAGAAATTTAATACTGGCTAGAAATATGAGAAGGATTTCAATTTGGGGAGTGAGAAGATGAAATCTTGACAGACAAAAGAATAGACACAATGAAGCAGGAGCGAGTAATGATGAGGCAGGGAGAGGTGAGGCCCGTCCACTCTGGGTTATCTCACTGTGGTCCAGTAGTACCTCTGAGAGAGGTAGAAGAGGGTGGCAGGTGTTGGCTTGAGGGTGGACAGTTCACTTCCTTCAGGATTTCTAGAATGTGAGACAAGAAGAAGATGGCTGAATGACAGTACACATCATGTAACTGGAGAAGGTAGCAAACCTCCTGAGGAGGCCACAGATGTGGGGCTCATTGACCTCCCTGTGAGCTAAATGCAGTGGACTCTCAGTGAGATCCGAAGGATTGAATTTCCTAACTGAAGGTGCTGTTCATAGCTATAAGTATAAAGCAGAAGAGGTTCAATCAACAATAAACCAAACAAGAGAGATGGTCAGGGGCCAACAGGGAGAGTGGAGGTTAAGGTACTAGATTCCAAATGGCTGACTCTGCAGTTCAAGTCTGGGACCTGGCATCCTGAAAATCATGCAGGCCCAAGAGGAGGGGTTGAAGTCTAACTAGTGATTAACCTCTTTACCCTGTTCTCTCTTTCACTGGTAAGCACATGTGCTCCATAGCAAAAAAAAAAAAAAATTAGAATATAAATAAACAAATAGAGTAGTGGTCAGAATATTGAGAGAAAAGTTGGAATAATGGTGTGGAGGCCTATGAAAGAGTAGCTTTCAGTAAATGGGGTTAGCAGGAACCCAGGGGGCAGAGCGGGAGGAGATGGTTTGTCAACAACTACTTCCTCCCTTGGAAAGATGAAGCCTGGATATCCAAAGTGAGCCCTGGAAGGAGAACCTCATCTAAGGGAGGAAACTGACCAGCTGTTCTGCCCTTGTTGGTTTCCCCTTTCCCTAGGGTTTGCTTGTGTGGGTCATCATATCCTCATCCTGTATCTAAATACCAGAACTTTTAGTTCTCTGGTCTCCACAATGTCCTTTTATCCCCCCTTAGAACAATTGGAGCAGGTAATTCCACATCTAAAATGTGTAAGAATAACTTATAGCAAAGAGCTAGGGGCTTTTCAAGTCAAGGAAAGTATCCTGGAGGGGAAGGAAATTGAGCTGTAGCTGAATCCTGTACTCAGCTCTAACTGCCTAGAGCCTTCGTTTTTTCACTGATGTCTGTGGGGTGAATGGCAGGTGGCTCTGGCTTGACTTAACCTGTCACGTGATAAGACAGTCTGTCACTAGCCCAGCTAGGGTAGTTCAGAAAAAGTTCTCATTAATGGGATTAAGAGTTACCCTGTATCCCAATCATTTGGAGGTTCTGCTTCCAGATGCCTTGCAATCAGTAAGTATCCATACGAGAAGATACTTTAGTCATTTCCTCAAAATAACAATCTATAAAACATAAATAGTACATTTCTTTTTACCATAAAAGAAAATTAGATTATCAGAAATAGAGGCTATAAATCATACGTGCTCCATCTGAACTTTTTATGTACCATAATAACTAATCACTTGGCTATCAGGGCACTGGGGAAATTACAATAAATTATATTTTGTGGGATATGCACCACATGAATGAAGCCAAGAATATTAGAGAAGTGACCTTCACCTTGTGTGATGTCATAGAAAAAAACGATGCTGCCCTAATAACTTCATAGGGTTAATTAGTTTCGGAGAACACACAAGAGGCAGCGATGTCACCGAGCTTTTTTATTTTCTTTCCCGTGGGAAGTTGGGCTAATAAAAATGAAAAACATTTCAAGTAGCTAAGTAAGAAAGAAGAGTTGCAGAGAGTTAGAAGCCAATGCTTTATCTAGCGCCAGTTCCCTTAGAAGGCCCAATTCTCTTTCTCTGTAAGCTGCAAACCCTATTCTTTTCTTGTGCATCGTTCCCCCATCAACTTGGGAATCTCTGAAATGGCCATTGTTTCCAAAACCTGCTCTGATGGTGGATATTTTAATTTACTGATGAACATGACTCCATTTAATCAGATAGGGAACTCTGCAGATAGGGAGACATTTATCTGTGTAAAATATGCTGCTTTGTTTGGTCTCTGCTCCGATCCCCAGTGGGGGTGGAGGTAAAGTTTCCATAGTCCTGCTGGTTTCAGATGAATAGGTTTGCTGGTGTCAAAGCCAGGCTGCAGCCCTCCTCTGGCATCTGGGGTACAGAAGGCTAATTCTTTTGAATAGAGCCATTGATGATTACGTTTTGGGGAAACTTAATCATAGAGTAATTAGGCTTTAATTCTTACAAAAACTTACAATTAATTGGATCTTTTATACAACTTTTTTTGTTTGATTTAAAGTACCACGTAGGTTAGTTATAGAAACTTAATTTAAATATGGATTTAATTAGAATTGTTTTATGATTTTAATGAGTCTTAAAAGTCTTTTGATGAGCAGCCTGTATAATTATGGTATTTAAAATGATTGAGTAAATGCATACTTTTATAATTTACCTTCCAGGAAACTGTATTTTTTTATGGAGGCTATTTTTTGCATGATGAATTATTTCATTTTATGTTCAGTTTTCATGGGGATGGGTGCTTAGTCCTGCTCCTAATCACTCAAATGTTTTCTTCCTAGGATGAAATTAAACTTTCATGGAATCAAAATGATCAGGCAGTAGTCCAATACTACAGTTAAATTTAAACCCAGAAATATTTTTGTTTTAATTGTAAAAGAGACTGAATAACTACTGAAACTTTTACTTGGGAATTTGATTTTTTAATGTAATCAAATACAAACAAGTTACCTGAAGACAAACTTTTTCTAATGAGGAAAAAAGTGATTTTAGGCAAAGGATTTCAAATATTTTTAGTTGATATTTAATGTTGAGTTGCTAACTTTTTAATGCACCATTGAAATCACTAGAAATGAGTATTTCAATAAACGCAAGAAAATTAAAAATTAGCAAAGAAAGAGCGTATGATACTCTCACTCCTTTCAATAGGTCCCACTTCTACCTATACTAAATTAAATACCAAGCATTTGGGGGTTTTCTGCTGACTTTTTAAGAGGTGTACTTACTTAGCAATATTAGGACACATGTTTTTATTTTCCATTTTCATTAAAAATTCACTTTATTATTTCACTATTATTATTTATTATTTCATTATTATTATTATGTTCTATTATATTCTACCATTACTTTCCAGTTTAGGTCAAATTATTTACATGTGCCTGAAAATCAGTGAAATTCACCTTATTAAAAGAGTATAGGAGGGGCTGGCAGGTGGCATGGTGGTTAAAGGTGCTGAACTCCCACATGGCCAACCACAGTTCAAGTCCTGGACCTGGTGGCTTATTTTCTCACTTTCCCTCCCTCTCTCTCTCTCTCTCTCTCTCTCTCTCTCTCTGTCTGATCAACTTATTTTTAATTCAGTGGAGAAAAAAAGTCTTTTTAGTAAATGGCACTGGAATGACCAGATGTCTATACAGGGAACAATTTGAGCCTTGATCTTTACCTCCTGCCTTGCACAAAGATTAATTCACAATGAATCTTAGGCCTAAATAAGAGAGCCTAAACTGATAAAATTCTGAGTAAGACAGGGAATAAAATCTTTAAGACACTAGATTAAACAAATATTTTTTAAACAGGACACAAAAGTGAAAAAGTAATTGGGTCTTTTGGAAAAGCCATGATGCATTTTCTAAGGAAAAACGCATCATGACTTTTCCAAAAATCTAATCTAAAAGAAGAAATAAAGTTAAAAGGAACTTTCATCAAGATTAAAAACTTTTTTCTTCCAAATAACATAGTTAAAACAAATAGGTATACCAAGACAGTAAGAAAAATTTCACAACACACTTTTTGTTAAAAACCTTGAATCCAGGACCAGCAGATACTGTAATCATTACATCACTGAATTCCCATGTAGTCAACTGTGGTTCGAGTCCCAAAACCAGCGACTTAAAACTCATGCCAGGCATATGTGCATGCATGCCCAAAATCCCAAAAGAAGAATGGAGGAGAAGGAATTAAAGCATAGCCATCCCCCCTGGGG
Organism: Tupaia belangeri chinensis; assembly: GCF_000334495.1. Classification (NCBI taxonomy): domain Eukaryota; kingdom Metazoa; phylum Chordata; class Mammalia; order Scandentia; family Tupaiidae; genus Tupaia; species Tupaia belangeri. The sequence goes on along the minus strand of NW_006199974.1, from coordinate 96,260 downwards.
GGTGAGTTCTTGCTTTCTGTCTCCCTGTCTTTCTGGAGAATGCACACACACTATAGCAAAATTTTCTCTTAAAAACAAACAAACAAACAAACAAAAAAACATTGATGAGAACCAGCAGTTAGCATAATGGCTATGTCGCTGGACTCCCACGTAGCTGACCGCGGTTCACGTCCCGGACCTGGTGGCTTAAAACTCACGCCGGGCGTGTGTGCGTGCGTGCCCAAGATCCCAAGAGGAGAATGGAGGAGAAGGGATTGCGGTGTGACCATCCCCCCTGAGGGGTGATTTCTCGCTTTCTGTCTCTATGTCTGTCTCTGTCTGTCTGGCGAGCGCATGCGCCCTATAGCGAAAATCTCTCCAAAAAAAAAAAAAGAATGTAAAGTAACTGGAGCATCACTACAGTGCTAAAGGAAATGAAAAATGGTACCTTTTCCATTTCAGGCACTTCACAGTACAATCAGACAATTCTTCATAAAGTTAAATAAAGGGGTTTATCTGAGGTTTTGCTTTGTATGATTTCAGTTACCCATGGTCAACCCCAGCCTCCAAATTGGTCAGTCCAATACAATAAGGCATTTTAAGAAAGAGACCACATTTATGTAACTTTCATTATAGTATATTATAGCTGTTTGATTTTATTATCAGTTGTTATTGCTGATCTCTTACTGTACCCAATGTCCAGGTGTGTGTGTAAAGGAAAAAGCATAGTACATGTAGAGTTTGATATTACACATGGTTTCAGGCATCCACTGAGGGTCTTGGAACACATCCCCTGTGAATGAGGAGAGACTGCTCGTGTGTGTGTGTGTGTGTACACATATACATACACTTTAGTGTACAGACCATTGCTTGTGCATTGTGTCCCATTCATGTTCTTTTATGCTTGAGAATGTCACCATAAATAATTTCTGAACCTTAATTATTACTAAAAAAACTATCAGTATAGAATATGAGGGAGTTCAGGCCCTAGAATTGGGGGTTTTCTTTTAAAATAAAATAACTCTGTGCTCTTAGATTATTTTTTCATTTTTTCATCTTTTTTCCCCTTCAATACACTTCTCTTTGTACCATCTCTGTTTCACAAGTGCTCTGCCAGTCTGAATCAGAGCTCGCTAAAAATGCCTGTTTCCTTTGCCACTTCTTTTCATGCTTTTTATATGAAAAACATATTTCAGATTTAGCTCTTCTTTGTTCTCCTCCTTTCCCCTCCAGTCTTAGGACCTTATCAAATGCCTGTGTGGATTATTTCAATAGCCTGCTTGTTCCAGTCTCTCCATCCTCACCCACCCTTGCACCTCATTGTCAACCTGAGCTTCATTCATTGCCAACTCAAGATTTCATTACTTAGCTCAAAAATTTGCAGTAATGTCCTATTAAATGACTGTTGCATCCACACCGTGCCCACACAATTTCTAGTCCCTCTACAAGTGCTTCAACTATATGACTTTAAATTCATCTGTTGCTCTGTCACACCCGCCCTTCTCTGTCTCTGGAATGCACGGTCCTCCTCCCTCAGGTCCTTTCCTGAGTTGTTGCTCTGTCGTCTTTCTGTCTAAACCAAAGGCATCCTTCAAGTACTGCTTCCTTCACAAAACCATCTCTGGCAGCTCCTCGTCATCCCAGTCTCTGCTATTTCTCAATGTCTGATGAATGGGGAGCGCTTTGTTCTCAGTCGTGTCTTCATTTTTACACACATTGGTTCTATCTCTGAATTGGTTTATATACTCCCTAAAGATATTGTCTAGGCACAATGTCAAGTATGAGGCCGAGTATACAGTATTCCTTACTTTCTCATGCAGTTTTCATAGTATTTGCTCATTTACTTTTTATACCGTAAACATGGACAGATTGAATGATTGGTTGTCATTTTATCTCCTGCTCACATTAACATCACTGTTATTGGTTGTCCTGAAAATCTCATCTTACCTCTGTTTTTCTTCTAAGTGGAATTATTATTATTTCCATTTCATAGATGAGAAGACTAAGATGCAGAAGATTAACTGACTTTTCTGGTGAATGAGAGGACCAAAGCTCATATTTTCTCATTTGAAATTCTATGTTCTTTTTCTAATCCGATACCTTCAACAGAAGTTTGTTGTCATTGCTATTGTTTTAATTGCCAGAGGGCATATGTGCTCACCAGAGAGAAACAGGAACAGGGAAAGGGAGAAAGCACCCCTCAATGAGATATAGTCATACCACAATCCCTTCTCCTCCGTTTCTCCATCCTGTTGGAATTTGGAGCACAGGCACGCGCATGTGCCCACAACACACACACACACACACACACACACACACACATGCAAGTGCCCAGTGCGTGATTTTCTGGTGCCAGGCTGGGACTCAAACTGCATGATTGGCCATGTGGGTTCTGGCTTCCCCAACCACTAGGCTATGAGGCCAGACCTAAACCGATATTTTTGAATCCCAACTTTTAGAGAATCATAAAAAATTGGTGCCTGGAAATTTTTTGGATCCTGACCTACTGATGATTCTAGAACATGGACTCCATACGCTACGAGTAGGGAAGCCTATTGTGGCGATCGGAAAGCTCGTTGAGTATTAATCATCAAAACAGAACCAGAGCATGGCAGCAAGCCTTCCAGGGACTGGGAATGCAAGAAACATCTAAATTAAAGAAAAGTGTTGGCAGTTGACCAAGTAGGTACAGCTACAATCTGTGGTAGGTGTCTAAATGCAAATGGAATCAATCGAAATGTTTAATACATGGCTTCCTGCCAACCTCAAAGAAGCACTTCAGTCTATGCGGGTGCCTCTCAACCAAACTTCATATTCTTTTGATATTTACCATCAATAATCTTCAGACTCCTTAAGGCTCTGTGTAGTTTGTTAGCATGTCCTCCACCTTAGAAGTACATGAGAGGGAATTTTAAGTGTGCCGTAAATACCCTTTGCAGCAGGTCCTTACAGTAATGACCCCAGTAAGTCACAAGTTCCAAGATCCCACCTGACTCAGTGTGGCCGTGCGCCTGGCTTTGGTCAATAACGTCAGCAAACAAGATGAGAGTAGAAACTTGAAAACACTTATTTTTGGGGCTGCACTTCTGGAACCCTGAAACCGTCGTGCTGTGGGAAAGGCTGCTAGCAAAGGCAGGAGGGCTGGGTCTAGCCACTGAGCAACCAGCTGATTGCAGCCACCTAAGTGAGTCTAGGCAAGACCAGCAGAACTGTCCAGAGAATTGCGAGAAGTGATAAATGGTGTGGTTTTAACTCACTACATTTTGGGGATTACTTGTTATATCAGAGATAACTGCTATGCCCATGTTTCAGTTTTTCCTTTGAAGCAATGACTTCATCCTGAGTTATGGATTCTTTATTGACAAAGCGATATAAAAGGTTCAAACTTAAGGTGAAATGATCACTTAAAATAGATTCCAAAGACTGACTCTCCTCTGGCCTCTGCATTGAACTCTAAACTTATTAAAAACTGTCAGTGAGAGTGTGTGTGTGTGTGTGTCTGTGTATATAGTATATAAGCAATACAGTGTATATTAGTATTTTATGAAATAATTTTACTTCTTTTTTAAAGAATTATTTTGTTGTTGTTGTTGTTGTTATTTTTTAAATTGTTTTAAGGCACACGTGCTCACCAGAGGGCGGGACAGAAAGTGAGAAAACAAGTCGTCATGTCTGGGGCTTGAACCGCAGTCAGCCATGTAGAAATCCAGTGCCTTAACTATCACAGCACCTGCTGGCCCCTCACTTCTTTTTAATAACTTATGTGGTAATAGTACAAAATCTACACACAAGTTTGTAAATATTTGCAGTATGAACAACAGGAGTTTTTGCTTAATATGGCTGCCTGGGCCTGCCTTGTTGACTAAGAACAAAAGACGGATGAAAGCTCTACTAAAGAGTATGGGGTGAGCATCTGTGAGAGTAGATGATTTGTTTAAAAGCAGAAAAAGCCACCAATAGTATGGCAATTTGATCTTTCCAGAGTGAGAACGCTTCTACAAAACTGTCAAAAGGACTTCCTGAGGGCAAAGACAGCATCTTCGCTGTCCTTCCATTCCAAGTGTTCACCTTGGTGCTCGGCCCTTAGTAAATATCCAGAAAATGTCCGCTAGATGAATGACTACCAACTGAAACTATTTATGCGAAATGATAACCAGCAAGTATTTTTAAATCCTACTCTTAATACTTAAAAAAGTTAGGAAGCTGACAGACTGAGACATTACAGTTTCATAGAACTAAAACTTTACTTCCCTATAGTCTCAGTAGAACACAGTGTTGAATGAACCAACTCAACGCTAAGGTCTAGCTTGGCTACTGGTCAGCAGTGTGGCCTGATGTGCAAATGACACGGAATCCCACTTTCCTTAACTGTAAAACATGGAGATAGTAACATTCACTCGGAGTAGCTATTCTAGGAATAGATGAGATAATGAATATGGAAAAGATAGCATAGCACAGAATGCCTGCTCATTTCTTTCCTTCAATGCTTCGTCCTTCTTTCCTTCTATCCTTAACATCTCTAGGAAAACTACTTCTCTATTCACAGCCCTACCGACACTGCACGTGTGGATTTTCCACACCAAGTAGTTCTGTTCTCTGTAGACGCCAGATGAGTGTCCTGCAACTTACCTCTGACATTCTCAGAGTTAGTTCAGACCCCACAGGTTTTCACCTATGTTCCACAGTTCCACCATCCTGCCCCCCTTCAGACACTAGTCATGAGCCGTGGGTCTCCAAGCTACCCACACTTCTGTGCAACTTTGCTAAAAATCTGAGCTTCCTCCTCATGTTTAAAATTTTGCCACAATGGCTCACAGAACTCAGAGAAACACTGTAGTTACATTTAGCAGTTTATTATACAGGATATTAGGAAAGATACAAGTGAACAAACAGATCAAGAGGTATGGAGGGTCCCAAGCGCAGGAGCTTCTGTCCCTCAGAGTTGGGAAGCACCGCTCTCCCAGCAGGTACATGCATTTACCAACCTGGAAGCACTCAAACCTGGTCCTTCAGGATTTTTGTGGAGGTTTCATCATGTAGGTGTGATAACCCAGTGATTAACTCAGATTTCTAGCTTGTATCTACTCTCACAGAGGTCAGGGGGCGGGACTGCAAATTCCAAGTCTTTACTATAATGATGCTTTGGTCTTTCTAAAGCCAAACCCTTTCCTGCAACCTTCTAGGATCCCAGTCACCTGTCACTACCATACAGAAGGACACTCTTATCACTCCAGAAATTCCAGAGGTATCAGAATCCCTTATATGAGGAAATGCAGAATCTCTTGTGTCAGGAACCAGGAACTGAGACCAATTTATTACAGCTAAAGATATTCTCCTGTCACTCAGAAAATCACAAGGGTTTTAGTAGCTCTGTGTCAGGAACCAGGGATGGATACAAATTACGTTGCAATAATCGTAACAGCTTTCTTAAAGAGCCAGTCTTTTAGTGGCCTCCAGTCAGGAAAACAAATACACAAAAACCAAACAAGAATGCTTATGACAGAGCAGGTGGGAGATAAGCTACAGGAAATGACTTTTCTCCCAAGAACTTGTTCCCCATCTCCCCAAAGATGCTATTGTGCTACTTACTTAAGTATTCATTCCTTTTCCAAACGTTTTCTGAGGAGCATCACCATGTATTTCATCAGGTTCTGAAGTTATTGAAATAGTAGATTTAATCTTGCCCTCCAAATGGAGGTGACAACAGAGTTAAAAAAAATATTCCCACAATTGTGAATAGGCCCAGCCATGGTGGCGTAGCAGTGGCAGGCTGTTCTGCTGTGCTGGAAGCCATAGAAGACGTTGGGATTTGGTTCCTGGATTGACCTGTACATACCAGGCACCTGTTTGCCCATGATCCTAGTTGATTGGGAAGGCTAGGGGGTAGCGATAAGACCTATTAAGAGTGTTTGTTTCACTCTTTCACTTTTGAAATAAGCTTTTGAAAATTGCAAATAATCTTTCAAGGTGCATACCTCCGTATTATCACAAAAGAAGAAAATGGGATCACTTGTCTGGGGAGGGGGGCAGGAGAGGAACTTGGAGGCAGCAGAAAAAAAAAATAAACTTGGCAGAAGAAGGACATCTATATTATATCTTGAAATATTTCATTCATAAGAAATATTCAGCTTTTCTTTGGCCCGAAGAGCTGAAGGGTGAATGTGAGTCAACTGAGACTTCAGGGAGAGCTTAAGGTCTTACTAAAGGATAGGGTGGAAGAAGGATTATGGAAGATGAGTGTGGACAGTTAAACAGGACTCAGATCGTGGAGGTGTGCATCGGTTGATAAGACATGTACACACTCTGTCAGCAGTGGCAAGTCACTAATACAGAGTCATGAAAGATCGCCCCGCAGGAAATGTCTGTTGAGTCAAATGAAAACCTTGAAAGTATGAAGATTTTCCATCTCCAGTTTTGGTTGAATGATGAAGTATACAATCAACCCATCAAAATTTCAATACATATTTTTCTGTTCTCTGTCAGCCAAGATTTTAGAACATGCTGGTCTGTACTCTTTTTCTTGATGTACTTGTACTCTCCCCTAGCGATCCTCCTGGCTGGAGTTGTCACAGCAGATCTTACAGCAGTAATACATTAGGTTAATAAAGCAATTATTTAATTGCCTCTAATTTCATTGGCATTCCTATTAGCTGAAGGAAGGTGGTTCAATCATTGTTTACATTTGTAAAACCAATATTATGGTTTAAATTATGGCCTTTGGATGAATTTGAAAATTGAAGCCTGATAATCCTTAAAGCAATATTTACAAAGGACTCTTTGTCTTTGTAAAGAATAAAGGGAATGGAAACATGAGCACATTAAATCAGAAGGGGTTTTTAAATATTCATTTTGCAATCAGCCTCACTGGTTTTCAGGCCACTATCTAACTTAAATAATTTTCGTTAAAGAGAAATACCAAATCTCTTGTTTTAATTATCCTACAAAATATAAACTATTACTTTACATTCTTTTTTTTTATTATTATTATTCTGAAGTACAAGAGTTCCCAGTATAAATCTCTCAGTGTAAATGTTCTCCCTTAGTGGAAATATATTGAGAAACAGTGCTGATATTACTATTTAAAAAAATACAGACATTTTGGATAGGTAGCTTCTCTTTTAAGATGGTCTTTATTTAGTAGACCTTAATAAAACCTGTTCCAAACACTCAACAAAATATGTATGAAAAGACTAAAATTGATAAAAACTCAGAACTCTGGAAATCAGTACACCCATTGTCAATGATCTTCCTTGAACCAGAAGGTGCTAGATGAAACAAAAATATTAGGACACTGAGGCTCTGGAGAACTCAAACTTGTATGTTAGACCTAGGTAATTTTAGGAAAGAGAAAAGTAAATTTAAAGCGTTCCTGGTTTAAAAAAAAAAGTAAAGCACATTACCTACAAAAAGGTAAAAATTAGGTTGACCTTAGTCTTAAACTCCTCCGAAGCATTAATTGCTGTAGGACAATGCTATGACACCTATACGTTTATTCAGCAAAAGTCCTGCGTAGATGCCCTGATACCCTTCATCCAGAGTGCTGTTATGTTAGCATCTTATATAATCCAAGGACATTTATCAAAACAGAAATTCAGGGCCAGCAGGTGGCATCATGGTTAAGGTGCTGGATTTCCACATGGCTGACTTCACAGATCAAGTCCCAGACCCAGTGTGTGTGTTTGTGTGTGTGTGGGTGTGTGTGCATGCCCAAAACCCTAAGAGGAAAGTGGAATAGAAGGGATTGTGGAGTGGCCAACCCCCTGGGGGAAGGGGTGACTTCTCATTTCCCGCTCACTGTCTCTCTTTGGTGAGCACATGCACCACATGGCAAAAACTTTTAAAAAGGGCTAGTACATAGCTTAGTGGTTACACTGCTGCACTCCTACATGGCCTGAGAGCACACTGGGCACAAGTGTGTGCATGCCCAAGGGCCCAGGAGGAGAATGGAGAAGGAATTGTGGTGTGGTCACCCCCACCCCCAGAGTGATTTCTCACTTTCCCTTTCACTATCTCTGTCTTTCTATCTCTCTGGTGAGCACATGCACCCTATAGCAAAAACTACAAAACCAAAAAAGTTTTCTTGAATTAGAATTTCTTATATTCAATTTTATAAAATATCTTTTTAAAGACCCCCGTGAGCCCCCTCCCCCCCCCCCCAAAAAAAAAAAAAAAAAACCACACACTAAGAAATTTAATGTCCTTTTGTTCCAAGATTCCACCTTACATTTAGCCATGGTATGTCTCTTTCACTTCTAATCTATGACTATTCCTGAGTGCATGGTGTGTCTCTTTCACTTCTAATCTATGATTATTCCTGAATTGTCATTTTTCCTTTCATTTTTCTTTAAAGAATTATTTACTTAGGGGTCAGCAAGTGGTTTAGTGATTAAGATGCTGGACTCCCACCCGCTTAGTCAACCATCGTTCAAGGCCCAGACCCAGCAGCTTGAAACTCACACTGAGCACATGGGCATGTGTGCTCCAAATCTCGAAAGGAGACTAGAGAAGGGATTGCAGTATGGCCACCCCCTGTCCCCCAGGGTGTGATTTCTCACTTTGTCTCTCTGTGTCTCTCCAGTGAGTGAACACACCCTACAGCAAAGATCTCTAGAAAGAAAAAAAGAGAATTACTTATTTTATTTCATTTGTTATTATTATTTCCTTTTAATTTGGTATAGGACACATGAGCTCACCAAAGGGAGACAGAGAGAGAGAGGGAAAGTGAGAAAGCAAGCCATACCAGGTCCAGGACAAAAACAGGGGTCAGCCATGTTGGAGTCTAGGCACTTAACTACCACATCACCTACTGGCCCTGACTCATCATCTTTCATTGCCTTGGCCCACATGAATGTCAGATAGTTTGTACCCTGTGCTGTAATCTGGGTTTGTATGATGGATTCTCATGATGAGTTTAAGGCTAAGCATAATTGGAATGGAAACCAGACAGGTGGGGTGCCTTTCCCGGAGTGTCACGTCAGGCTTTACAAACAGTGCGTGTGCCTTATCAGTGTGAGTGACTCTTGCTCACTTGGTTAGAGTGGTGTTTGTTAGGATGCTCCACTGTAAAGTTACTATTTTTTCTTTTTTAATTACTAAATACTTTGGAGATACTTAGATATTACATAAATATCCTATTTTTGCATAAACGTTTGCCTTTTCATTTCAGCATTCATTGTGTGGCAATAGTTACTATGGCGTTTGAATGATGATTTTCTATTTCCCTCATTCGTGAATAGGAATTTCTTGGAATTATTGTTTAACAAAGAGTTGTTACTTCTTCCCCATTGACTTAGTTGTTCATTTCTACTGGAATGGATTTATGACTCCCCTCTATAAAAAAGATTGGCTATACTTTATCATTTCAATTTTCAAATCCCAAGGGCAAAACTAGGTTAGTAGCAAATGAATAGGAGTGGGCTACAAATTCTAGTTATTAAGTAGAGAAAACCCCACAAAAGTAATCCACAGGATCTGGGAGCAGGTTAAAGTGAAGTTTATTTGATAGTATGCAATATGAGTCTTTTATCTGAAATCTGTTTCCATATAAATATAAGGTTTAATGATGATTCACAGTATTCTGTTGTTTGATAGCTTATTTTCATTTCATAATCAGGTTAACATTTTTCTTCATAATATTTGACTGGTAATATTTTATCAGAGTTAAAAAATAATGAAATGATATCTTAAATTGGCTGAATGTCTTAACCACAGTTGAAGATAAACCATTTTTCTTGATTATTCTTACCATTTCCCAACGTTTTATTAACTACGTGTGTGGGTATTTGTGTCTATGTTTTCTAGGGGTGGAGATACTGTGCAGTAATTCTTCTGTTGTGCTTTAAATAGGGACTTCCTATGAACACTAATAATGGTCATGTCATAGTTACTTACTGAGAAAACTAATCTGGATTCTACAGAAGTGTATTAAAATTTCGTGAAAATGAAATTAGAGATGCAGTGTGTCTCAGCAGTAATGAATCTGTTTATAGTGTATAATGCAGAGTTTGGTTAAGAAAAGCAATTTTTCAAACTCAGTACTTTTTGATGGTCAAGTGTTTATTCCATTGGGTCATTAATGTGCTATATTCCCAAAGTATTCTTTGGGCACGGTTCATCTAGCTAATGGTAAAGAAGAATTGGCCTGTGACAGGCTTTTTACATTTTTTAATGATAATTCTCAATTGTTAGGTAAGACACTCTAGAGTATATCTACTGCTTATAAATGAAAAGGCTGGCAAAGACCTTGTTTTTAATGACTGAATCTGCAAGAAAGTTAGGCATATTAAACATCAATGGACCTTATCAGTTCTATTGCCTATTCCCGGACCAATGAAGTTTTACTGATAAATTAATCAATTTAATGTGGAAATAAGAATTATAACACAGTGACAGGAGTTTATCACAAATATTTAGACATTAGTGAGGATAACCTTTGAATGTCAACCACCTATAATTGAATTAGAGTTACTGCATTTTGGCTAAATGTTTAGGTTATGGAAAATAGAATGGGGAAGCAAGATAGAAGAAACTGGAATGACTGGTTTAATAAATATCTCATAATCAGTTGTTTATTTTTATTTCTTTCTAGATAGTTTCCTAAAAATATGGCAGTTATTCAACCTTAAATTTGCAGAGTTAATATAGAAGGAAGGTATTTCACTTGGTCAATGAATAAACTTCTTTTGGAAGTTAGTTTTAATGTTAGTCAATTGATGCACTCAAAGTTAGAATTTAAATTAGGGAGAGAAACTCAAATGAGAGGAATCTTAGGCAATGCTGTGGTGCTGTGAAGGTGAAGAAGGCTGTCCAAACCAGGAAGACCTCTTCCAAGATACTAGGTAGTCATGTTGGGTTATTCTCGTGGGGGTCACAGGAAGAGGTGGCACAGTACTTGACTTTCTCTGGTGCTCAAAAGCCCTGGAACTGTCAGTCCCAATTTTCTGTTTATGGTAATAACTATGGTCTACTCCCTGCAAAGATAAAATATTATATATCATCACACTTTAAGCTCTGATAACAGATGTTTAAATGACTATGAGCAGTTGAAAGGGAAGCAGGGTAGCAGACAATTATCCAAAAGTAATGAGACAGGAATATTTGGAGAAATAACCTGTTCTCTAGAAAATGGTAAGATTTCAGGGTATGAGAGATTATGGGTGAGATCATTGGGAAGATATAGCAGAGGGCCAGTTTTTAATTAAATTGACAGCCTACGTAGGATTTTATTCAGAAAACATACTAATGACCTGAGTTGAGTCACCGTTTAGTGCAACAAGAACGTTGGTGAAGAATGCTTCATAAGTGAGGGCTGGAAACGTGTCAGATCTGTGAGACTTTTTTCACTATCGATTAAGTTAAACACCATGCCAATGATATGTTCATCCTCAGGATGGTAATGAAATAGGCAGAGGACATCCAGGGTGATAGCTGTGGGAAACAGTGCATAAATCTGCTCAGGAAAGAAGATTCTTAAATCGGAAAAAATAATCCTGAGTATTAAAGAGTATTCATGCTGCCTTTCTATTATGACACTCATCTAACTAAAAGATAAATCAAAGGGAAGGGACTGATAGGATTGATAATTGGATGAAGTAAGAAAAAAGCTGAGTAAATGAGCAAAGGACAGGGGTTTTTTTTCACCTATTTAAAATGATTTTAGTTTTCAGATGTTGTTTGACCTTTTAAGGCAAGATTAAGTTGTTGTTTCTGTTTTTTGCCTTTTTTTTAGCAATACTCACATCTGAAATAGTATCACGTACATTTTCAGCTAGTACTCAAACAAGTTCCATATTCTATACAAATGGGGGAAATGCAATTCATAATTGACAAGGTATGAATTTTTTATACTTTAAGCCATGAGGCTGCCACATCAACAAATGTAATTCCTTAGCAAATATGTCTTATGTTTATATTTATGAAATATACACAATTGACATAGAATCCTAAAGGGAATAAGTAAGCATTGTGTGTGTGTGTGTGTGTGTGTGTGTGTGTGTGTGTGTATTTACTTTGATTTGCAAACTCCATTCTGGGAAACATGTATTAAATTAGAAACAAGGAAAGGATACAAGCGAAATGTGCTGAGAGTTTCAATGTATCTTGGATTTGGCTACTTTTATGGATTTTTGTCAAAGCTTGGACTTCAACTAGTTGAGGTGCTGGCCTGGTGTTGCTTTGTTTTCAGTTGTTGTTTTAAATGTAAGGATAACTTCTCTGAAAAGTTAAAATAATAAACTACTAAAATTTAAAATTCATCTCTGGGAACCCCAAATATCTTAGGTTGAAACAGCAAGAAAGTGGTCAAGCCACAAATCTTGGAGAGACCTAGTCTAGATGCATGATGTACTCCACATTTTGTGCAGCAATTGAAGAGAGCAGAACAGCTTGCCAAAGGGTCATTAGATTAATATGGCTGTTTACTGTTGAGTCCAAGCACCAGAATGAAAGCCAGCAGGTAGTGATGAGTCAGAGAAGTGCATGCAGAAGCAAGCATGCCCAGGAAGCCCCTATGCGTTCTGCCCACCCCGCACCCATCCGAAGGTTTCTTCTCTACTTCTAAGTTTGATGGATTGTATTTGCCAACGATGACTGCAATGGTGTCATTGTGCCACATGCTATTATATCTTAGAACCTTGCCACTTCCCCATCAAGAGATAGAGCTTAGTTTTCCTCTGCTTATTCTGGGAGCCCATGACTCCTTTGTAGCCAACAGGATACTGTGGAAATGATTCTACATGAATGTAAAGGCAAGGCCATAAAAAGTAATGCACCTTCAATTCTGAGACCATAAGCAGAGTTTGCTGCTGTGAGGAAGCCCAGGCCATAGGGAAAGACAAGGTGTAGCTAATCCTGATGATCGTGTTAGCTAAAGGTCCCTCACATGGCCAACGTCACTGACTGCGTATGTGAATAAGGATGACTTAGATGAGTGTCCTCCCAATCATTGAGTCTTCCTGCCTAAGGCTCTAATCATCCTGAAATTGAGACACACTATCTCCACTGTGACATCTCCAGTGATTTTATTGTGCAGTAATGATCATTGGAATAGTAAGAGAAGTATTCAGCAAAGATCCTGAGAAGCTGGCTGGGCGTTCTTTTATTCTTCTCTAGTTTCCTATGGCATTTTCCCTGGTGACTGAAAGAGCATGATATAGATGTATTGCTGATTTTTTTTTATCTGTTTGTTTAATCTATTTTTTTAAATTAAAATAGCAGGCCAGCCCCATATGTGTGGTCATCCAAAATCCTGACAAGATGGAGAAATGGAGAAAAAGGGATTGAGACATGACCATGCCTCATGGTGGGGAGTGCTTTTTCCCTTCCCCCACTCAGTCTTTTTGTCTCTCTCTGGAGAGTGTATATATCCACTGGTAATTATAAAATTAAAAATTAATTAAAATAGTTTTTTCTATAAATTATTCTAGAATTTACTACTGATAATAATACCTTCATACTAGAAAGCAATATCTTTTGAGAAATAATGATAGCTATTATTTATGTGGTATCTCTTATATGCAAAGCACACTGTCAATTACTTTTCCTAAATGAGCTTAACATTCATAGTAACTTTGAAAATTAGATATTAAGATCCTTATTTACCGATGAAAAAACTGAGGCCCATTGGAGGTCAAGTTTCCTACTCAATGTCAACAAAATGAATCATATGGGATTCTAGCCTGGCTTTAAAAGTTTGTATACTTTCCACTCTCGACCATTATATTTGAGCACTGGGCAGTGGGCCCATAGAAGTAGTCAACTTAGAACAAATGAACAAAAATTTTCAAAATACCTTCTAGAAATAATAACTTACCTGAATATTGATAGCTCTTCTAACCCAAATAACTTCTGGTCATATTATTTGGAAGGACTGCAGGGCAAAAATGAGGGTCATGTTGATTTGCCACTCTGTGAGAGACTGAGTCACAGCTAACCAACTAAGTTGCTCAAAAACTGTGAGGTAACAAATGTTTGTTTCTGGGCTGTCGAGTATTAGGGTGATTTGTTATGCAGTAATGAATAACTAATATGTAGACATGAGATTTATCTGCAGTCATTCTGTAGCCAGTCAATAATTCTCCATTCTGAAGTTTCATTGCATCATCTACTTCCCGGACATTTTATAAAAATGATAATCCTGACCCTGAGCCATAGGGGGAGTCGATCTGCTCCAGAAGATAGCATGGCATAGTTACAATTTATTTCAGAAAAGTATTGCTGATTTTTTTTAATCTGTTTGTTTAATCTATTTTTTTTAAATTAAAATAGCAGGCCAGCCCCATAGTCTACTAGGCAGAGGAGCCAGATCTCATCTGAACAATCATGGTTTGAATCCTAGCCCCAGCAAGTCTGGGAACATGCTTGGCTCATATGTGTGGTCATCCCATGTCAGGAATCCCAGGCCTAAATCCAAATTGACGTGTGACTTTGTACATATAGAACTGTTATGGCACCATTTTCTGTAATGTACTTTGATTCTGTAACTCTCATTTTCTATATAAATTATTTGTCTGTTTGTTGTATATATTTTTTTCTCTTAACTCTCTAGCAAAACATTTTCCCAATGCCTGAGAATCTCATGTCACTACTTTTTAGTTTGGAATCCTGACAAGACACTCAGTATTGAAATTTTGGGTCATCAGAAAAGTCGTGATGTATTTTTCCATGCAAATATGTGTCATGACTTTTCAGACCACCCAATGTATTGATTTGCATTCTCAGAAGTATTTTTCTGTCTTTATCTCTAAGTAAGCTAGAAGGTCTTCAGGATTCTTTGATTATCTGCACTCTCTTTTAATGTTCTTTGCAGAAATAGGGACAAACATATCTTTTCCATTCATTTCCATTGGCTGGAGTAAGTTATCATATAGCTACACCCAACTTCTAGGGCATAGCAATGGGCCCAGAAAAAAAAAAAGCACCAAAATACATACAACCATAATAGAGGACCACCGTAATTTATAAAATACATGCTTGGGCCCAAGGAAGTTTGTAAATCTAGATTTTATTTTGGAGAAAATTCATTCTGGTGACACTTTTAAAAATATGGATCATGCATTCAACAAATATTTCCTGAGTACCTATTACTTGCCAACAGTGTTCTAAGTACTAAGGACACTGTGGCGAACGTGATAAACGAGGCACTTACCATCACAGAGCTTAAATGTGAATGGATATTTTTAGCACTGTTTCAATAAAATTCAAAACATTTACACAGCTTCCAATATCTCAATGTCCTTTGACAGTGCTGCTGGTTTCCAATGATTCAAAAAAGGCCAATTTTTTTATGTAATGAATGCTTCTGCTCACCAAGTCATCTGACCTCTATGATTCATTAAAATATAGTTTAATGAAAACATGTTACATTCCATTAGTGATACGGATACATTCCTTATAAAATCCAGGACTTTCGTCTGAGGATGCTCTCCTCGCAACTCCTTGGGACTGATATGAAAAGATCGCTTTGCAACTTGCCAGGCCTAGTAGAAAGATCACTTTGCAATCCCCAGTCCTGTTTTATTATGATGTTGGAAAGTTACTTTCTCTGTCTCTGTTCCTCATAACACTCCCTACTCTCAATCATATGTGGTTCTTGTAAACCTTGAATGAAACAACAATAGTTCTAGCCTGCGCCCTTTTGTCTTCTTTTGGAAGTAGTCACCGTCTGGTCTACAGCAGGTTGTTAGCTTTCTAGCCCTATCACCTGCCTGCTTGACGCCACTGAGCCAGACTCACCCTTCAACCTCTGATACCACTAGGAAGCGAGAGGAAGCAGTACTTCTTGTTAGTTCCTCAGGAATGACGAAAGTAATCAAGGAAGGAGTCTGAAAATCCTCAAGGAGCTGAAACAATAACTGCTATTTTATTTTATTTTTTTAGAGAGAGATTTTTGTTATAGGGCTCATGCTCTCTCTGGAGAGAGAGAGGCAGAGAGGCAGAAAATGAGAAATCACCCCACCTCCCCAGAAGGGATGCCCATGTCACAATCCTTCTCTTGGGATTTTGGGCACACACACAAACATGTGCCTGGAGTGAGTTTCAAACCACTGGGTCAGGGACTTGAACCATGGTCAACCATGTGAGAGTCCAGTGCCTTAGCCACTATGCTACCTGCTGGCCCCAAAACAATGACTGTTATTTTGAGAGGTCACTAATCTCTCACCACTGAAAGTTAATCACTTGTGAGTCTGAAATATATTCAAATCTGTTCTTCTGGCCTAGCACATGGAGTGCAGAAAGGTTGGTTTCTCCTATTAATCAATTTTCCAACATATATGGAATAGATATAAAGTATTCATAAACTCATGTGAGTTCTACAAGAGCAGTTCACGTTTTTGTTTTTGTTTTGGAGAGATTTTCGCTATAGGGTGCGTGCGCTTGCCAGACAGACAGAGAGAGACATAGAGACAGAAAGCAAGAAATCACCCCTCAGGGTCATGCCAGAATCCCTTCTCCTCCTTTCTCCTCTCGGGATCTTGGGCACGCATGCCCACGTGCCCAGCGTGAGTTTTAAGCCACCGGGTCTGGGACGCGAACCGCGGTCGACTATGTGGGAGTCCAGGGACATCGCCATTACGCTAACTGCTGGTTTCCAAGCAGTTCACGTTTCACTTATTGTTATAGGATGAACAGAGATGTAAAGAAAGGTTATGCTTTAACTCTAGAGCCAGCTGCTTGGGTTAGCGTCCTGGTTCTACCCCTGAACAGCTGTGTGGCATTGGGCAATTCCTGGACTGTAGCAATAGTAACAGCTAGCACATCTCATAAAGTTGTTGCCAGGGCAAAACGAATTAGTACAATGGGGAAAAGGAGAAAAGTACAAAAGTCTTGTGGGAAGATGGAGTTAAAATAGGACTTTATTGTGATGCAACAGAATTTAAACCCATGTATAAATTTTTCTTAATACACATTTTCCACAAACTTTTTGCAAAGTATTTACAAGTGCCTGGCACATTGAAATCGCCAAATTGTATTAGCTATTGTTGCTATTGTTATATGCTCTAAACTCCCACAGTGTCTGAATGCAGTGAGAATTCAGTAAATACTTTGATTACTGAATGCATGAAAGACTCTATATGAAGCTATATGAATGTGAATATAGTCAATGGCTCAGTGAGGGGTAATGACATCAACCATGCAAAGTTGTCGTTGTCTCTGGATTCTAGATCAATTTTAAGATTTTAAAATTCATGGCCAATTTGAAACAACGTATGAGTCAAGTCTATATTTTGAATCCTTTTCTAAACCCAATATTACTATTAATTGGAACAAGAGTTGCAGATGGGCTCGTCATGTGATGAATCATGGGTTTCTAAATGGTCCTTCTTCAGATTCTCACCCCTAGGGCACCGTTAGCCTTGTGACCACTGTGTTACCAAAACGATCATTATTGGCTTTTCACGACTGGTAAAAACACTCTTAATTTTTGAATTGTAAACATAAACTCCTCCTAAACATAAAGACTTTGTTGTTTTTATCACTTTCAGAGCAAGAATAGCAAGTAAAAAAGATAACAAGTGTTTCTAGAGCACAGTCCAAGAAAATATTCAGATATGTCAAATTTAACAGGGGAAAAAAACACACTTTTTTCTTTTGATTCATTAAATTATACATTACTCTGAAGAAAATCAGCAATGTGGTTCTGGCTGTGTACAGTAGTCCTGACACTTCTCTTAGTAAAGGACATTTTTCTACCTTAGCATTAAATGCTGGCCAAATATCATGACCTTGGCCTTCTAGCTAAACTCTTATAATTTTTTTGTTTTAATCCACTGGTAGAAATGAAGTCCCCATGGAGATATGGATGATGTACTGATAACAGAAAAGTTCAGATGCTATTACTGCTGATGGCTCCTCTCCTGTTTATGTTTTCCCTGAGCTGTAACTGTTTAAAATGTTACTGTTAGCATTGTTAGTTGTCCCATTTGTCGGTATATAACTCTCCTACTTAAATATATAGAACAAATCATATTAATTAAAATAAATTGCTGGGACAGTTAAGTTGTGCTGCAGATTGTCTCTGAAGGCTATAAATTCAAATTAAGGGTTTTGCTATATGTTCCTGAGCTGGGAAAGATTTCTTTTACTGTATTAGTAGTGGCTAAAGAAATCAACCACTTTGCAAAAAACATTCACGTGAATTCTTGCCGAAATAGCTGGATAAATTACACGTATAGCTAGTTATCATAATCATATAACAAAACCTTGGCTCAAGCAAGTAACCGGACTGCTAACTCTTGGTGGCAAGTGCTGATAGCTAATAGGTCTCAGTAGAGATTTTTATAGATACAACTATATTTTTATGTATTTCAAATATTTGCTAAAGTATTTTTATACCTATCAATATTGTATTTATTTCTATGTGTTTCCATATACTTTATGCTTTATGTTTATATATGATAAAATTTTATATATATGTGTGTGTATATATTTATATATATACATACATATGTATATGTATGTGTGTATATATATATATATCTGTATCTATCTATCTAACTATCTAGCTATCTATATATACCAAACAATATACATACATATGTATATGTATGTGTGTATGTATATATCTGTATCTAGCTACCTAGCTATCTATATATATAAAACGTTAGGCTCCAGGGGTTCTAAGTAGTCTGTTGTTTTTAAAAAAACTGATATTTTTGTAAAATAAACAAATGTTATTTTCTGAATACTAAAGTGTTCAATTAAATTAGCATAAGTTGTGGGTAGTTGGTACAGGTAGCTCTGCCTATTTTAAGAAAAGCCTAGGGCCCAAGAGTAGCATGGAGGTTAAGGTGCTGGATTCCAAGAGAGCTGACTACGGTTTAAGTCACAGACCTAGCCACTTGAAAATCATGCCAGGCACATGTGTGTGTGCTCAGAATCCCCAGAAGAGATGGGGGAGAAGCGATTGTGGCATGGCCATCCCCTCAAGGGGGTGATTCCTCACTGTCCCTCTCTCTGTCTCTCTCTGGTGAAGGCACACTCACTTTGGCAAAAACTGAAAAAAAAATGAAAAAAGAAAAGAAAAGCCTATGTTTTGTAACTTCCAAAGGCAAAGATATTACTAATATTTATATTAGTCTCTTTAAGCATTTAATGATTTAATGTCCTTTGCATTTCATGGAAACTTGAATAGTATTTAGAAAATCTCAATCTAACTTTAAATTTGGATTGCGATGTGACCCTCCTCTATACAAAGGTACTTTCTCACTTTCCCTATTCCCTTCCCCCCCTCAGCAAGTGTCCATGCCCTTTGACAAAATTTTTTTGAAAAAGGAAAAAGAAAGAAGAGGGTAGATCTCAACTGTTAAGTAAGTACCGTAAAGCTCCAACTCTTAAGGGAAAGTACAGACTCTAATTCCATGTTCCTGTGTGGAGGAAAAAATGGAGATACTAAAAAATAGTGCCATTTAAATTCAAGCTGGTTGGTTCTAGTTTGTAATGAATTTCCAAAAAGTATTCACGAATCATAATACTCATGAAGCTATTTTCAAACATAAGCTCGCCTCATATCTGTCCCTTCCCTAACGTTTTCCTTTGGGACTAAGTGCTATTGAGAATCACCTTCCTACAGAAATTCTTTCAAGAAGATCATCAAATGCTATAGTTCCAATTTCACTTTAGAATTTATAATGATTTATAATGAATTTATAATAATTTCCCTACTCAAAAAGAACTTAGAAAGGTTGGAATGCGTTCTGTTACTATCATTTTCTTTCCAATGAATGAAGAAGGACATGAATTGTTTCCATGGGTTGCTTCGTGAGTCAAGGAAGAAATGCCTGAATTCTACTTTTCCTGCAAACAATGACTAAAATGAAGTCTAATGAAATGGCACCAATGCCCATTATTACGACTGGCTTCATACCTAGACTGAAATAGTGACCAAAATCTTTATGAAGTTTGGAATGTGGATTTAGGATGATTAGTTCATCTCATCCGATGAACTCTCTTGTTTGAATAAGCTCCCTAAAGACAAGACCTGTCCTTCACATCTGTTACCCAGCACAACGCTGCAAACTCAGCAGACTCTCAGTAAATGTTTTCTACGTGAATGGAGGAATGAATTACATACAGCAAAACCCTGTTCTAAAATGTGGATCATTATGATACATAGCCAAATAGGCCATAAAGCAGAGCAACACTCTCAAAACGTAAGCTATGTGTACAAAGGAGCTCAGCATGGCTTTCCAAGGGAGAAGATGGTCTAAGACTGAGCCTGAGAAAAGTCCACGTGTCCAGAACAGTAAGAAAAAGAGAATAGGGATGTCATCTCCCTCTCTGATGGACCCTCCCTCTGAAGCTGGTCTGCACTGTGCTGGGTAGAAGAGGAGAGGACAGAAACGGTTTTTATTCTGGAAGAATGAAATCCAGTGTGACTTCACTTTTCACTCCTCAGCTACCAACTGGTAGGACAATTTGTGATCATTAATTTAGACAGATGGTTAATGTTGTTTAACAGTACAATTAACTAATAAATAATTGTAAAGCACTTTGTGAGTATCAAGTGCTACATAAATGTTTAATAATAACAGTAAATCAGGGAGATTATTTCAAGTTACATGTTTATATTTGAGTATTTTATTGGTATTTCAGGAGAAATGCCAATAATATAATCAAATGCCATCATTATTGACTGTGTTGGAAAAAATACAGCAACAAGATCATGAGAAAACAAAAAGCACCTCAGCCTCGCTAGGCTAAACAGAGTGGACTACCTTGACCTGTCTCCCCTGAAAGACAAGAGGAAATGACAGCATGATCATAGATGTGATCAACTGAACACGGAGTGAGACCATTGTAATACTGTGCAACTTCACTTTCCTCCATATTAGCACAAAAGAGAAATTATCAGATTAAACAATGTGGAGGACACAGCTGGAGAAAGAACCTCAAGCTAAGAATTCCAAGGAAACCACCTGATATGAGTCTCATAAAATAATAGTAACATTTTATGAAGCACTTGGAATTCATAGCTCACCTACTCTTTATAGCAATGCATTGAGATATATACTGCTAGCATCTTTTATTTTGCATATGAGAAACCTGATACACAGAGAGGTTAAAAAACTTATCACACTGTTATCACTCCCATTTTATAAAAAAACTGAGGCACAGTTTTATCTGGCTTGCTGAAGGCCTCATAGTTTATAAGAGAGTCAAATCTAGCATCCCGACGCTTAAACCCCCATTCCACTGCAAGTAGTATTCTAAGAAGTGAACTACTAAAACTACTCTTATTGAATTCTTACTATGTTGCTATTCCCAGTACTATTCAATATTATGGAGATTTTAAAACAAATTTTTATCAACAGAGGTATTGCTGACATTTTGGAAAGACAGTTATTTGTTATGTGGAGCTGTTGCATATTTAAAATGTTTACCATTGGGCTAGCAGATGACATGGTGGTTAAAGTGGTTGGCTCCAACATGGCCAATTCCAGTTTTCTTTCTTTCTTTCTTTCTTTTTAATAGATTTTTCTATAGAGCACATGCACTTCCCAGAGAGACAGAGAGACAGCGAGAAATCACCTTCCATGAGGGGATGGCCATGAGACAATCCCTTCTCCTCTTGGGATTTTAGGCAGGCATGCACACACACCAGGCATGAGTTTTAAGCCACTGGTTCTGAGACTTGAAACACTATCAACTGCTTCAGAGTCCAGCAATGTAACCATTATGCCATCTGCTGGTCCCAACTACAGTTGTTTTTCAAGTGCCAGTTACCTGTGCATGCATGCCCAAGATACCGAGAGAAGAATTGAAGGGATTGCAGTGGGATGGTCACACTCTCTCTCTCTCTTTTTCTGTGTATGTGTGTGTGTGTGTGTGTGTGTGTGTGTGTGTGTGTTTCCAGTGAAAGCATGCTCCCTGTAGCAAAAACTTCTCTTTAAAAAAAAAAAAAAAAACTGGTTACTAGAACTGATCACTTTTATCTGTGACTATTTTTATTCTACACACCCTACATTGTAGGAACCACAGATCAACCATTGCTCATAGAAGTGAAAGAAATTAAAAAGAAAAAAAGAAAAGAAGGCGGGAAGGAAGGAAGGAAGAGAACGAACTTAGCCCATGGTTTGATATGTGGAAAAGCTCTGTAATACTAATATTAATGGAATATATGGAATAGCAGGCAGCTCCCTCTGGTCCAGCTATGAATATGTGTGTAAGTCCAGGAACTACTAAAACAACTTCAATTAAAGTAAGAATTAAACAAGAATTTAAAGTAAGGAAGATGCCCTGTGACTAAGAACATTTGAGTCAATAGGAATGGTGACAATAAACAAGGTGTGGTGACTGTTGGCTCTGGTCAGAGTATCTCAGGACAGGATTTAGAGTCCCTGTGTTTGGATAGAAAAACAGACCCATGGTCAAGAAGTCAGGCCCTACATCTACCCACCCAGGAGCCACACAGATGGAACCTGTCTGGAAGATGGTTAAGATTATTATACAGATTAGGCGATCTCATGAAATTTTGCTGCTCTTCAGTGTTTAAGCCACAGCATATTAATAGTATGCAGGTGGGGAATTAAGCAATATATTGGGTTGTTGGATATCTCGTGACACATCCTTAATAGAAAAAATGTATTACGACTACTCTGACAACCCAATAGTATGAGAAGGGTCTTTAAAAAGTTCATGGGAGGGGGCCAGCAGGTGGCATAGTGCTTTAGGCACTGGATTCCCACATAGCTGACTCTGTGGTTTGAGTCCTGTAACTGGCAGCTTGAAAATGCCAAGAAAATGGAGGAGAAGTGATTGTGGTGTGGCCATCCCTCTGGGGAGGGGGTTGGTTTCTCACTTCCCCTCTGTCTGTCTCTCTCTCCAGCATGTGCACATGCCCTATGGCAAAAACCAAAAAAAAAAAAAAAAAAAAAAAATATTATGAAAAAAGTATGCATGGCTTTCAAATTTCTTTTGCACCAACATAAACGCATCCTTCAATTCCATTTTTCCATGAACTTTTTTCATCTTATCAGAGAGTATACTACCAAAGGAAAAGCAAAAATATGATCACCTCATGTGGCTCTTCTGGGAAAGCTAGAACTTGCTGGTTTAGACATTTTCTGGTTTCTGTAGGAACATGCTTCTCCCACAGATATTAGGGGAAATATATTAGGGGAAATTAGAGTTAAAGATTTTGAGCAGTGGCTGGCTCCATAGCACAACAGTTGGGTGTGGTGCAAAGGAAGCCAGATTCCACATGGCAGGTCAGAGTTTAAGTCCAAACCTCAGCACTTACATGCTAAGGCCCAGAGGCCTGAGGGGTGGAGAATTGGAGGAAAAGGATTATGGCATCACCAGGTCTCACTGTGGGGTGCTTTCTCTGTCTCTTTTTCTTTCACTGTCCCTTTCTCATGATGTACTCTCACCATCTGGTTTAAAAAGAAAGGAAGAAAGAGAAAGAAAGAAGAAAGAAAGAAAGAAAGAAAGAAAGAAAGAAAGAAAGAAAGAAAGAAAGAAAGAAAGAAAGAAAGAGAGAAAGAAAAGAGAGAGAGAGAGAGAGAAAGAAAGAAAGAAAGATGGGACCATCAGTCGGCATAATGGCTATGTTGCTGGACTCCCATGTAGTCAACCGCAGTTCAAGTCCTAGACCCGGTGGCGTAAATTCACACCGGGTGTGTGCGCACGCATGCCTAAGATCCTGAGAGGGGAATGGAAGAGAAGGGATTGTGGTGTGGCCACTCCCTGGTGGTGATTTCTCGCTTTCTGTCTCTCTGTCTCTGTCTTTCTGGTGAGTACACAAGCTCTATAACAAAAATCTCTCCAAAAAAAAAACCAAAACAAAACAAAAGAAAAGAAAGAAAGAAAAGCTTTTGAGCAGATTACCCAGTCAATTGTGTTTAACAAATTGATAGATTTTTCTTTTCTCTTCTGAAAGTTTTTTGACAGAATTGATTCATTTTTACATGTGTTAACAGAAACTGAAACCATGATAGAATTAGAGATAGATTTCTTAAGAAGTCATGTGAAATATCAGAATGCTTGTGATATGCGTACATTTCAAATATCTAATGCTTTTGCTCACCAGGAGTAAGATGATTGGGGCCAATGCAGTTCTCGTATTATTTTTTCACTTATCTTTGTTGTCATTTATCCTCTTATGAAATTATTTCTTCTTAACAAGCACAAAGTAAACGTAAGAAGGTGGTGGTAGGTAAATAACGTTGCTTGATATCATTAATTACTACATCTCAATTATTGTGTGAAGTGGCTATAATTGTCATGAAGCTTAAAAATCCTTATCCTGGTTTCTATTATGTATACAATTCTTTTAAATTACATTAATTATATGGATTTTTAATGAAGCAGAGAGACTGCGGTTTCAATTTTCACAAGTAGAGACAATGATCAAAATATTTATGTGCGTATTATGTATTTTGTTCTGTTGACATTCATAAAGTAATTCATTTTCCCAGACAATATTAGCACCTTCACATGGGAGGAAAAAAGGAAAACCTGATTTCTCATAATTAGATTTCTTTCAAGAGTATATCTTCCTTAGGTAGTTTATTTTTTTAAATTTATAATTTGGGCAACATTGTTTTCAGAAAATAAAATATTTCAACTATGTTTAACAGTAATTAATAATAGCAATAAAATGGTTGGTATTATACGTACAGACTCCACAGCCTGACTCACTTTTTTTTTTTTTTTTGGAGAGGTTTTTGCTATAGGGCGCGTGCACTTGCCAGACAGAGAGACAGAGACAGAAACAGAGAGACACGGCAAGAAATCACTCCCCAGGGGGGATGGCCACGCCACAGTCTCTTTTCCTCTGTTCTCCTCTCGGGATCTTGGGCACTCACGCACATGTGCCCAGCATGAGTTTTAAGCCACCGGGTCCGGGACGCAAACCACAGTCGACTACATGGGAGTCCAGAAACATAGCCATTACGCTAACTACTGGTCCCCTGACTCACTGATTTCAAATCCAAAGATACTTGGATAAATGACTTTAATAGTCTGCGCTTCTGTTTATTCATCGGTAGAATGGGAAGAATAACATTCTGTAACGAGAGCAAGTAGTTCTATCAAGTGTTTAAAACAATGCCTAAAATGTAGTTAATGCTATGTGAGTATTTCTTACTATTTATTTTCCTGCTTGAGAGCAATTCAACTTAATGTGCATGAATGATGCCCAAGTTCAGCCCTATAAAATGAATTGTGAGAGCTTTTTATCATTAAAATCCCATGAAAATAGTGTAAGGTAACCCTTGGGAGCTAAAGTGTAAATCCCCAAATTCTGATTTTAGCAGTATCTTCCTTTATGTCCTGGTTTTGAGCAGTGTGGCAGTGAGAATTCTCTTATCTTTCAAGTTGCTATTAAAACCTGTGTGGCCAGTGACTTAACTCTCACTGTGTGTAAACATACAGAGAATTAAGGAAACCAGAAATAACCATATTTTTAAAAAATCCAAACAAAGTTGGGGCCAGGAGGAGAGGCAAATTACCAGGCAGGTGATGAAGAAAAATGTAAATTAAAAGCAGGTGTGATATCCAAGCCTCCCCCCTCTTCTCCATGGTTCCTTCCTTTCTTTCTCTCACATACACTGAGTCTTCAAAAAGTTCAAGGAAAGCACCTATTACGAAAAAAACTATGCACGAGTTTAATTTTATTTGGAGGAGCATTAAAATAAACTCATATTTAATTCCGTTTTTCATGAACTTTCTGTAGTTCCCTTGGTTATATCACTACCCAGCACTGGCCAGCTCATGCCAAACCCAACACTCCAACAGGAAGACCTATGTGGGAACAGACACCTGCTGTGAGGTTTCTATGGGAAATACCTTTCACTCCTCAAACAAAACCAGCAAATTCTGTCCCAAACTCTGTGGTTTCCTTAGGTATTACACGGTGTTTATTATCCAGGAGTTCAGATGATTATTAAGGTAGGAAGTTCTGGAAGACATTTGGTGAGTAGCTGTGTGTTTCTTTTTAGAAGTCCTATCCCACAGAAGCCTTGAGAACAGAGGGGTTTTTAGGGAGTAACAACAGTAGTTTTAAAATCCTTTTGTGGGGACCAGCAGGTGGCATAATGATTAAGGAGCTGGACTCCCCTGTGGCTGATCGTTATTTGAATCCCTGACTGGTGACTTGAAACTCATGGTGGGCGCAGGTTCATGTGTGCCTAAAATCCCCAGAAGAGAATGGAAGAGAAGGAATTGCCATGTGGCTATCCCCCAGGAAGGGTGATTTCTTGCTTTCTGTCTCTCCAGTGAGCACATGGGTCCTACAGCAAAAAATCTCTTTAAAAAAAATCCTGTGGCAACACGTTATGGTGGATGGCTTAGAGAGTGGCAGAAATAGGAAAAGAAAAGAAATAAACTGCAATAATTCCTTATTGGAATGCTGGCTTAGTAACCTCTGGCCAGGAATAAGGAGGTGGTAGATAAGAGAGAGGGTAGGGGAAGGAAGAAGTAAGTGTATTTGAGTTATTATGATAATATTTACCTCATAATATTATATCTATCTCCTAATCGGCCAAAATTAGAAAATCTTTAATCTCTCTCTCTATCTCTCTCTCTCTCTCTTTTTAAGTAAATTTTCAATGGAGATTTGCTAAGACTTTGCTGCTTTTCTTGGGTGAATCATTTTGATTACTTCAAATTCAATTTTTTCTAGGAATAGACTGAACTGCCCTTCGGGTATAAACACTCTAGTTGGATGTCTTCATGCTGCTGAGATCTTCCTGGCAAAGCTCTCTGCCTCATAAAACCACTGATCTGCTCATAAATCAGGGAAATATGCTATGCGACGTATTTACAGGCCAGCCCCATGGCTTAGTTGTTAAGGGAGCTGAATCTCCCACATGGCCAACCCTGGTTCAGATCTTGGCCCTGGTGTATGCACATGCCCCCAGTCCTGACAGGGTGCAGAGATGGGGAGAAGACTTTGTGTCATGACTCTGCCCCATTGTGGGGTGCTTTCTTCCTCTCTTTCTCTCCATCTCTTCATCTCTTCAAAAGGAAAAAAAAAAATTACTTGTTGATTACTAATTCTAGACTTTATTGTGGTGTGGCCATCTCCCTCGGGGGTGATTTCTTGCTTTCCATCTCTCCGTCTCTCTCTGTCTTTCTGGTGAGCACATGCACCCTATAGCAAAAACCTCTCCTAAACAAACAAACAAGCAACTTTTTAAAAACCTCCAAAACGATTTATTCAGGAGTAGAGCTGGTTTGACCCTCTTACTGAGCTGTCTTCTCCCATTTCCCCTGGCCCTCTCTATAGCAGCAGTGCCAATGAATGGTGCTGACCAAGAGACAGCTGGGCAAGAATAAACAAGGAGAGGGGCAGCTCGGGGGCACAGTGCTAACAGGCTGCTCAAGCGAGGCTGGATCCACATGGAAGATCAGCGGTTCGGTTCCCCAGTCGACCCATGCCCGTTGGCGGCCATGTGCACTCCCAATGCTGGCAAGGAAAACTAGGGGTGGATAGTGGTGTGAGACACTGTTGGGAGTGCTTGTCTTTTTCTCTTTCCATCTCTCATTCTCATGAAAGAAAGAAATAACACTTAAAAATAAATAAATAGGTTTTTCCAATGTGTAAGCTAAAATCTTTGACTGGACTAACATACAGTGTATTCATGCTGGGAACATTCATTTTCTATGTTATAAAGATATACAATGATTAAATGTAAAATAAAGGATTATATATATGTGTGTATATAAATATCATATACATACACACACACACACATATAAATAAAGAGAAACTGGTACCTGAATCAACTAGTGACTACATAGTCAAGCCTAGAATATGTGAGTAACTATAGTTCACAAGTTACAAAAATACTAAGATGTGGTTTTTCTTTTAGGTGGGAAATGAGGGAAGATGAAACTCTGGAAGAGGAAGAGAAAGCAATGCTGGACCATTTAAATCGAATTTTCACCATACAGAACTCTTCTGCCTCAGATAACGCAGAAGAACAGTAATCTGCAAAAAAAAAAAAACAGCGACAGCTTTATTTTCGGAAACAATCACATGTAGCAGAGTAGGATTTTTTACTATCGTCAGAATGAACCTCAGATGTGCTGCGAAGCATGAAAGCGATGACTAAGTAATCTCGGCACTGAAAAGGAATACAGCACATAAAGAATAAGGTGCTGCATATTTTTTATTTTAAAGATAATTTCCAATGTTTTTCTTTCCTGAATCTTTTTCTTCCTGTGATATAACTGCTGCCATCTCGTGTTCCCTTTGAATTATTTTTTTGTCCTTTCAGTCTCAAAGTATCTATGACAACAGGCAAAATGTTTGGCAATCTTTTCCCTAAGGATTTTGCAATATTACATTGGGATGTTAAGTTAAATGGAGTCACGTAGGCCCCAGAGGGTCATCTGAAAATTTCAGCATAATTTTGTAGCTGGAGCCCAAGTCCTAGTCTTAATCACCTTTAATACCCATCTTTTGTATCAACCTCCCTTCCCACATAACCTCTTCCTCATGCAATTCGTCTTCATCACAGCCACAGAAAGCGTTCTCTGGAACTATCCCGGTAGCTATCTCTCTGCCTGTAGTGGCATTCAGTCTCCTTCCGAAGTCAGATTTCAACTTCTGCTTGTGTGCTTTGAGGTGCTGCACCAAATGCTCCGCACTCAGCAACTGCCTGTCATCCTCTTGGCTCACGCTGCCTGCTTGCCATTTTTCCCAATCAGAAACCACCTTTCTCTCAAAATGATGCTCAAGACTCATTCCAGCCATCTCTGCCCCGCAGCTCGTTACCCGTAATGTCAGCTACTGCTTTTCTTTCCATTACACTGATGCACACGCACACAATAAAGAATCAGAAAGGGTTCTAGCACCCTCTCTGCTAAGTGCGGTGATATTTATCATATCCCTTCTATCAGCATATTAGATGATAAAGACCTTGAAGGCCTTCTGCTACAATACAAAGTCACCCTGATAACTCCCCAGATGCCATGACAGTACAGTAGGTGTATGCTGCTCACTGAGTGGGCAGTTAATAAACACAGATGATTAAATGGCCGCTGCTGAAAGAAGACAAAGACAGACAGTTGAGCAGCCCACAGAACAGCTGGGAGTAGCCTTATGTCACGGACTACTTGAGACCGTATGACATCAAACATCATGGTTTCTGATATTCTCAGATATGTAATAAACTGACCGTGCTTCCATGTTCTGTAATTTTCACAAGGTATATGTAGGCTACATGATTTCCAAAGGAAAGTACTCAGATATTTGTCTCAGAGTAAAACTTTGGGGTAGAGGAGGCCATCTTAGAAAATCTCCTGTATTTTTTATTTAAATAAAAGTGTGTAAATAGCCATGTAGCCCGCTGCCTGCTAAATTATATTTTATTTTTAAAGACTGTTTACTTGGCCTGTGTAATCATGAACCAAGTGTTTTAAAATAGGGTTGAAAATTCCTATACAGACATTTAAAAGATTATAAGAAAATTTTATGACAACTGGACATCCCATCTAATCTTATCTATAAAGGGTTATGATAGCAATCAACATAGGGCGACCCTCGACTTTATTTCTTCACATAAATGGTGATCTAGGTACTAAATATGCATACCTGTGCTTTATTAGACTAGACAATAAAATGAGAAGTCAAAATAAAAATAAATTGATTCAATAAACCCAATGAAACTATCTTATAAACTTATAGGATTTCACATTGGGGTTGTCTTTCAATATATCTAAAGGTCATCTTTTAAAACTATGTTTTATTGAAACTGTATATTTCTATATTAATCCTAGGAAGTGATTTAGTTCTTCCAGAAAAAAAAAATCTATTTCTTATTTGAAATGGAAGAAGTAAAATAAGGGGAGAACTTGATAAATTGGGAAGAGGAAAAAGGTAAAATATAGAGCTTGCCATTGAATTCTCTTCTACACTTACTGAAATTACTAAAATCAGTAAGTACAATAAGGTTTATAATTGGGAATGTTAAATGACAAGTCATTGGTTTATAAGATCATTTTGACTTTACACTCAGTATGTTTTTTAAAGTATGATAAGAAGTGGTATTTCAAGGACCAGCCTTATAGCCTAGTTGTTAAAGGAGCTAAATCCCACATAACCAACCAAGGTTCAAATCCTAGCCCCAACAGCTTGAAAACTATGCTAGGTGGACCAGCCAATGACATGGTGGTTAAGGTGGCTGTTGGATTCCATAGGGCTGATGATGAGGTTTGGATACCAGACCCCGAAATTTGAAAATCATGTCAGGTGCATGTGTGCACATGCCCAAAGTCCAGAGAGAAGAATGGAAGAGAAGAGATTGCAGCATGGCCACCCCACCAAGGGTAATGAATGCTTTCTTATTTTCCCTTTCTTTGTCTCTCTCTGGTGAGCACGTGTAGCCTATGGCAATTTAAAATTAAAAAAAAATAAAGTAATATTTCAAAACAGTTGCTGTTTCTCACATTTGTTTTGCATGTATATAAGTTAACAGGAATGAAGCTTAACGGTTTATAACTCCCCATATGCTTATTACAAAAATATTGTCTTCCTATAAAATATTATCTTCCTTCTGTGTTCTGTTTAACTGTATTTTTATGTAATTATAAAGAGATATCTATTTTATTATTGGTTTAGCAGTTACTAAGTGAAAACAGTATGAATATTTTAAATATATTGTAAACAGTCTCATGTATTTCAGATACTTTATGTTTTTGTCATTTCTACCAAACACTGTCATAGAATTACCAACCAAAAGAAAAAAAAAGTCACTTGTTTTGTCTATTGACATGTCTTATTTCTCCTGTTCATTTATTCTTGAGGCAAAAGAGCTTCAAGTAGTTTGTATATAAGTAGCATTTTTAACTAGTTTTCTTGATACTTAAAATACTTCATAGTGACAAAAACAACAACTGTATTTGGCCTTTAAAATAAAAAGGAAACCCTGTCATATGCTCCAACATAAATGAACCTTAAGGACATTATGATAAATGAAATAAGCCAAAAGCTAAAAGACAAATACTGTGTAATTCTGCTTATATGAGGTATCCAAAGTAGTCTAATTCATAGAAACAGAAAGTAGAATGGAGGTTATGAGGGCTGAGAAAGGAGGAACAGGGACGTTGGTGTATAATGGGTATATAGTTTCAGATTTGTTAAGTTAAAAAAAGTTCTGGATGGGGCATGGAGGTGAAGGTAGCTGGAGCCCATATGGCCAGCTCTGTAGTTTGATTCCTGCACCCAGCAGCTTAAAACTCAAACCAGGTCGAGACCAGCAGATGACGTAATGGTAACGTTGTTGGACTCTCACATGGTCGACCGAGGTTCAAGCCCCAAACCCACAGGCTTAAAGCTCACACGGGGCGCATGTGCATGTGTGTGTGTGCTCAAAATC
Organism: Tupaia belangeri chinensis; assembly: GCF_000334495.1. Lineage (NCBI taxonomy): Eukaryota > Metazoa > Chordata > Mammalia > Scandentia > Tupaiidae > Tupaia > Tupaia belangeri. Next base: position 64,956 of record NW_006199974.1, on the reverse strand, counting down.
CCAAGAGGAGACAAAGAGAAGGGATTTCAGTGTGGCCATTCCCTCTGGGGTGTGATTTCTCACTTTCTGTCTCTCTGGCAAGCACACAAACCCTATAGCAAAAACTTCTCTTTAAAAACAAAACAAAACAAAAAACTACTCAAACCAGGTGCATGTTTATATGCCAAGAATCCAGAGAGGAGAATGGAAGAGAAGCGACTGTGGCATGGTCATCCTCTCTGGGGTGTGATTTCTCACTTTCTCTCTTTCTTTCTTTCTTTCCCTCTCTTCTCTCTATGAGCCCTATAACAAAGGAAAAAAGTTCTGGAGATGATCTCACAGCAATGTAAATATTCTTGGCAAATTAAATTCAACAGTTAAAATTGGTGAATATGGTGACTTTTAAATATATTGGGTTGTCAGAAAAGTCATGATGTATTTTTTCACAGAAAAAACAACAAAAAGTCATGACTTTTTTTGACAACTCAGTGTATGTGCATGTAAATTTTTTTTCTAGATATTTGCCATAGAGTATGTGTGTTCACCAGAGATGGGGTAGGTGAAAAATCGCCCCCCATCCTAGGAGGATGGCCACACTGCAATCCCTTCACTTCTACTCTCCTCTTAGGAATTTAGATATGCACATACATATGCCTAGTGTATTTTTTGAGCCACTGGGTCCAGGACTTGAAATGCAGGGTAGACCATGTAGGATCCAGCGTCTTAACCACCACACCACCCAGCTGGCACATATTTATTTTTAAACCACTATTTAAAAATAGAGAAAATAGGGGACCAGCAGTTAGCGTAATGGCTACGTCACTGGACTCCCGTGTAGTCAACCACAATTCAAGTCCAGGATCCAATGGCTTTAACTCACGCTGGGAGCTTGTGCGTGCATGCCCAAGATCCCTAGAGGAGAAGGGTAGAGAAAGGATTGCAGCGTGGCCATCTCCCCTGGTGGGTGAGTTCTCACTTTCTGTCTCTCTGTCTCTCTCTATCTTTCTGGCAAGCGCATGTGCCCTATAGCAAAAACTTCTCCAAAAAGAAAAAAATAGAAATAAAAATGGAGAAAACAACAACAGCGACAATAAAACAGCTAAAGGTGGAATCTCCATGACAAATATTCCCCATCCCACTACTGTAGGTTGTGACAAAGAAGGAATCCCCACCTCTTGACTGCACTTATCAGGAAACTTAGGTCATCGCCCAAAGAGGCCCACTATCTGCATGCAAACGGGGGCATGACTGTCTAGTACTGAGAAACACTGAGAAAATGGCCAAAGGACAGACCACACATGCCACATCAGTGGACCCTATTGTGAAATAGAAAACAACAAGAGGTAAGAAAATTCTTTGCATGGCCAAACTTTGGGTTTCAAGTTCCTTCTAGACTTATCTGTGCACTTTTTGTAAAATTCAGTTTTAACAAAAGAACCCTAAGTCAGGTTAGCCAGAACTCCACATCCTCAATATCTGATCATCCTCAGTTATTTGATCAGCTCCTAATCCTCCAACATCCCCCTACCCCACCCCCAGGTGATATCGGATCACCCTGGCCTGCTGTAAGCAAGAATCCTCTTAGATGGATTTAGCAAGAATCTTTGTCACCTCATAATGTTTCCTCTTAGTAATTTTGTTTTTTAATCTACTAAGCTCCTCACTGCTCCTGGGCTACACATTTCCACTTGTTCATACTGTATTTGGAATTCAGCCCGAACTCTCTCCCACCACTGTGGTACTGTTGCAGTGGTCCTCATATCATGATGATGATTTTTTAAAGAGGTTTTTGGCCTTGGGGCACATGTGCTCACTAAAGAGAGAGACAGAGACAGTGAGAGGGAAAGTGAGAAATCACCCCCTGGGGGGATGACCACACTGCAATCCCACCTCATTTATTCTCCTCCTGGGATCTCGCGCATACACACACATGCACCCAGCACTCAAGCTACCGGGTCCAGGATTCAAACCACATTTGGCCATATGGGAGTCCAGTGACATAACTGCTACAACATCTGCTGTCCCCCATGATAATGCTCATGAATAAAGTCTTCTTTACCTTGCATTAACAAATATCAAAAATAATTCATTTTTTTTTTCTAGATTTTGCCATAGGGCGCATGCACTCACCAGAGAGAGAAAGAGAGGGAACATAAGGAACCATCCCCCATGAGGAATGACCACACTGCAATCCCTCCTCCTCCATTCTCCTCTCCAGATTTTGGACATATATGCACAATGGCAGGCATGATTTTCAAGATGTCCTGCCAGGTCCAGGACTCTAACAGCAGAACTGGCCACACGGGATCCAGAGCCTTAACCACCATGCCACCTGTTGGTCTGTTGTATAATTCTTTAACAGAAAAAAGTCATCCGATGGCATTAAAGATAAACAATCCCTAAATACACCAAACTGATATATTCATTCATTCAAACTGAAATCACCTATGGAACTGTAGAAGGGCCTTTTCCTACTTTCAACTACCAGAAAGATTGCTCTAGGAGCTATGTCCTCTTGCACCAGAAAAGAGCCTGTAGCATTGGAAGACTGGGATTATCTTTGGGACTACAATGACCCCAAATAACTCCTCAGAATTACATTTATGCTCGACTAGTTTCAGCACCCCTGTATATCCCTGCTCTAGAATTTAGGACCTAGTCTAGAGATCCTTTTATCCTGTCATTTTTTTCCCCCAAAAAATTTATCATTCTGTCTAAAAAGTATAAAAGCACTTTGTTTTGGTCATTTCTTTGGACTTCCCTCTCTTTTGAAGATCCCTAGGTATATATAAAACATGTTGTCTCCCCTCCTCCTGGTACTATCTTGTGAAAGAAGGTGGAGAAAGGAGTCAGGTCTCGGGTAATGATTATTCTTAATGGAATGTTTGGTTATTATAGTGCTTGAATATTTGGCAGAAAATGATCATTTTGAACTGGATAAAGAAGGTTAACTTTAACTGGTAAAAAGAAAGATTAAAAAAAATATCTAGTCTCAGCAGAAATGAGAGCCATAGAATGAGACAAGTTATAGAAAATAAGATCATGGGACCAGCTGATAGTGTAGTGGTTAAGGTGCTGCTAGACTCCCACAGGGTCAACAGCAGTTTAAGTCCCAGACCCAGTGGCTTGAAATTCATGCTGGGTGTGTGTACACCCCAAATCTGAGAGGAGAATGGAGGAGAAGGGATTGTGACATGGTCATCCCCCTGGGAGGTGATTTTTCACTTTTTTAAAAATACGAATTATTTTACTTAACTTTATTTATTTATTTGTTAATTTAATCAGATTATTTCATGTAATTTAACCTCAGAATGAGAGAGAGAGAGAGAGAGAGAGAGAGAGAGAGAAAGCCACCAGGTCCGAGACTGGAACCACAGTCAACCATGTGGGATTCGAACGTCCTTAACCACTACGCCACCTGCCAGCTCTGATTTCTCACCTTCTTTCTCTCCATCTCTCCAGTGAGCACACACACACAGTAAGAAAAAAAAAAAAATCCCTTTTACAACAAAAGAGAAAGTAACGACACAACCAAATTTTGTTGTATTTTATATTGGATTTGGTTCTGTCCTTTAAGCACTGGTACAGCTACAGATGACACAGGTTCACAATATCTTACCTTAGGTAATAACATCTACAAGTTGTATTGGTTATTTTGAAGCCGAATACAGAAAGAAAGCTAGAGAAGCTTTTCCTCTTGCAGGTATCTGTTGATGTGGTGCCAGGAAGTCTTCAGAGTAAGAGAAGAGTAATGCTTTCTTCAAGTGAATCTTCCTCCAAGAAACCCCAAATAAAATACAGATATAAAGTAAGAAGGTTATTTGGCCAGCATAAATCCACTTTCTTTTAAAATCTTTGAAGCACTTCCGTGGTGCTTAGAAAAATCACCTAGGGAAGCCCCTGTCTGTGATAGCCAACTGAACCAGAATGGGCCCCTTGGGTTTGGATGCTGCATAGCTGGGATCTTGCCACAGGCTAGCGTGGTATGGGTGACTTCTCAGCCATGTTGAAATGCTGAGAGAAGGCAGTCTGCCTGGGAAATACCTTCCTGGAGATGATGTGGGTGTTGAGGTTCAAAGCAAGACCACTAGTTGGACAACCAACATCCATTCCCCTTCCCTTTTTAGTGAATAGCATGGTCACCCAGAATCAAGATCACATTGAATACCATGGTGGTAGCTATATATGACTGTATAGAAGTAGTAACCAGTAAAATATAAAGAAAAATGGTGGTAATAACTTCTGGGAAATTCTCTCTCTCTGTTTATCTTTTTTGAGAAATAGAAAGGCACCCCCAATGGGGTCTTCACTACACAACCCATCCCCAGTCTCAGCCAACCCAGATCATAGGCATGTCATGTATGCTGGCAGCATTGGGGAGGTCCAGGGATGTGAACCTAGAACCTTTCCCATGTCAATCCAATTGTGTTGCTACTGCACTGCCACCTGATCCCTGGGAAATTTTCAAAAGATCATTTTCTTCTTCCTTTTGACTGGTATATGTATATTTTGGAGCTGGAGCAGCTACTTGGGCCAGATGTGAATGGCCCATAATAGGTGTAACAGAACCACACAAAAAAGAGAAATTTAGTTCATTGATGATGTGGAATCATAAAAGTATACTTGGAGTACCTTCATTTTTGAGTAATCAACTTTTATTTTGTTTAAACTGCCATTAATTGGGGTATTTTACCACAAACAGCTAAATCTTAACAAGCAAATGAGTTAAGAGAAAAATGTTACAGAGTAGAGTTTGAGATTGCACGGCTCCTCTAAAAAGATATTAAACTGGGAGGTGAGGGATTGACCCTGTACCATGATGGTTAAGTGTAGTGCTTAGGGAGTCAGATCCCACATGGCAGACTGTTTCAAATCCCAGCCCCACAATCTGGAAAAACACTCTGCTCCAGGCACACTGGCATGCCTGCCCAGAACCCTGACAGGAAAAATGGAGGGAAAAGAATTACAGAGTGATCACACCCAAATGGGGAATACTTCCTCACTTCGTTTTTTCTCTCTGGTGAGTGCACGTGCCCTCTGGCAATAAAAAAAAAATTAGGAAGAACTAAGTTCTATTAATAGAATATAAATAATATATATTAAGTCCTCTTCTCATTAGCAGCCAGAGGTGATGTTTGAAAATGGTTCACTATTCACTTGATCCAGAGAACCCCACAAAATCATGCAAATCAAGAGGTTCAAATCTTCATGTTCACTTTAAGAACACTCGTGAAATGGCCCAGGCCATCAAGGGTATGCTTATACGAAAAGCCACCAAGTATCTGAAGGATGTCACTTTACAGAAGCAGTGTGTGCCATTCCGTCATTACAATGGTGGAGTTGGTAGATGTGCCCAGGCTAACCAGAAGGGCGGGCACAAGGTCAGTGGCCCAGAAAGAGAGCTGAATTTTTACTGCACATGCTTAGAAATGCAGAGTCATGCTGAACCTAAGGGGTTAGATGTAGATTCTCTGGTCATTGAGCATACTCAGGTGAACAAGGTAGCTAAAAAGCGCCGTCTACATACAGAGCTCATGGGCGGAGTAACCCACACGAGCTCCCCCTGCCACAGTGAGTGATCCTCACTGAAAAGGACCAAATTGTTCCTAAACCGGAAGAAGTTGCACAGAAGAAAAAGATAGTCCAGAAGAAACTGAAGAAACAAAAAATTACGGCGCAGGAATAAAGTCAGCATACAACAAATGTAGAGAGTGAGCTCAGTGAAAACACAACACTCTGCAATGCTGGAGCCACATGGGAAGGTACTAGGTTTGTGTCCCAGGGCCTCCTTGTACATGTCAGGCACATGCTTATGCTGGTCATCGAGGCTGGCTGAGGCTGGCGGTGAAGCATGATGTGGACACCCTGCTGGGATGCCTGCCTTTTTTCCCTCTTTCTATCTTATAGAAGAAATAAGCAAACTTTAAAAAATTTCAATGTAAATCAGATCACATTTCTCCTCTATTAAAAGCCCTCCAATGAACCCAGTTTCATTGAGAGTAAGAAGTCCTAGTGGTCTAGAAGATCTGATTTCTCTCTTTGACCCATTCTTGTTTCCTATGACTAACTCTTCCCTCTGGCTCCTTTCAATTTTTTTTTTTTTTGTCTTTGATTTTCTGTAGTTTGAATATGATATACTTAAGTGCAGAGTTTGGATATTTATTCTATTTTTGACTTCTCTGAACTTCCTGGAAATGTGGATTTGTGCCTGTCATTAATTTCGGAAAATGTTCATTGTTATTTCATACCTTCTCTGTTCCTTTTTCTCGTTCTGGTATTGGCATTATGCATATTTCACACCTTTTATAAATGTAGTATAGTTCTTGGATATTCTGTCTGCTTTCATTCTTTTTCTCTCTCCTTGCATTTCAGTTTTAGAAATCTCTGCTGATGTCTCCTCTTAGCTGTGTGTAGTCTTATTTATGAACCCATCAAAGGCATTCATCGTTTCTGGAACAGTGATTTTTCGGTTTTTATTTTGTTTGTAATTAATGATAGGCTATGTGTAGAGAGAGAGAGAGAGAGTGAGACTCCACAGTTCAGTCATACTGTGACCATCCCCAAACCCACCCTGTCCTCCAGCCTACCAGGATCCTGGGCACACATGCACATGCTCAGCACGTTTCTGGCTGAGTAGGCCATGATTTGTACCACAGTTGGAAGTGGCTTCCAGTCCTGCAGGCCTGCGATGGCTAGCTGTGCCACAGAGACTAGGTCTAATAGAGTGGCTTGTTCTCTAGCATTTCTTTTTGATTCTTTCTTAGGATTTCCATCCCTTTACTGATGTTTCCCTTTTATTCTTGCAAGTTTTCCACTCTCGCCCCATTTTGATGATTGGGTGAGGGTACTGGAGTTGAGTAGTTCCATTCCTCCAGTTTGATTAGGTTCTGGTTAAAGGCCAATCTGTTAGGCTGTGGTAAAACGGTTTCCCTTCAGGGCACACCTTGTCAAGGAAAACAGAGGACTCTGAGTATATTTCAAAAGAGTTGCTTTTCTGCCCCACTGCCAAAGGAGTTCGTTTGGTGTTTTATTGGTGAGACCCTGGTAGCGTTCCTGGAGGTGAAACACAAAAGTATGAGTGTCCCATCCCAGAAGAATAGATTTCACTCTCAAGTTAGTTCACACCAAGCCTCTGGCAATTTATTAACATCAGTTCCAACTTAAAACATTACTGATATGGGCTCCATTTCCTGGCTTCTGCCCCTGGTTAGCTGTGATTCTCTCTATGTAGTTATCCAGCTTAGAGAGCTGCAGTCTGCTCTGTGTTCTCCGTTCTCTGATGGGTCTAAGCAGAGTTGTAAGTTTTCAGTTCAGCTTTTTTCTTTCTGTGAAGAGGAAAGTGATTATTTCAAGCTCCAATTTCTTTACATTCTGCACTGCACATCTCTAAATCACTGGGGAGTTCCCCCAATGGTACTCACCATTGGGACTGCCATTTTCCAAACTCCAACCTTGTTAGGAGTGACCTACAAATATGGCTTAAAGAAAGGGGCATAATCTGTTGTAGTTTTCTTTCTCCACTTTTCCCTTCCCCTTGTTATATTACTTCAAGGTCCTTCGGCATCAGCTGAGGAGTGGAAAAAAGGCTACAGTAAACTTGGATTGTGGTCCTATTTGTTGCAGATGCTCAAATGCTGGCGTTTTCTGTCACTAGGCACTGCCGTACATTTTTGGATATTCAACCTAAATCTATTATAGTAATAGTGACTTGAGTATTGCCATTCCCTGGTACATGGGATGATGCTCCAGCCAGCATCTCGCGATTCCCATGCAGCTTCTCTTCCGGTGGTTTCTTTCATATACCTCATTTTGCTAGTTGACTTGTTTCTGCTTTCTACTAGAGTCGCTTTTTGTTTTTCAAAACAATTCTGTTCTCATGTTATGGGTTGAATTTTGCCCCTCCAGAAAGGTACACTGAAGTCCTTCCAAACCCTGAGTGCCTCAGAATGTGACAGTATTTGGGAATAAGGCCCTCACAAAGGTCATCAAGCCAATGAGGTCATTGACGGGAGAGGAAAGCTAATGTGCTATGAGGGTAATTCCTATAAAAAGGAAAATTTGGGACACAGAGACAAGGGACAGTGCAATGTGAAGATGAAGGCAGAAACCTGTGGGATGCATCTATAAGTCAAAGGACACCAAAGATTGCCAGTAGCCTACCAGAACCTAGGAGAAAGGCATGGAACAAATTTTCTCTTGCAGTTCTCAGAAAGAACCAGCACTACCACAAACTTGATCTTGGACTTCCAACCTCTGATTTTCTGCTGCTTAGGTCACCTAGTTTGAGCTGCTTTATTATGACAGGCCTAGCACATGAACACTCATGGTCATGTTTACTAGCTGGAGCCAAAGCCTAGTGGTTAGGAGAGCCAAACTTCACATGGTCATTCATAGCTCAAATCTCAGCCCTGATGGCTTGAAGAACATACCAGGAATATGTATGTGTGCCCCAGATCCTGACAGGAGAGAAACAGAGAAGGGATCGTGGCATCATCATACCTCACTGGGAGAGGGTGTGCTTTTTCCCTTTCGCTGTCTCTCCCCCTCTCTTGTGACTGCACACATATCACAGGAGAGGGGGGACAGGAAGGAGGGAGCAATGAGCATGTACTCCTGCATGTACTCCTCTGGCACAATTATAAGGAAAACAAAAAGGAAATAAAGATATAAGCCTGGATAGAAGTGTCATTGTGTAGGATGGAGACTGGCCGTGTCCCGCCATGTTAGAGAGGCGCTCCTCTCACCAGAAATACCGAGAGTGTGACAGGCTGATGACTTTGGGTTGTGCGCTAACATCTGACCTGGAGACTATACCAACCACATGGGAAATCCATCAATCAATCATGCCTATGTCATGGAGCCCCGATCGCATTCTGAATGTTTACACTCTGAAGAACGTATCCGGCTGCCAGTTACCCGATGTGTGTTATTGTGCTGGGAGGGGAACATGCCCTGACTTCCTGAGTTGGAAGACAACAACAGAATCCCTGAGTTTGGTATCCTTCTGAACTGCTTCCTTTGGCGGTTATTAATGTCTGTCCTTGCTCTATAATAAACTGTTACTGTGAGTAAAACAGCTTTCAGTGAGTTCTGTGAGAGTATAGCACATTGTCAAACCTGAGTGTACTTTTGGCATTTCCCAAACTTGCAGTTGGTGTCAGAAATGAAACATGCTTTGGAAACTGTGCCCTCAAAGCTCACAGTTTATGTAACTCTAGGTAAATAAATCTATGAATTGTCCACACCACAAACTAGAGGCTATACCGCTTTTTTCTTATTTGAAACTCTCTTACAGTATATTTGAACATCAATATTTTATCTTTTTCATGACAAAAATTCTAAGTACAAAATGGAAAGTAGAATTGAAGGTAGCATTATTATTATTTCAAATAATAATAGTTTTGGTACAGGGGCCATTAGAAACGGTTTGAGGGGCCAGCATGGGGCATGGCCGACTGCAGTTTGAGTACTGGAACCAGTGGCTTGAAAATCATGCCAGGCGCCATGTGCATGTGTGCCCAAATCCTAGGAAGAGACTGGAGAAGGATTGTGGCATGGCCATCCCCCCTGGAGTGTCATTTCTCACTTCCTCTCTCACTATTCTCTTTATCTCTCATCGGCAAATCCACATGCTCTATGGCAAAAATATTTGAAAAAAGAGAGAGAGAGAGAGAAATGGCTTGATTTTTGTGATTATTTTATAAACTGAATCTAAAAGTTGGTAATTACTATGTCACATATCACATGTATTACTTGGTGTGGGCAAGGGCAAGAATGTCAAGTGATTCTCCAAGTTGAAGTCAACTCAGACCTTACCCTAACCTCGTTGGTAAATGTGGGCAGAGATTTGCCTTGATAACTAGTCATATGTTGTATTTATTTATTTAAATGATTTTTAGAGAGAGATTTTTGCTATAGGGCTTGTGTGCTTGCTGAAGAGACAGAGTGAGACAGAGAGACAGAAAGTGAGTAATCATCCCATAGGGGCAATGGTCATGCCACAATCTCTTCTCCTCCATTCTCTTCTCAGGATTTTGGACATGCATGTGCATGCACCTGGCATGAGTTTTAAGCTCCTGAGTCCAGGACTTGAACCACGATTGACTACGTGGGAGTCCAGCGATGTAACCATTACACCATCTGCTGGTCTCAGTCACTTGTTTTCTTAATGAGTTTATCTGAGCTGCCGAATGTTGGAGCTCATTTCTAGTCATGGTAAGTGGGTTTTAATTTTATTTGGAACTTAAATAATAACTTATGGGACCAGCAGTTGGTGTAATGACTGTGTCATTGGACTCCCATGTAGTCGACTGTGGTTTGAGTACCGGACCTGGCGGCTTAAACTCATGCTGGGCGTGTGGGCATGCATGCCCAAGATCCCGAGAGGAGAATGGAGGAGAAGGGATCGCGGGGTGGCCATCCCCCCAGGGGATGATTTCTCACTTTCCGTCTGTCTTTCTGGCAAACGCACACACCCTGTAGCAAAAACCTCTCCAAAATAAATAAATAACAACTTGTAGTTTGGATCGTACATTTGTATGTGTCTGCTGTGTGTGTCTGAGATGATTTGATGTGAAGGGTGGGAATGGATTGGTAGGAAGATAGCTGCCCAAGGAGGTGGTCTGGAATAGGAGGAAGAAATGCCAAATATGGTATAATAGTATTTCTTTGATCACCACAGTGATCAAAGACAGACCAGCTGTTAGCCAGGAGGGAACAAATCCCCTTCCATTTTCCTTTATTTTAGTCAGATCTTGACGTGCAAGAGAAGAGGGGTGAGGAGAGAGACGAGAGTTTCTGGCTTCCCTGGAGATGTATAAATTAAAACGATAAACAAACAGACTAGCTGGTATGTCTGAGATGACTGCTGTTGAACGAGGGACAATCTTGCACTACGTACGCGTAGTCATGGGTGTAATGATGCCAAGCTGCAGAAGGGCTGCTGTGTTCTAGCCAATCACCTAACCCCACACAACCATTTGATTGCTTTCCTTCCTTTTGCCTCACAGATTTGGAGGAGATATTTGTGTGGCTAGCTGAGGCAGATATCTATCACTTAAGGGAGGGCAAAGGGAGAAAGGGGCTCAGAATGTCTTAGCACATAACCTCCTAACTCATTCTTGAGTTTAACACTTTAGGAAAGTTTGGTCTTAAAAGAATATTTTGTCACGGGGAGTTAATATATAGGGTATACATGTTTTTTTTTTTTTTTGGAGAGATTTTCACTGTAGGGCGCGTACGCTCGCCAGACAGAGAGAGACAGAGACAGAAAGTGAGAAATCACCCCCCAGGGGGGATGGTCAGGCCGCAATCCCTTCTCCTCCATTCTCCTCTCGGGATCTTGGGCACGCACGCACACGCACCCGGCGTGAGTTTTAAGCCACCGGGTCCGGGACACGAACCGCGGTCGACTACGTGGGAGTCCAGCGACATAGCCATTACGCTAACTGCTGGTTCCCTACATGTGTTTTGATGACTAACGACTGACTCCTAAACTTATCAGCTTAAAATGACATTAACTACCAGTTGTTTCTGTGGGTCAGAAATTCAGAACAGGGTACAATAGAGATGGATTTCTCTGCTTTATAACATTTTGGATTCTAGCTGTTAAATTTGGATTAGAATAATCTTAAAATTCATGGATTCCCATGGGAGTCTAGCTATAAATTATTGTTTGAAATACCTGTATTTTTTTCAATGGCAAATATAATCTCTAATCCTCGAGTGGGCCTCCATTCTGTATAACACTGAGAGGCTGTGTCACCCATTTTAGGACCTTACTTCCAGGTTTTGTATTAACATTGATATGTTAGTATTAACTAAACTTTATACTTTCTATTCAGATTTCACTGGTGTTCCCACTTTTCTTTTCTTTTCTTTTCTTTTTTTTTTTCTGTTTTAGTCAGGGGTCTTTAGGCCCCTCTTGGCTCTGACAGTTTTTCATGGCTCTGACAGTTTTTCAGATTTTTGTTGTTTTTTCATGACCTTGATGGTTTGGAGGAGTGCTGGTCAGGTGTTTTTCTGATGTTTTCCTCATGATTGGACTGAGACTATGAGTTTGGGGGAACCTTATATTTTTAATAAACTTGGTCACTGTTGCCAGAGTCTATGAAAATCAAAATGTTTCTTCTCATTCCGCTGCTTACAAATCCTTTAGTTTTCCTGGTTGCAGGACAGCGTTCAGATTACTCACATGGCCTATCAGGCATATCAAGCTTCTCAAAATCTGGTGCTTGCCTTCCTGAAGCCTTTTGTAGTGTCAAGTCCTATCCTGCAAACCACTGGAGCTCTATGAAGTCCTAACAGTCTGGCAATGCCACGGCTCCATCCACCCATTCATTCCTATATAACACCAAACGATTCTTCCATATCTACCCCTCCCACAAGAACATTCCTTTAAGCCCTACCCCCTTGTCTTCCAGGCCTCCTGTTCCAAATTTCTCCAACTTAGTGTTTACCACTGTAATCATTCGTTTATTCAACAACTATTTATTGTTTGCTTTGTTACAGGCACTGAGGTATGGTTGAAGGTATACTAGGTGGCAAAATGCCTTGGATGAGCTTACGTTTTAGTAGGGCAGGTTACATGTCTAAGTGAATGAAGGAATGAATGATACTGTCCTTCGTTAGGAAGAAAACAAAAGAAACAAGATTAAACAATGTAGCATGGGACCAGCAGTTAGCATAATGGCTATGTCGCTGGACTCCCACGTAGTCGACTGCGGTTCGAGTCCCGGACCGGTGGCTTAAAACTCACGCTGGGCACTTGTGCGTGTGTGCCCAAGATCCTGAGAGGAGAATGGAGGAGAAGGGATTGCAGTGTGGCCATCCACCCTGGGGGGTGATTTCTCACTTTCTGTCTCTCTGTCTCTCTCTGTCTTTCTGGTGAGCGCAAGGCCCTATAGCAAAAACCTCTCCAAAAAACAAACAACAACAAAAAATCCAGTGTAGCGTAGGAGTGGAGCATACTTTAGCTTGGACTCTCCCCTCTAAAGAACATGATACATGCCGAGCTGTCAGCTAACCTGTCCTTCCCCTTAGCACAGGAGAGGACTCTACCCCAGCCTGTGTCCTCAGCACCTGGCTTAGCCTCACTCATCACTTCAAGGGTGGTGGAATAAACCTGAGCGTACCCTCTGGGAGTTAACCATCAGTCGCCGGATTGCTCATTCCGGATCTACTTTTTAGACAGGTGCCTTTCAATCTATTTCTGGGAAAAATGGACCATTTAATACCCATAAGATTCCTATTCGAGTCAAGTATGGTAACGAGAAAACTTTCAACTGTCATCAGGATGTCAGCACTGAGTTCCTACTTTTCATAGGTCATAATTTAGAAGTAAATTGGATCTTCCAAATCTAGACCTCCCCACTTTTCTGGAGTGGAATGGGCCAGGTAAATCAGAGTAGACCCCGAGCGGGGAGACGGGAATTCGCTGTAAGCACCCCCAGAACGGCCTTAACACTCGGGTTAGAGAATGAGGTTCCGGGGGGGCGCTGTCCTCTCAGGCTGGCTACCCAGGCAGTCCTCAGAAGGCGGGCGAGCAGACCCCCGGGACGTAGGACGACCCTAAACCACCAGCAGCCTCTCCCTCCCCGCCCGCAGGCGCCGCAGGCCCCCCCCGCCGGCCACGCCCCGCCCATTTCCGGGTTGTCGCCGTCGCGAGCGTCAAGACGTCTCCGTCTCCTGCAGACCCCGGAAGTGCAACTCGAAGTTGGTCGGGGCGCGGATCCCGAGAGGGAAAGTCATAACAACCGCACGAGGGAGTTCGGCTGGCGAGCTGGAAGGCCACGCCTCCTCCCGCCTCCCCCCTCAGCCCTGCAGCTGGGGGCAGAGCTCAGGTAGGGGCCGCGTTGGCGGGGCTCGAGCTCCGGGGTCTGCCCGGGGCGAAATCGGGGAGGGGTTGGCTTGGGTGAGTCTCGGGCGGAGGTCGCTGGCCCCGGGGTCGAGGCTGTCAGGAACCCCGCTTCTTTCCTTGCAGACACATCCGATCGTTGTCCAGGACCCCACTGATAGGGCGTAGCTGACATTTCCACTCCCAAGGCGACAGGGACACGTGTGTTCCCTGGATGACTTGGTACGGGCAGGCGGGATTCTGGGAGTCCCTGGAGATCTCAGAGTAATGGGCCCTACTCCGCATTCTTGGGAGGAGAAATATTGCGGTTCTGTGGTTGAAGATTTTTGTTTTCCTACCCAAAGTGTTGTCAACTGCCTGGGCTTTGCGAGAAGTCATTCACTCCAGGCAGATTCAAGTGCAGTTATCAAATGTTCTCAAACTTGAAACATGCACGCGCGCTTGTGGGACGTTTCCCTGCGGTACGATAATGGATTCTTGAGTACTTCTGACGTTGATGTTTGCGAGTAGTTGTCTCTGTTCTGCTTTTGGGTCTTTAACCTATTTTCCTAGTGCTCTAGGATGGTTGTCTGTCAAGGAACTGGATACTTTTTGGCTATATTTAATGACAAGCAATATTGCTACATTGGTCTATTTCTCCCAAATCCTCAATACTAGTTGTAGAGGGAAAATCTATGGTTTCCATTTGCAAGTGTCTTGTAATGGTTAGCACAATAGGTACAATGAGGTAGATGTTTGCTATGAGGCGCATGATGTCTGTCTTTTTTTTTTTTTATTGAGAGGTTTTTGATATAGGGCGCTGAGGTCTCCAGAAAGAGATAGAGAGACAGAGAGACAGAAAGCGAGAAATCACCCCCACCCACCCCCAAGGAGTTGGCCACGCTGGCAATCCCTTCTGCTCCATTGCTCCATTTTCTTCTCAAGATCTTGGGCGCACACACATGCATCCACGGTGAGTTTAAGCCACTGAGTCTGGGACTCGAACCACAGTGGAGTACACGGGAGTCCAACGACATAGCCATTATGCCAATTGTTGGTACCAGATATGTTTGTCTTAAAATCAGAGTTGTATTCTTTATCCTTATTCTTTACCCCTCAGCGGAGGGACAGATATACTGTATTCATTTAAGATACATAGAAACTGAATGAGAAAGCAGGTTTTGACATGCTTAATTTACATCTGTATCAGTGTCAGTACTAGCACTTTGTAGTCTTTAAACTAGGTATTTCTTCCACTTAACCAGTGAATTCTACACTTCAGGGCTCCAAGTGCCTTGGATGGCCTTGAGACTGTGGCTGCTGCAAGAGTTGTAAACAGAAGCATAGTACCATGACCAAGAGGGGTATGGGATCTATGAAGTCGTGAGCATCCGTCTATTCGTATATTTAGCAAATACGAGGGAATTTCAAAAAGTTATGGAAAAATGAAATTAAAGCATGAGTTTATTTTAATGCAAAAAATTGAAATCCATGCATAGTTTTTTCATAACCGTTTTCCATAAGCTTTTTGAAGACTTCTTATATTTACTGGCCACCTTTATTGTGTCAGGTATGATTCTAGGTGCTCCTGGAATTTGCATTCTAGTATGTGGAGAAGGGCACTTAACAAGTAAACATATAACAAGTAGTGGTAAGAGCTCTGAAGAAAATAAAACAGAGTTAGGGGAGAAAGAATGATAGGGAATTGTGTTTTTTCACCCCAGTTTTTGCCATAGAGTACACGCGCTTGCCAGAGAGAGACATAGAGAAGGAAAGTGAGAAACCACCTCCTCCCCTGGGGAATGACCTCACTGCAATCCCTTTTCCTCCAGTCTCCTTTCAGGATTTGGGGCATGCATACACACTTGCCTGGTGTGATTTTCAACCACCAGGTCTAGAACTTGAACCTTGGTTGGCCATGTGGAAGTCCGCACCTTAACCGCTATATTGCCTGCTGGATCCAAGAATGCTATTTTTGATAATGTGGTCAAGCTCAACCTTTCTGTTAAGGGAATTAATATTTATTCAAAGATTTGATATGTGAATGAGTGAATGAATGAATGAATGAATTTTTGCCAGAGGGCATGTGGACTTGCCAGAAAATCAGAAAGGGAGAGAGGGAGAAAGACCCTTCACCCCTAACCCCATGAGGCATGGTCATGCTACAATCCTTTCTCTTCCATTTTTCTATCCTGTCAGGGTTTGGGGCACGTGCACACATTTCTCAAGCCACTGGGGCTGGGATTCCAGCAGTGATTGGCAGTGTGGGATCCAGCTCCCTTACTCAGTAGGCTACAAGCCAGCCCTGATCTTGTTTAGTGACAGCCAATATTGTCATCTTTCCCAGATAGACCTCTGTGAGGAGAATCTGGTGTTCTACACCAGTTGTGTAGAAATATGTCCATGTTTTTCATTGAGCTCTAAAAAACATAATAATAAGCACCATTTACTCAGTTCTATATAAGTTGTGTTGAGAGTCAGGTTGGATTTACATGGTAGTCACTGATAACTAAGTGCATGTATTTCTCTGTCCTATGCCAACTTTATCTTTCATCCGTTTTTAAAAAAACTGCAGCAAGATATACATAAGTTTATAATTTTAACCATTTTTAAGTGTACAGTTCAGTATCATTAAGTGTATTAGCATTTTTGCACAGCGATCACTACCATTTATCTCCAGAACTCTTCACTTTCTCCATCGGAAACTCTCTACCCACTAAACATGGACTTCCCATTCTCCACTGCTTTCGTTTCTGATAACCACTTTACTTGTCTCTATCAATTTGACTGTTCTGTGTACTTCATGTAAGTTCAGTCATAGCATATGTGTCCTCTTGTGTTTATCTTTCTTATGTGGTATCTGTTGGGTGGTCAGAATTTCTCTGTGCAAAAATGCCTCCTGACTTTTCCAACAGCCAATACATATGTCACCATGTTACAGCATGTGTCACAGTGTATTACCTTCCTAAGGCTGAATAGGATAATTCACTGTAGGTATCGATACATACTGCATTTTGTTTATCCATCCATTTATCCAAGGACACTTGGCTTCCTTCCGCTGTTTTTGTTACTGTGTATAATGCTGCTGTGAACATGACTGCACAGATATCAGTTTTAGTTCCTGCTTTCATTTCTTTTGGATATATACACAGAAGTGAAATTATTTGGTCATATGGTGATTCTGTATTTAGTCTTTTTTTGAGGATTTGCCATACTGTTTTTCACAGCAGCTATTCCATTTTACGTTCCCACCAGCAGTGGGGTTCCAGTTTTTAACACATCCTCACCAATGTTTTTCCACATTGTTGCCAAGCACATTTTCTGTGTTTTTGACAATAGCCATCCTAATGTATTTAAAGTTAGAACTCACAGTGGTTTTGATTTTCATTTCCCTGGTAATTGGTGATACTAAACACCTTTTCATGTGCTTTTTGTCCATTGACATATCTACTTTGGATTCCTATTAATTTATTTTAATATATGATTTTAATAAAAATTTTGAAGATTTGGTGGATTATTTTTAAGGATTAAGAAAGTGGACACTGTCTTTTGTTACTTTTTTTTTTTAAGGATATTTATTTCTTTCATGAGAGAGTGAGCAAGAGCAAAAATGGCAAATACTCTCAGTGGGGTCTCATGCTGGAGTCCCAGCCTTTCCAGCCAGCTGGGGTCATGGGCACACATGCTTGCTCAGCAAGTACAAGTTGACCTGGGAATCGAAACCTGATCTTCCATATGGCTTCCAGTGTTGCAGATTGGCGCACTACCACTGCACCACCATGACTGGGCCTTTTGTAGCTTTTTTTTTTTTAACCTTAAAACATATTATAACTGTAAAAATGGTTGGTTGCCTCTAGGCCAAGTATCTGCAGTAATCCCAACTTGTTCATAAACCATGACTTTTTTTTTTAAAACCATGTATGAACATTTTGGTGTCAGATTGTGATAAAAACAGTTCAGAAAAGTCAAAGATCACCCAGACTTGCATTGTTTTCCTGTTTGTTTGTTTGTTTTCTATTTTTCCTTTTTAATTAGTTGATTGACTGTGCTTGTAAAGTAGCTCTCTTTGGTTTGGCACCTGACAAGGGAACAGAAGAGCCACATGACGGAGAGACAGAAAGGATGGTTGGATGGCAGGATAGCAGCTGTAAATGGCTAGATGGAGGCTGGCAAAGGGGGACAGAAGCAACCATAGGATGTGAGCACTAGAAGTGACAGCTGAGAAGAGGGGACCTAGCAACCAGGTGACAGAAAGTAATATAGTTCTCCAGATTAGAATGGGATGGGGGACAAGGAGAGAGAGTACAAATGGCCAGCTATATCTCAGCGAGTGGTTCTGAAGAGGGGAGCTTAGCCCTGAGAAATGCAGTAAGACCTACTGTATATACTATAGGGTTGTCAGAAAAGCCATAATGTATTTTTCTGTGCAAAAATGTATCATGACTTTTCCAACAACCCCGTAAGTAATATGTATCAGGCCATGTGATTCAACAGGTAGTGTTTGGAAGAGTTGCACTGTATACAGTCCTACAGGAATAAACTGAGTTGTTCAGATCATGTGCGTTACTGAATAAATGGAAACATCATTTCCATTTATACAGTAATGAAGTTTAATTGAGTAATTTAATTGAGTGTGTAATTTAACAACGTCCAGCACTGTAAATGGTTTCTCTTATGTATATGTAACACACACACACACACACACACACACACACACACACACACACATATCCTATTTAAGAAGGAAGAGAATCTTTTTAAATCTAGAATATTATCTAGTCACCCATTAATTCAAGGTAACAATTTTTTTTTTTTAACTATTGAATGTTTATTAAATCTCTTGGGGTACCGAATTTAGCTAACTAGGTTACTAAGCTCATTTAAGTCAAATATTTTGTTTTAGTTTAAGTAATGAATGAAAAATTATGCCACATTTTCACTTATTTCTGTTCACCAAATTTAAATGGATTGATTTGGTATAGGTAAGGTAGCAGGTATCTGACCTGCTGAAGGTCTCACAGCTAAGCTACAGTTAAGTTAGAGACAGCTGTATTGTGCTGCTTTCTTTGATATTATTTATTGTCTACTTTTTGGGGAACAACTCATTTTGCAGTATATATAATTGAGTGATTTTTGCTTCAGAGAAAATATCATTGTGAAGACAGATTATAGAAGCAAAGTATTTATTATATGTTCCCATTTCTTTATAGCAGACTCTATATTTATCTTACTCGTTGTGTAGATTAATATACATAGGCTTGCTTTACTCAGAAGTTAAGAGGTGCTCATAAGCCCCAGATTGTGGATTTGGGCCTTGCAAAACCCTTTAATAGCTTTTAAGAGGAATGATCACAGTCAGTACCCAACAGTGTAACTACTAGCTGCTATGGAATATGGCTACTATTCTGATATGATTACCCACAATCATATTGCCATTATGTGTAACAAAGTGTAAGAAAGCAACAGGAAAGATACTATGGACAGCTCAACAGACAGGGTACCTCTTAAAAAAAACAAACAAACAAACAAAAAAACAGAAAAACAATGCACAGGACCAGCAGATGGCATAATGGTCATGTCACTGGACTTCCAGGTAGTCGACTGCAATTTGAGTCCTGGACCCAGCTGCTTAAAGCTCATGCTGGGTGCATGTGCACGCATGTCCAAAATCCAGAGAGGAGAATGGAGGAGGGGATTGTGGTGTGACCATCCCCCCTGGGGGGGCAATGTTTCACTTTTTGTCTCTTTCTATCACTCCAGTAAATGCATA
This sequence comes from Tupaia belangeri chinensis, assembly GCF_000334495.1. Lineage (NCBI taxonomy): Eukaryota > Metazoa > Chordata > Mammalia > Scandentia > Tupaiidae > Tupaia > Tupaia belangeri. Next base: position 45,373 of record NW_006199974.1, on the reverse strand, counting down.
TACTCTATAGCAAAATCTCTCTCAAAAACAAACAAACAAAAAATAAATTCAAGTAATTATCCAAAGTAGTGAAGGAATACAAGTAATACCCTTTTCCTCTGTCAGGCTTATGTGACCAAGAGCATAACTCAGGGAGAGACATTATGAAAATGAGAAAATTGATTAGTTGGTAGGTGAGATGCTCCCTCACCTTTAATTATCCCATTCTTCTCAATCTCATCATTTTTATATATATGCTGGAAATAATTAATTGTGATGTTATGTCATTTGGAAATTAGTCACCTTGATCCATTTGGCTTAATACCCCCTTGATATAACTGTAATATTTAGCTTAAATAGTTATATCCAAGAATTTGTGGGTAGGAAAAATCAGATCAGGAAGCTTGAGTAAGTTCAGATAGAAAAGGAAAGAGTTTTCAACAGAGATTAGCTTAGCAGGATAGGATGCTAGATTCAACAGAGATGGGGAGGGGACAGTAAAGGAACAGGAAAACACCTAACATCTAGAAGAATTGACCTATGAGAGAAGAAAAACATGGAAAAGTAGTAAAAGATGGATACTTAGTCGTAAGTTAGCCTGGACGCTATTCTTGAGCATCATACATGCTAGTTGGAATCTGCTTTGAAGACAAAATTCTGATTGTGTTGTGTTATGATCCAAGTATATATAGTATGCTATGGGAGAAGTATGCAGCTTTTCCTGGGCTACTGGAAGGCTTTTTGCAGAAAATGATGCCTAATTTGAGAACCTAAGAATGGATCATTTAAAATAAAGCAGGAAAAAAACACACAAAACCACCACTTTCTAAACAAAAATCAACCAAATGAAAAAAGTTCTTAGCAGTCTTATGATTGTAAAAACAACAAGAAATTTGCAATTGCTAGAGTTGAAAGTTTGACTGCTATGAGACAGGGAGTTGGAGGAGATAGAAACCAAGTCCTGGGGTCGATGCATAGAAGGTAGGGGAGAGAAAGTTTCTCTAGCCTGCTGAGGAACTTAGACTGTCCTCTGAAGGCAGTAGCATCTCTTGCATTGTTTTTCATGTTACCTGTTTAGTAAAACATTTAACCTTACCCTAAAAAGGTCTGGCCTTTGTACCTTGTCAATGGTAATTTCTAGTGTCTTTATATGCCTGGCCACCCTAACACTGCCATTAAGGGAGGGGATTGTATAGTCTTAGGGTGGGGGATACTCATGTTGGAAAGACTGAATTAGGATGTGGACATTGGATCACACGATATCAGTTGGTCTGGAGACTGAACTCAACCATATGTGCTGTCACTCATGCCTACATACTGGAACCACAAGAAATACTCTTGAATACCATGTCATCTGTGAACTTTCCTAGCTGGCAGTACTCTGCTTATGTATTGTCATATAAATACTGGGAGAGTAATGTATTCATGACCCCATGGGGAGAGCCCAACAGCCATTCTGTCTGATACCCTTCTATTTTCTATCCTATGTCTTTATTCCCTTTGCTGATGCTAATTGATTTATTTTTCCTATATTAAAAAAAATCATAAGCATTACAGTTTTTAGTGAGTTCATTGAGACTTTTTTGAGAATTATTGAACCTGAAGGTGGTTTTGGGAATCCGCTAAACAGATTTGGTGCTAGAAGTGGGGAATGTTCCTTCTGTGAGCTATCCCCTCAACTCTGCCCTTAACTCAAACTCTTCACATCTTTCTTTGCTCCTTCCTCCTTCTAATTAAGGAGGAAATTTGGCTCTAGCATTTGAGAGCAGGGCCAGATGTACTGATGATGTTGAAGTAACATATCTTCTAAGATTAGAGGATATTAGGGAAAATATCAAGAATATTATAATACACGTACTCCTGAACAGTATCTAGTTTCCTGATACTTTCCTTCCTAATTGCTATGGATTGAAATACGTCCCCCAATTCTTATCTTGAAGCCCAAACTGCAATATGGCTGTGTTTGTATTGATATTAACTTAATTAAAGAAATAATTTTGCTTAAATTAGGCCATAAGGATGGGGCCTTGGTTCAACAGAATTAGTGTCTTTCTAAAAAGAGACAGAAGAGAGGTTGTTCTTTTGGTCTCATTCTCTCTCCACCACATGATACAGTGAGCAGGTGAACATCTGCAAACCAGGAGGAGAGCCCTCATCAAGAACTAGGCTCCAGCACTGTGATAAAATAAGTTTCTATTGTTTATGGCACTCCATCTATGGTATTTTATAATGGCAGCCCCAACAGACTAATGTACTAACTGATGGCTGATTTATTGGTTTGTAGATTAATTGGCAGTTAGATTTCTTGTGCTCTAGTAGAATAGTGTGAAGAGTTTGATGAGCTTAGTTTCCCATGGATCCATTTTAAAGTCTAGGCACCTGCAATTATTCTAAACATGGAAGACAAAATGGATCAGGAAGGCCTTAATGAGGACTTTCGGATTGTATGCCATCTAAAGTGAGCAGAAAACGAAGATGCAGGAAAGTAAAAGAAAGGATAAAGGAAAGATGGGATAAACGACGGTAGAAAAATAACATACTTGTGTCATTTTTTTTAAAAAATTCTTTGAGAGGTTTGCGCTATAGGGCATGTGCGCTCGTCAGAAAGAGAGAAACAGAGAGATAGAAAGCGAGAAATCACCCCCCAGGGGGATGGCCACGCCGCAATCCCTTCTCCTCCATTCTCTTCTTGAGAACTTGGGCACGCACGCACACGTGCCCGGCGTGACTTTAAGCTACTGGGTCCGGGACTCGAACTGCAGTCAGCTACATGGGAGTCCAGCAACATAGCCATTATGCTAACTGCTGGTCCCCTTGTGTCATGTGTTAAGGAGATCCAGTGCAATTTTTTCTCTATGTTTTGAAAATATTTCAAATGTGGCTGTTAACCTTTTAACAAGATTTGCTACAGATTTTAAGAACTGTATTCTTTAGTTCATTCGAAAAAAAAAATTGGATTTATCCTTAACTTGCTATGTTGAGGTAGTCCTAGGATGGTAAAGAGGTTTCATTTAGATATATAAAGCATTTTTTAGAATTTACGTATAGTCATTCATTCACTACTTTATATGTCTGTGTGTTCCTGCTATTTTCTAAACATGATAGAAGTGTTTTGGTAGATAATCCAGTATGGTTTGAATATGTCCCCCAAAAGTTTGTGTGCTGGAATTTGGATTATTGTGAAAATATTAAAAGGAAGCTTAATCTGACTGTGGGGCTAACAGGTGGGGTCTTTGGGAGGTGATTAGGGTGAGGCTCCTAAGAGAAGCTTCTGGTAAGTTTATAAGGAGAGGTAATGAGATAAGACACATGCTCTGCTCAAGCTCTTGCAACGTGCTGTTCTGTTCCTCTTTTCCAACACAAATACTCTCAGCAAATGTAGCCCCCTAAAACCATAAACTAAATAATCTCTAGTTTTACCAACCATCCAGACACAATCTGTTACTAGTAACGCAGTGAACTAAAATGTCTTTTAGGTTGAAAATAACGAGAAATATCTAGAACAGAATATAATACTTCCCAATATTTGAGGAACTAAGTATAATATTTGAATTGCAAGTATTTGACCACATTTTTTATTTATGGATCTTCCAATGAATATCATATGGGGAAATATACCAATGCCAAGAAAATGTAAAATAGAGAAAAATGAGAGATATAAGTCTTGGTGTTATGTGCTTGCAAGGAATTTCATCGTTAAGTTGTGATATTAGATTAGTGCTACATAGCATGATATATTAGGAACCATGCTATTCAGATGTCGATATGGGTTACAAAGATATGAGTTTGAGGATTTTTTGGTTTTTGTTTTCTAAATTTGTCAGAGGGCTCGTGTACTCTCGAGAGAGAGAGAGAGAAAGAAAGAAAAAGTAAGAAAGCACTCCCAATGAGGGATGTCATTCTGCAATCCCTTCTCCATCATTCCCTCCTTTTGGAATTTTGGGCACTTAGGAACATGCAACCAATGTGTTTTTCATGTTGCCGGGTCTAGGACTCAACCTGCATAGGTGTGAGATTCAGCTGCCTTAACCACTGACTGGCCCTCTTATGAGCTTAAAATGAAGAAATTGCAGGCACAAGAATAAATACACAGATGGTAAACACCTACAACCAGAGGAAAGTAATATTACCATATTTTAATTTTTTTAAAATGCTAAGTTTGTAGAGGAATCAATTACTTATGCCAATATGAGTCATGGTTGCAAAAGTAGAAGTAATCACGTAAGCTTGTTGGGAAAATATTTTTGACTTGATTCCACTTTCTGAGAAATTATTATTCCATTAGATCATTAGAGTCTTTCTTTTATTACTAGTGTATCTATTTTTGCCCTAGATGTTGCTAAATGGTATAAGAGAATGTGAGACAATTACATTCTTTTTGTTTGTTTTTTGGAGAGATTTTTGCAGTAGGGTCCATGCGCTCACCAGAAAGAGACAGAGAGACAGAAAGTGAGAAATCCCCTCCCCCCAGGGGGATGGCCATGCCACAATCCCTTCTCCTCCATTCTCCTCTTGGATCTTGGGCACACACACACACACATGCCTGGTGTGAGTTTAAGCCACCGGGTCCGGGACTTGAACCGCGGTCAACTACATGGGAGTCCTGTGACATAGCCATTACGCCATCTGCTGGTCCCAAGAGACAATTACATTCTTGTAATGCTGTATAGAACAGTTTGGAAATTAATGACCCCTAGGCTAAGTGAGCCTGTACAATCCTGACATTTTTAAAAATTACTTTTCAACTTATTTAAGTAAAAATCCAGGTTTTCGGTTTTTCTTGAAAAACACGAAGCCCTGGTCACAGTGGGCTTTTATGCTGTATGGTGACAGTGGGGAAGATAGCGACTCCCTTGAGCGAGCCTTGTGTTTCCCAGTTTGCTGCACTTCCCTGCTCAGCTAGGTACGTTTATGACTCACAGCAGCTCACTGCCTGTGTCTGTTGTTTCTGGTGCCTGTAGGCATTAAACTTCGTTATTCCGCATTTACAAACTGTATCTTGGGTACCGTTTGTCGTTTCCTCTCTGTGGCTATACTGCATCCCTTCTTTGTTCTTTCTGGGACCTACAGTGGTTGAAATACACCATTCGGTGTAAATTCCATCTCTGAGTAGTAATAGATTATGTTGTAAATAAGATTTTTCTTCCCCACTTTTCCCTATTGACTTCCCTGAATCTGCTGTCAGAGTGGCAGTGGGGTCTGTTCTGTAGGTTGGACACTGGCCTGAACTTTAAGCAGCATAAACTCAACAGCTGGTTTTACTGGAGGACATTTGGACTTTTTCTCTGTAGCGTCAAAGGATTTTTGACCTGTGTCCTGTTCTTATTGCATCTTTTTCTATTTTCCCACAGGTCCAATGTGTTAACTGAGTTCTCACTAGTGTGTTTGACTGGTGGTTGTGATTAGAATATTATTATTTATAGTTTTTTTTTTGGGGGGGGGCAGGTTTTTGCTATAGGGTGCGTGCGCTCGCCAGACAGAGAAAGGCAGAGAGACAGAAAGCGAGAAATCACCCCCCAGGGGGGATGGCCACGCTGCAGTCCCTTCTCCTCCATTCTCCTCTTAAAATCTTGGGCACATGCGTGCACACGCACCCGGCGTGAGTTTCAAGCCACTGGGTCCAGCACGCAAACTGCGATCGACTACATGGGAATCCAGCGACATATCTATTACACTAACTGCTGGTCCCGAGAATATTATTATTTATAGGTAACTATTTTTTTGAAACAGTGTGAGTGATCTAATGGTGAAAATTTTATGTGTCAGGAATACTACAAGGACTGAAATTGAGGCAGTCACGTCTCATCTGTTTCTGAACTTTAAACAAGAATAATTATTGTAACTGCCAGATAGGGCTGTTGTAAAAATTAAAGAAAATAATGTTTTGAAAACACTTTGGAGGTATTAACACATGAACGTTCAGTAAATCAGTGACTTTCTAATTCAGAGAACGTAATCACCATGTGGCACACTGCAAAACTGCAGCTTCCTGGGCCTCATCTCCAAGGGATACACATGTAGTAGGTGAAGATTCCAAAGAACTTTTCTTTCCTCAAGTAGCCTAAGTGATTCTGATGCAAGTTGACTCTGAAATATTTTGAGAAAAATCCCAACATTAGCCATAATTATTAGAATAATAACAGTCTTATAAAGGATGAAGACTAAACAAACAAAGCATGGAAACCTCAAGGGACTTTGTAGAAGAGTATACACGAACTGTGGCAGACAGTATAAAACCATTCAGAACTAGACGTGAGGTCATACAGGCCTAGACTGAATTCTGATCCCTGTCCTTTATAGCTTGGTCACTCTTTAAAACTGTGGAGGCCGGAGATAAGGTGGGAAGAGAGTTAATGGTGGGGAAAAAGCAGAACATTTGGTGGGTGGACATGAGAATGGAGGGTTGTCTGTTAATGATGCCGTGCAAATGATGTCTTTGACTGGACTGATAGGTAGCGTGTTCATTCTCATGGGCTCTATTTTGTATGCTGTAAGGGATGTACAGTAATTAAATGTAAATAAGTAAAAAAAAGATTTCAGTTTTGTCATGGAAAACAAATTGTCAAAAATAGCATTATTTATTGTGAATATTTTTCTTCAATAAGAAATGTATATAATTATTTTTATCAAAACAAGTGTATGCGCTGTGTTTTTAACTGCTTTAAATAAAATATATAAGGTTTCTCTTTCTCTCTCTTTCTCTCTCTTTCTTCTTTTTGAAATGAAAGACTTTCAGGTCAATCCCTAATACTGAAAGTATTGGATTATATAGGCTAATTTTCCACTTTTTTTTTTTTTGAGAGGTTTTTGCTATAGGGCGCGTGCACTCGCCAGAGAGATAGAGAAACAGAAAGCGAGAAGTCACCCCCAGGGGGGATGGCCAAGCCGCAATCCCTTCTCCTCCATTCTCCTCGTAGGATCTTGGACATGCATGCACACGTGCCCAGCATGACTTTAAGCCACCGGGTCCGGGACTCAAACCACGTTGACTACCTGGGAGTCCAGCAACATAGCCATTACGCCAACTGCTGGTCCCGTGCTTGGTTCTTAATTTACAAAGGCAAATGTGTGACAATATGAAGAGATAAGTACATTGGGAGAAAAAGTATAATATTGCTCCCCGTTTCCCTCATAAATGAAAGGTATGACTTTTCGAACTGGGGTAAAGGCTAGGTTTTGGTCAGGAAGGAGTAAGGGAACTTTCTAGGGTCACAGCCTTTGTTGGAGTTTGCTTAGGCAGGTAGGTTAGGATTGATTAGTTTGAAGTGTTCTGGTGGGGTCTGAGTCATAAGGGTGGTCTCTAGTCCTCTGGTATCACTCCTGGGATGATGTAGTTCCGGAGGTGATATTGGCTTGCTGTATGAAAGTTAGGTAAGGTAATAAAAAGTAGAAACTTGGAATTTTTAGACTTATATATAAAAGGTGAGCTCATAGGTAAGTTGTTATTATCTTTAGGAATTAGCTAGCCCTGAGAGGAGTATTCACTGCTGGGATCATTTTGTTTCTTCAAATATGGAAACAAAAAGACTGTTTTGAGAGTCCTCAAGACACACTCAGGTTAGATGATTTTCTGGAAAGACTCACAGAGCTAAGAAAAGCTGCTGTACTCATAGTTATGGTTTATTACAGTGAAAGGGTGCAGATTTGAAGTCAGAAATGGGAACAGGTGCATATGGCAGAGTTTAGGAGGGACTGTTGTCCTCTCCCAATAAAGGCATATGTAGCCCTTTCATCCGGAACCACCATTTTCCAGTAATTCACCAAAATGACCAACACAAAGGGAAAGAGGAGAGGCACGTGATATATGTTCTCTAGGCCTTTTAGAAAATATGGAGTGGTTCCTTTGGCAACGCACATTCAAATCTATAAGAAAGGTGATAGATATTGTAGACATCAAGGAAATAGATACTGTTTAAAAAAAAAAATGCCCCACAAATGTTACCATGTCAAAACTGGAAGAGTCACAATGTCACCCAGCATGCTGTTGGCACTGTAAACAGAAAAGTTAAGGGCAAGGTTCTTGCCAAGAAAATTAATGTGCGTATTGAACACATTAAACCTTGTAAGAGCAGAGATAGCTTCCTAAATCGTGTGAAGGAAAATGATCAGAAAAAGAAGGAAGCCAGAGAGAAAGGTACTTGGGTTCAACTGAAGCACCAGCCTGCTCCACCCAGAGCAGCACACTTTGTGAGAACCAGAGGAAATGAGCCTGAGTTTATGGAATCCATTTCCTATGAATTCATGGCATGATGAGTGTTAAAAATAAAGTATGCTTGGGTGAAGAGAAGAGGATAGAGAAAGATAGCAAGAGAACAAATAGAGAGGCATGACATTAGTGGGACAAAGATACAACCTATTACCTGTTGATGATGACGTGTATAGTATTATCAACTGGTTTGGTCTGAGAAGTATTTCATGATGGGTAAAGTCTTTTTACAAGAAAAATGAGAGGGACCAGCAGTTAGCGTAATGGCTATGTCACTGGACTCCCAAGTGGTCGACCGCGGTTCGAGTCCCGGACCCGATGGCTTAAACTCATGCCGGGCGCGTGTGCATGCCTGCCCAAGATCTCGAGAGGAGAATGGAGGAGAAGGGATTGCGGCATGGCCATACGCCCTGGGGGTGATTTCTCGCTTTCTGTCTCTCTGTCTCTCTCTCTGTCTGTCTGGCAAGCGCACGCACCCTATGGCAAAAACCTCTCCAAAGAAAAAGAAAAATGAGAAATAGTGATTGACTGTTTAAAAAAATAATTGGAATAATAATAATAATAATTGGAAAAAAACAATGAAAAGATACTGAATGATGAAGTGGAGAGTTTAATGTCTCTGTATTGACTGACATGCATAGCAATCCCTTTTGAAAAACCAATGTAATACTCTGTAAAATTATATGCAATTCAATGTAATATAAACAAGATTATGATGATAATAAATAAAAAAAATTAAAAAAAATAAAGTATGTTCTATTAAAAAAGAGACAGGGGAAATTTTAATCCTTTCAGAAATTATGTGTGATAATAAACACAAATTGTTACAACCAGGGAAGCTCTCCTGAGCCTTGGTGTCCAGAGTTTTTATTCAGGGCTAGTCACATGGTCATGAAATGCTGACATAAACTGACTTTAAGTACTCCTCCAGCTCCTCCGTAAGTCAGATTGACATAACTTGTCCCAGCACCCCAAGTGAACAAAATGAAGTGTTCACAATAAATCCCATCAGTAGTATAAACTACGTGGTATGACCCAAGGTTTCAGTTATACAATGGAAGCTTCCTACTAGGCTGGTATTCGGAGTGATAACCGTTATCTTCCAGGAGCCAGTCAAGAACCAGTTCTTTCTTTGGCATATGCAGGGTTCCAACACCCCAAGCCTGTTGAGTTTGTCTTTTGCTGCACAGACACACATAAGACCTCTACCTTTAAGCTCCTTGCTTATCTACCAATTTGATTCATAACCTATTGTAGGAACAGAACTCAATTGTTAAGTGAGGAGTGCCTGTATTCCAGATATTTTCTCCCAGTCTGTGGTTGCATTTTCATTTTATTAATGTTATCTTTTGAAGAGCAAATGCTTTTAATTTTAATAAGGCAAAATTTGACAATGTTTTTCTTTGAAGATTTCTGATTTTTTTTTGTTGTAGTTGAGAAAGCTTTGTCTACATCAAGATTCTAAAGCCTTTCTTACATGTTTTCTTCTAAATGTATTATAGTTTGGGGTGTTACATTCAGGTCTGTAGTCCATTTTCAATTGAATTTTTGTGTGTTGTATGAGGTGAGGTTGATTTTATTTTTTTCCATACATATATTTAGTTGATTCAGCACTGTGTATTGATAAGACTTTGATTTTGTAGAAGAGCCTTGCACCCTGGTCAGAAAAATATTTGTTAAATGTGTAAGTCTATTTTTACACTCTATTTTGTTTCATTGATATTTATATATATTTTTTAAATCAATAACCATGTTTTTTGGATTACTATAGCTTTATGATAAGTTTTAAAATGGTATAGGATAGATCTTTTAGTTTGTTCTGCTAGGAAATTGCTGGGTTTTCTGTATATATTTTATAATTGGCTTACCAGTGTCTATAAAATAGCTTGTCATAACTTCTGATTGTGATTATGTCATATCTGTAAGTCAGCTTGAGGAGAACAGCTATCTTGAAAATAAAGAATTCTGTGGTGTGGTGGCTGAGGTGCCAGACTCCCACATGGTCAAACATGGTTCAAGACTTGGACCCAGTGACTTGAAACTCATGCAGTGTGCATGTGCATACATGTGAAAAATCCCAAGAGGAGAACAGAGGAAATGGGATTGGGGTATGACTGTCCTCTCCAGTGGTGGTGGGAAGTGATTCTTACTTTCAGTCTCTGTGTCTCTCTGATAAGAGCACATGCCTTATTGCAAAAATATCTCAAAAAAATGTATAAATACAGAATTTTCCAATGAGTGAACATGGTATTTCTTTCCTTTTATTTAGGCCTTAAATTTTTATCAAGAAAGTAGTTTTTAGGGTTCAGCAGTTAGCATAATGGCTATGTCGCTGGACTCCCATATAGTCAACCATGTTTCAAGTCCCAGACCCAGTGGTTTAAACTCTCACCGGGCGCATGTGCGTGCGTGCCCAAGATCCTGAGAGGAGAATGGAGAAGAAGGAATTGCGGCGTGGCCATCCTCCGTGAGGGGTGATTTCTTGCTTTCAGTCTCTCTTTCTTCCTGCCAAGTGCACATGCCCTATAGCAAAAACAAACAAACAAACAAACAAACAAACAAAACCTCTCCAAAAAAAAAAAAAAAAGAAAGTAGTTTTTACTGTAGTTGTCTTAGATGTCTTCTGTTAGACTTATTTCTAGATATTTCATGTTTTTTTAAAAATTTTTTTGGACATCACATAAGAGGATGTAAGAAATATTTTCTCTCATGTACATGTACCCACACGCACAATTGATTTTTGTATGTTTACCTTTTATCCTGCCACCCTGCTAATTTACTTGTTAGCAATAGTAGTTGATGTATAACTTCTGTGGCATTTAAAAAAATAAATGAACAGTTAGATAAATACAGCTATAATTTTACATCTTTCTTTCTTATCTGTATGAACATTTCCTTAGGCATCATGTGCAGGGAAAGCAGGTTACCAGTGTCTAAAAGTTCACTTTATAATAATTTTATCAATAATGCCAGTTAAATACCAGCTTGTATATACCTTATCCACATTTAATTCTCTAAAGTCATTTAGTGGTGCAAGAGGACCATTATAAGTCTATAAACAAAGCCATAAAATTCTACGTTTTATGTACCTTATCCATATTTAATTTCCTTAATTAACTTAATGACAAAGGTCAGCATTCTTGTCTTGTGTTTAATATCAGGGAAAAATAATTCAGTTTCTCCCTATTTTTTACCTCACATTCATTGCTCAGTGCTTTTTGCAATCATTACTCTTACCTAGTTTGGTAACTTGTCTCCTCAGGGTAGTTATGTCTCTGGAGAGAATGATTGTGATTATGTCAAATCTATAAATTCTCACCTCTCACATCAGTTCCCTGCCACATAGTGACCCGATAGGTTAGGTATATAGGAGCCAAACATCTGAACACTCTCAGGCTCTGGGGGAGTTCTCTTCCACACTCACATCAGCAAAAGAGGAGAGAAACTCTTTTCTGTAAATCAGAACCCCAAACTCCCACTGTGGATACCACACTGCCACAGCACAAGAGAGAAACTGGCATGTTGCTAATTCAGATCAGAAAGATACACAGGTATACAGAGCTACAGAAATCTACTCCAAAGAGGTAGCAGAAAGTGAATAAGTCACCAGATGACTAAAAATCAAAGTAGAGCCTCAAGAAATATGATAAAACCAGGAAATACCCCTCCACACACAAGGGAACACAGAACTCATCTCTAATGATGGAGAAGACAGTAAATAACCGAAATATCGGAAAAATTCAGAATATTTATCTTAACTAAAGTCAGTGAGATGTGAGAGAAAACAGACAATCAGTTCTAGGAGATGAGAAAATTATTCCATGTCTTGAAGAAGGAACTTCATAGAGAGATAGACAACATTAAAAAGAACTTCTGGAAATTAAGACTATAATACAAGAAATCAAAACTTTCCTCAAAAGTATTAAAAGCAGAATAGACCGTGCAGAAGTCAGTATCTCTGACCTAGAAGAAAAAGCCTCTGTCTTAGAGAAAAAACTCCAAAAAGAGTGAAAATATACCCCCCCAATAAAAATGAGGACAATATACAAGAAATCTGAGATACTATCAAACACCCAAATATCTGAATAATTGGTATTCCAGAGGTGAAGAATCTAAGAGCATAGAAAAATCTGTTCCATGAAATATTTGCTGAAAACTTTCCAAGTATAGAGAGATGCTCAGACATCCAGACACAGGAAATACAAAGGATGCCAAATAGAATCAACACAAGAAGATCCTCCCTCCAACACGTTATACCCAGATTGGTAAAATGAAAGACTAAAACAAGAGTCTAAAAATGGTAAGAGGGAAATGTCAAGCTTACTTACAAAGGTTATTCTATTAGACTTAATGTTAGATCTCTCAACTGAAATAGTGAAAGCATGAAAGAAACAGGCAGTCCTATTCAAAAACACTAAAAGAGTAGTTTCAACCAAGAGTACTACACCAGCAAGACTATCCTTCAGATGGGAAGAAAATATAAAATCATTCTCAGATAAACAAAACCTGGAAGATTTACCAACACTGGACTAGCTCTTCAAGAAGTACTGAAAGGAGTTCTATATCAGAAAAACTAAAGAGAAACAAAAAGAAATAAAAGAACACAAAATCACCAAGAAAATGTCTTACAACAGACAGGGATAAGTCTGCAAATATCACTAAAACCATTGAATGTCAATTGATTAAATTTTCTAATTAAAAGATGCAGACTGGTTGAATGGAAAAAAATTTAAAAAGCTCTCTATATGCCACTTGTAGGAAATGCACCTCTCTGATAAAGATATAGATAGGTTGAAAGTTAAGGTACTGGACTACTGTGGAACTGACAATGGTTCAAGTCCCAGACCTGGTGGCTTGAAACTCAGGCTGGGTGTTTGTGTGTGTGCGTGCCCAAAAATCCCAAGAGGAGAATGGAGGGGCCTCTGGGGCGTGATTTCTCACTTTCCGTCTCTCTGTCTCTGAAGTGAGTGCACATGCCCTATAGCAAAAAAAAAAAAACTCTCACAATAAACAAACAAACAAACTGTACAAGAGACAAAGAACACTACATAGTACTAAAAGAGCTAATTCACCAAGATGCTATTACACTTTTGAAAGTCTACACCCAACACGGGAGCACTCAACTATGTAAGAGAAAGACTGCTAGATCTACAGGGAGAGAGAGACTGCAGCACACTAATTGCTGGGGAATCTTCTTCACACCTCATTGTCTCCTCTGGAGGGATCATATAGACAGAAAATATGCAAAGAGATCCAGGATTTAAATGATACTCTGAGCTGAATGGACTCTACAGATATTTATACAACTTCTCACCCAACAACCATGAAGTGCACATTTTATTATCATGGCCACATGGAACTTTTTTTTTTTTTGTATTTGAATCTGTAGTATTTTTTTCTTTACTATATTTTTATATTACATTTAATCATCTATATCTTTACAGTGTATAACGTTTCTTTTTCCAGCACAATTACCTTGCATGTTAGTCAAGACAACATTACCATCCACATCATCATCAAATAGCTTTTCATTTTTTTCAGATTATTATTATTTTGTATTCCCATTTTTAAAAATATTCAATCACTATACATCATTTGGCTTATAAAGAGAATTTACCTAACATGAACATGAAATACTTCCCAGACCAGAGAATACTATACATCTTATCATCAACAGGTAATAAACCATTTCTGTGTCCCACAAATGTCATGAATCGCTATCTGTTCTCATGCTATCCTTCTCGATACTCTTCCCTTCTCCCACCCCAACCCCATTCCACACTGTCTTCAGTGTCCATAACTATTTTCACTGCTTTTATGCCCTCCAATAGTTCAGCCTCTACCACAGAGTGTGGATAGTCAGTATATATTAAGCGGATATATACAATATCTTTCTGCCATAGCCCACATGGAACATTTTTAAAGACAGAACATATGACAGGGCACAAAACAAGACTTTAGAAATTGAAAGGTATAGAAACTATGTCCAGCAGAACAGAATTAAACATGAAATTAATTGCAGAAAGAACTCTTGAAGATACACAAACACATGGAAACTAAACAACTTACTCTGGAATGATTTCACAATCATTGAGAAATTAAGATGGAAATAAAAAGATTAATTGAAAACAATGATGACAAGCACATGGGTTGTCATAAACTGTAAGACATAATGAAAGTCATCTTGAGACCAGCAGTTAGCGTAATGGCTATGTTGCTGGACTCACATGTAGTTGACCTCAGTTTGCTTCCTGGACCCAGTGGCTTAAAACTCACGCCGGGTGTATTTGCATACAAGATCCCAAGAAGAGAATGGAGGAGAGAGTCTTCTTCTCTCTCTCTCTCTCTCTCTCTCTCTGTCTGTCTGTCTCTCTCTGGTAAGCATACATGCCATCTAGCAAATAGAAAACAAAAGAAAAACAAAAAAAAAAAAAAAAAAAGTCACCTTAAGAGGGAAGTTCATAGCAATCAGTGCTCACAAGAAAAAAGAAAGGTAGATAGTGGTAGATAGTTAATAGACAACCCAAGAACACGTCTCAGCAAACTGGAAAAATAACAAAACCCCCAAAATACCAGGAGGAAAGAAATAATAAAGATAAGAGCATAAATAAATAAAATAGAGAATAAAAGAACTATACAGAAAATAAATGAAACCAAAAGCTGGTTCTTTAAGAAGATAAACAAAATCGACACATCTTTAGCTAGACTTATCAAGAACAGAGAAAGGAACTAGATAAATCAAATCAGCAAAAGAGGCAATATTACAGCAGACATAACTGAAATATAGAAGATCATGAGAGAATTGTATGTGTGACTACACACCAACAAACGGGATAACCTAGATGAGATGAACAAGTTTCTGGACATATATAGTCTACCGAGAATGAATCAGGAAGACATAGAAAGCCTGAATAGACCCAGAACAGATAATGAGATTAAATCAGTAATAAACAGTCTCCCAACAAAGAAAAGCTCAGGTCCTTATGACTTTATTTATGAATTCTACAAAACATTTTTTTTTTTGGAGAGGTTTTCGCTATAGGACACATGCGCTCGCCAGACAGACAAAGAGAGACATAGAGACAGAAAGCGAGAAATCACTCCCCAGGGGGGATGGTCACACCGCAATACCTTCTCCTCCATTCTCCTCTCGGGATCTTGGGCACGTACACACACACGCCCGGCGTGAGTTTTAAGCCACTGGGTCCAGGAAGCGAACTGCGGTCGACTACGTGGGAGTCCAGCGACATAGACATTACGCTAACTGCTGGTTCCCAATTCTACAAAACTTTTAAAGAAGCACTAGCCCCAGTTCTATTTAAGTTATTTGTAAAGATCCAAAAGGAAGGAACCCTCCCAAACTCATTCAATGAAGCCTCCCTCACCCTGATCCCCAAGAGAGACAAGGACATAGCAAAAAAAGAAAACTACAGATTAGAATCCCTGATGAATACAGATACACAATTTTTTTTAACAAGATACTAGCAAACAGTATCCTACAACACATTAAAAAATTATATACCATTACCAGGTAAGCTTTATTCTGGGATTACAAGGGTGGCTCATCATGTGCAAAGCAATGAATGTAACATATTACATTAACAGAAGGAAAGATAAAAATCAATCAGCATAGAAAAAGCATTGATAAAATACAGCATCCATTCATGACTAAGACTTTCAGCAACATTAATATAGAAGGAATATTTCTCAACAAATATCTAAGCACAGATGATTGGATTGAAAAAAAAATGTGGCACATGTGCTCTATGGAATACTACACAGCCATAAAAAGAGACCCTGATATTTAATACAAAGTGGGTGAATATGGAAGATTTAATGCTAAGTGAAACAAACCAGACTGAAAGACAAGCATTGTTTGTCCCGGCTTAATTTATACTGAATGTGTGCACTCTACAGCAGAAACAAAAAGATTGGAAAGTATAATAGCAGGGATGGCAACTGCAGACACTAGAAACAGTATGCAGAGGATAATATGGGGTAGGTAATGGGGGTGTGTGTAATAGGGGTTGGGAGAGAGGGAATTATAGGGAAAAGAAAACAATGAATTTAAGAGACACGAAAAGGAAAAGTTATTTGTTGATGATAATGACATGGTAATGTCTCTGACTTGACTAATTAATAAGCACTGTATTCATGCTGAGGAAAACCGTGTTGTAAAATGTAAAGATGTATAGTGATTAAATATAAATTAAAAATGAATTTGATTAAACGATTCACAAATAAAAAAAAATATATAGTTCTGTTTCCTTTTCCATTGTTCATGGTGAGGACCTGTGTTCTCACCAGAAAAAGAGGCATAGAGAGAAAGAGAGAGGGAGAAGGTGAGAAAACACCTCCCCAATGGGACATGGTCACACTGCAATAATTTTATCATTGTTTTGGACACATATACACATGCCCTTTGTGTTTTTAAGGCTATCAGGCCTGAGACTTCAACTGCAGTCAGCTATGTAGGATCCAGCTCTGATGCACTGTACTTAACCACTATATAACAGGGCCTTCCCAGACATCTAAATATAGTGAGTTTTCTTATGCATTTAAAATATTAATAAACTTGGGGCCAGCAGATACCATAGTGGTTATGTCGCTGGACTCCCACAGGTCAACTGCGAGTTGAGTTTTGGACCTGGTGGCTTGAAACTCATGCTGGGCACATGTGCGTGTGTGTCCAAATCCTAGGAGGAGAATGGAGAAGAAGGGATTGTGGCATAGGCATTGCCCCTGGGGATGATTTCTCAGTTTCCCTCTCACTGTATCTGTCTCTTCTTTCTCTGGTGAGTGCCTATGCCCTAAGGCAAAAACCTCTAAAAATTTTAATACATTTATAGTATTTTAGAAACATATCTTTGATGTAGTATGATATACCATATTTTAACTGGATATAGCCTTGTTAAGTTTTTCTTTTGAAACAAGTGTCTGAATTATGTTTTTTTCTGTATCTATTGTTACTGACTTATTTCTTTTTCTGAGTAGGTGTTCCCTGTTGAATTTTGAGTATCTTGTCAGATAAATTTCTCTGCTTTTCCAATGAATTTATTTCAGAATTTACTCTATATTTTAGTTTTTGCCTTTTCTTCTGAGTAGTTCTTTATTATTATTATTTATTTGCCAGAGGACACATGTGCTTTCACAGAGAAAGAGAGAGAGAGTGAGAAAATACTTCCTCAGGGGAAGGTTACACTGCAACCCCGTCTCCTATATTTCTGTCACCTTTCAGGATTTGAAGCATGTACCCATATGCACCCAGTGTGTATTTCAAGCTGCAAGGGCCAAGATGTGCACCTTGCAGTTAGCTATGTGGGATCCAGCTGCTTTAACCTCCACTCCACTGACTGGCTTTTGCATGGTTCTTATTCAGAACTGATTAAACATTTTGTTGGTTCACTGAATAAATCACAATGGGATTCTGAATTTGGAAAGTCACCTCCAGCTGGATTCCCCATGATCTGAGTCCTGGACCCAGCAGTTTGAAAATCACACTGGGCATATGTGCATGCATGCATGCATGCCCAAAATTCCCAGAGGAGAAGGGAGGAAATGGGATTATGGTGTGGTCATCCCTCTGGGGGATGATTTCTCACTGTCTCTCTGTATCTCTCTGTCTCTCTCCTCTCTGGCAAGCTCATGTGTCCTATGAGGAAAAAAAAAAAGTCACCTCTAGGAAGCCAAGGCAAGGTGGTTGACTAGAGGAGCTTGGAACACTTCCCTTGCACAAAATATGAACCAAAATCAAAGAGTGGATGCCTTTGATATTTACCAAATGTGACAGAAGGGAAACACTGGAGTACAGTGGAGACATTGTGGGGATACCTTGGTGCATGGAGACTCAGGATGGACGTATAAGGAAGGGATATATTTCAGTCCATTATATTACTAAAAGCAGAAATGTCCAAGTCTGGATAGTTTGTAAATATAGAAGTTTATTCAGCTCATAGTTTGGAGGTCTGGAGTTGAGGGGTCACGCCTAAGGAAGATCTTTTCACGTGGTAGAGTGTGGGGAGAGCACACAGAGCAGAACATAACTCCGCATTAATCTCACTTTACAAACCTACCAGGACTCTCCTGGGGTTCCACTCTGTGGCCAACTCATTTCCCAAAGGTCCTACCTTTCAACACCATAATTAAATTAAGTTTCACCCTCTTAACACCCCTACAATGGTTTGCCAAATTTTAGTACATGAATTTTGGGAAGACATGTAAAAAGCATAGCAGCGTAGGAGCACCCTACATTTATTGTCCTGTCTCCCAAGAAGCAGCGAACTTGAGAAGTTGAAAACAGAGTTAAATAAACATCTGTTCTTTATAAACTATCTAGTCTTGGGTATTTCTGGTACTAACAATGCAATGGGCTCAAATAACTCTTTTTTTCCCAATAAAAGATAAATAAAAAATTTTAATAAACATCTTAATGGTGCACCTCAAGGAACTAGAAAAGCAAAAACAAACCAATATTAGCAAAAGAAAAGAAATAATGAAAGATCAGAGCAGAAGGGCCATCAAATGGCATAGTGGTTACATCGTTGGACTCCCACATAGCCAACCGTGGTTCGAGTCCTGGATTGGTGGTTTGGAAATCATGCCGGGCAAGTGTGTGTGTGTGTGTGTGTGTGTTCCCAGAATCCCAGGAGGATAAGGGAGGAAAAGGGATTGTGGTGTGGCCAATCCCCCTTGAAAGTGATTTCTTACTTTTCCTTTCATTGTTTCTCTCTCCCTCTCCCCAGCTAGTGCACATGCTCTATGGCAAAAACTTCTTAAAGAAAAATATTGATTCTTTGAAAAGACAAAGTTGGCAAACTATTATCTAGACCAAGAAAAAAAAGAGAGATGACCCAAATAAAGTCAGAATGGAAAAAAGAAACATTATAGTTTATACCACAGAAATATAAAAGGTCATTGGAGACTATTTTGAACAACTATATACCCACGAATTGGAAAACCTAGAGGAAATGGATAAATCCCTGTACAAATACAAATGACCAAATTAAACTAGAAAAAAAATAGAGAACCTGAACAGACCTATAATAAGTAATGAGATTGAATCGGTAATTAAGTCTCCCATGGGGGATAAAAGCCCAAGATTAGTTGTCTTCACTGAATTCTACCGAAGTTTCAAGGCTGAACTAATACCAATTCTTCTTAGACTATTTTAAGAAAATGATGCAGGAGGATTCCTACCAAACTTATTTTAAGAGGCCAGAATTAGCATGATACAAAATTCAGACAAATATACAAATGAAAAGGGTAAATGAGAACCAATTTCCTTGAAGGACACACATACAAAAATCCTCAACAAAGTACTATCAAACCAAATACAATTGCACAATCAAGTGAGATTTTCCCAGGGATCAAGATTGATTCATTCAACTTATGCAAATCAATAAATGTAATACACCATATCAACAGAATGTAAAACCACATGGTCATAATAGATGAAGAAAAAGCATTTAAGAAAATACAATATGCCTTCATGAGAGAAACTCTTTAGGAATTAGGTATAGAAGGCATGTAGTATATCAGCACCATAAAGGCCAGTTACAATGAATAACATCTCTGAAAGGGAAAGTTTGAAGCGTTTCTCCTGAGAACTGGAATATAACAACAAGGTCCACTTTGACCCCTCTTGTTTGGAGGAGGGATACGGAGGCAGGGCATTGACGGGATGCGGAGGTGTGGTGTTACCTGTTGAAGGTATTTTGATCAACTGGACTGGGGAGAAATGTTCACATATTGAAATGTTCACCATATAAGCTAAATAATGTGAACGAGTGTATTAAAAAATTAAAAAAAAAATACTGCAAGTCTTAGCCAGGAAAGCTAGTAAAAGAAAGAAAGGAGGAAGTCAAACTGTCTCTGTTTACAGATGACATGACTGTATATTTAGAAGAATCTAAAGACTACATCAAAAATTCCTAGAATTGATAACTGAACTCAGAAAAGTTGCAGGCTACAAAATCAACATACAAAAATGACTTTTAAACATCAGTAGCAAACTAGCTTGAAAAGAAATCAAGAAAACAATCCTATTTACAGTGGACACACAAAAACACACACATATACAATATCTAGGAACAAATTTAACTAAAAAGTTAAAAGATCTCTACAGTGAAAACCGTAGAGTATTGATGACCTTTGATGAAACAATAGAACACACACACACACACACACATACACACACACACACACACACACACAGTGGAATGCCATTCATCCATTAAAAAGAATGAAATCCTTTTATTCAAGGCAATATGGATCAACCTGGAAGATACTATGTTATGTGAAATAAGCCAGGCACTGAAAGAGCTCTATTTGGAAACTAAATAAGCTGATGTCATGTAAATAGAGAGTAGAGGGGCCAGCCTGTGGCCTGTGGTTAAGGTGGCTAGATCCCACTGGGTGTACTGCATAGTTGAAGTTCCTGAACCAGCAGCTTGCAGAACACACCTGGTGCATGTGCACATGTGTCTAAGATACCAAAGAGGAGGGACAAGTAGAGAAGAAGGGATCGCCATGTGGCCATAACCCCACGGGGGAAAGCACTTCCTTACTTTCTCATTCAGTCATGCTCTCTCTCTCTTTATTACTCTCACTTTCTTTCACTCTCTCACTCTTGCTGTCTCCCTGCAAGCACACATGCCCTCTAGAAAATTAAAATATTGATAATAGTATAGTGGTTTCTAGAGGCAGAGGTAGGGGAAGGAAGATGGTGGGATGTGGGTTAACATAAAAAATTATAGACAAATAGAAGGAAAAAGCTCTAGCGTTCTATAACACAGTAGGGTAAGTATAGTTAACAATAATTCACTGTGTGTTTTAAACTAGCCCAGAGGAGGATTTTGAATGTTCTCAACCCAAAGCGATGATAAATGTTTCAGATTTTGGTTATTCTAATAAGTTTGATTTAATTATTACACATTGTATTCATGTGTTGAAAAATCACATTTTACCCCATACATATGAATAATTAATGTGTCCATTAAAATAATAATTTGTAAAATATCAGGTGCAGAATATTGAAAGTGTGAGGAATCATTCTAAAAGGGAAGGAATGTTGCAATGCTTGAAATTATTTAAGAGCTTTTCAAAGCCTGGCGTCTACTGTATAGTGTAAGGTCGTCAGGAAAGTCATAACATGTTTTTCTGTTTTTCTATACAAAAATGCATCATGACTTTCCCAACAACCCAGTGCATAACCACAATTACAGTAGAGTCCAGACCTGTGGCCTAGTAGTTAACAGAGCCAGACCCTGTGTGGCTGACTGTAGTTTGAATCCTAACCCCGAGGACTTGAAAACATAGTGTGTGTGCCAAATCCCACAAGGATGGGAAAATGGAGAAGGGATTGTGGTGTTATCATGCCCACTGGGGTTGCTTTTCCTCTCTCTGTTCCTCTCTTACAAGTGTACCTGCTCTTGGGAAATAATAAACAGTAAAATTCAGAATTGTGAAATATCTACTTTCTATGCCCCTTCAGTTCTGTAATTTTTATATAAATAAAGTTTGCAATCTACTTAAACTTGCTTTAGATAGTATCTCCATATACTTCAGGAGATTTGCAGTGGAGGTTTGCAGCTTTGGAATCCCTATAATTTGTGTGTTTGTGTCTGAAACTAGTTTTAAATTTGCAATTATTAAAATACATGAATATTTTCAGTTAAAACAAAGTAGAGAATCCATCAACCTTTCAAGAGAGATGCCACAGGTTTTTTAAAAAGCTTTGCCTATTTATCAATACGCACATTTCAGGTAGTTATTTAGGAAATAAGTAGTACATATGGCCCTCTGCAAACTAATGGATGATAGTTTACACGAACAAAATACATACTTATTTAAAATCAAGTACGGGCCTTTAAATATGTACTTAGACTAAGCACTGGTGATCATTCTTTGTCAGTCCACACAGCTTTATAATTTTGTTACTGCTAATTTGTGTACCAATAAAGGACAGTTGAATCAACATCTGTTTTTCAGTGAAAGGAAGTTTAACTCATGCAGAAAAAGCAATATTTTCATCATTTGTCATTTAAACAAATAGAAATTAGTTTAACAAAACATTATGTTCAGACAAAGCACCAGAAAAATATTTTTTGCTTGTTTTATTTTCATTCTAACATCAAGTCCTCCCTCCAGTGGCTGCTATTATAGCATTTCTCTTTTTAACCTTATTTTGGAAAAATAAAGAAATTTTTTTTCATTAGAATTAAAGCCCATTTTTGTATAATGTTGAAAGATTGGCAGGCAGTCCTCTGTGGGAAATATTCTTTTATGACTAGATGGATTGATCCTTTAGCAGCTAAGGGGAGAGATTATTCTGAATCGAATTTTTAGCCCTCATCTTTCGTTTACAAGTTATTTGTAACTGCTGCTTACTCCAGCATTTAAACAACATTTAATGACCTGTATATCTTCACAGGCAGATTTTAATTATTATACTTCCTTCTGGAAATAAACCAGATTACGGGGGAGAAAACTATGAATGACAGCTGATATTTTTGGAAGTGTGTAGTTACATTTAAAATATTTTAAGGTTGTAGGATATTTATTTATTTAATTGCCAGAAGGTGTATGTTTTCACCAAAGAGAAAGTGTTTTTCAAGCTGCCAGTTTGGAGATTTGAACTGCACAGTCAGCTATATGGGATCTGACTCTTTTATCCGGTTACAGGGCCAGTCCTGCAGGTACTTTTTAATTTATGTTTTAAAAAATGTTTACAGGAGGCCAGCAGATGGCATAGAGGTTATGTTGCTGGACTCCCTATTTGGCCAACCGTAGTTCGTCTCAGACCCGGTGGCTTGATACTCCAGGTGCGTGGGCATGCGTGCCCGAGATCTCTGGAGGAAAATGGAGAAGGGATTGTGGTGTGGCCAGATTTCTTGGGGGTGGGGTGGTGATGGTGAGGAGGTGATTTCTCACTTACTGTCTCATGCTCCCTAAGGCAAAACCCTCAAATAAATAAATAAATAAATAAATATATGTGTTTACAGTTTGTCTTTCTAAATAGCTGATAACAAAGCTTTTTTTTTTGAGAGAAAGATTTTTTTCTGTCAGGCATGTGTGCGCACTGGAGAGACAGAGACAGAGAGAGAGAGAGAAAACAAGAAATCACCCCCCTCGGGGGATGGACATGCCACAATCCCTTCTTCTCCATTCTCCTCTCAGAATTTTGGGCACGCATGCACACATGCCCGGTGTGATTTTTCAAGCCACCGGATCCAGGACTCAAACTGCAGACGGCCATGTGAGAGTCCAGCACCTTAATCACTATGCCTCCTGCTGGCCACGATATGAAATCTTTTGAGATAGTTTATTTTTAATTACAACTTTTGCTCCTTTTAAAAACAAAAAAGGAATTGGGTTTCAGAAGCATAATATTTTATTGTCCGTAACTGCTCTGAAGTTTACTCAGTCCTTTTTTCTTATAACTGCTTCTACTAGGGTTTACTCACTAACAAGACCCCACTGTCCCACTGTTTTTTTTTTTCTTTCTTTTTTTTTTTTTTTTGAGAGGTTTTTGCCATAGGGCACGTACGCTTTCCAGACAGAGAGAGACAGAGAGACAGAGAGACAGAAAGGTAGAAATCACCCCCCAGGTGGGATGGCCACGCCGCAGTCCCTTCTCCTCCATTCTCCTCTCGGGGTGTTAGGGACGCACACGCCTGGCATGAGTTTTAAGCCACTGGGTCCGGGACTCAAACCACGTTCTACTACATGTGAGTCCAGTGACATAGCCATTATGCTAACTGCTGGTCCCAAGACCCCACTGTTTTAAGTAAATATATGGGACTGAATGAGATTATCCTTAGAGAAAAATGCCCCAAAGAACAAATTAGAAAGGATAATGCTACTAAAATTATAATTTTCATATCAATATTTTTCTTTATCATTTATTTAAAAAAACATTTTGTTGGTAAATAAAAAAGACAATGTACAACCAGGGTCACTGTGTATGATCATGTTATTTTGCACGTCATATACATTCATAATATATAACATGCACAATATACATACATAATATACATATGCATATATTATGCATATAATATACATATATATGATTTAATGCTTATGTGTTTTATAAAACATCTTAATGTAATTAACACGTATGAATTCATCACCAATCCAGAAGAGCAGAAATATAAAGAATAACTTGCATTTATATGTGAGCTTCTCCCTACCTCATGTCCATCTTCTTTTCCCAGAGGTGATGACTATTCTGAATTTTGTATTTATTTTTCTCTTGATTTTTGTTATGATTTTTCATCACAGATTGTGATATTGATTGTATATTTACCTTATTTTTGAGCTCAGTATAAACAATATCATGTTGTATGTGGTCTTCTGAAATTTGGTTATTTGCTCAGTAACATTTTCAGAACATTCATCCATGGTTTGAGTGTGTGTGTGCTTTATTATTTCCACTGCTTTATAATATTCACTTAAAAAAAATTCCCAGAGAGTATAGGTACTCCCCTGAGGGAGACAGAGACAGGGAAAATAAGCAGCAATCCCCAGGGTCATAGTCATAGCACACTCCCTTCTCCTCTCCCTTCTTTCAGGATTTTGGGCATGCACACATAGGTACCCAGTGTCTTTTTCAAGCTGCTGGATCTGGAACCCATACCACACAGTTGGTCACTTGGGATCCAGCTACCTTAACCACCCTGCACAGCCTGACATGTAAAATTCACTTTTGTTCCATCAATATACAGTAGTATCTATTCTCCTACCTTTGGAGAACAGTTTTCTCTGTTTGTTGTAGTCCAGTTGTAAGATGGTCCCAGATCTTCATGCTGTTGCTCTTCTGGTTTGAGTACAGCTGCCCTCTGTGCCAGTGGAATTTTGAGGAAGTGATGGTGAGACTTTTGCAGCTTTCTGCTTGGTCTCCTGGATCTGTCTTTCTTATAAAATCCAACAGCCATGATGTGGAGATACTCAAACAGAAAAAAAAAAAAAGTCCAGTGGTGGGTACTGAGGCTTGTAACAGTGTCAGTACCAAGAATACCTATGTAAGTAAGCCAGATGATGATGTCAGAGCTTGCTAGTGTATCTTGATTGCTACCTCATGAACCTAAGTAAGGACCTCCCAGCTGAGCTGCTCCCAAATTTCTGCACCAAATCTGGGAGGTTGAAAATATTTATTGTTGTTTTCTGGCTTACTATATGTTGAGGTAATTTGCCATCTATCTATAGATAATAACACTGGCTGTTTTGATTATAAGACCATTTGTGCCTCTTGATGTTCATCTTCAAGACCACATAGTAGACCAAGGTGTGAAATTGCTGGGTTAAAGATTATGAGAGTATTTAACTTGGGAGCATCATGCCGCTTTTCCAAGGTAATTTTACTAACATATTTTGATCAGCAGTGGGAATAAGAATTTCCATTATTCTTCATTCTTTGCAAATTTTGGTATGATCAAACTTCATAATTTTTTCTACTTCAGAGAGTGTAAAATATCTTGGGACCAACAGATGGCATAATGGTTACATCACTGGACTCCCACGCAGTTGACTGCAGTTTGAGACCCAGACCTGGTGGCTTCAAAGGGTGTGTGTGCATGCGTACCCAAAATCCTGAAAAGAGAAGAGAGGAGAAGGGATTATGGTGTGGCCATCTCCCTTGGGTATGATTTCTCTTTTTCTGTCTTCTGTCTATCTGGCGAGTACATGCACCCTATAGCAAAAATCTCTCTTAAAAAAATAAGTAGTCTTTTATATCTTCCCCTAAAACATTTGAAGTCTGCTTTTTTATATTTCTGCTTTTAAACCATTTGGATTGACTTTATTTATAGATTGAAATATCTAATTTCTTTTTTTTTCCAAACTGTATTGTTAACCAGTTACTCTAATTACTGAAATGTTCACACTTTGTTTAGTGATATGATGGTTTCATCTTTGTCATACGGATCTGTTATGATATTTTGGAATACAATTCTATTCAATTCTATTCTATTCATTAATTTGTTTATTCCAATACTAATGACATGCTTTCTTAATTACTGTGGAACCTGGTTAAGCCAGTCTCCCTATCATATTTTTCTTCCTTAGGAGTGTCTTATCTATTTCTTGACCATTCTTCCAAATAACTTTTTGATTTAGTTTTTCAAGTTCTGTGAAACTTACTTTTGAGTTTGAGTGGAATCATGTTCAATCTGTATATCAGTTTGGGGATAATTGGTATCTTCACACTGTTGAGTCTCTCCATGAATACTGTGTATCTCTCTTGTATTTTAGTTTTCTTAATGATATCTCAGTAACAGTTTATTATTTTATGCAGTTAGGTATAACTGTTGTTAGATTTATTCTAACTATGTAGGTTTAGATTTTTTTTTTTTTTTTTGGCTGCTGTGAAGATTTTTTTAAAAAAATTTTTGAGAGGTTTTTGCTATAGGGCGCGTGCACTTGCCAGACAGACAGAGAGAGATAGAGAGACAGAAAGTGAGAAATCACCCCCCAGGGGGTTGGGCACACTGCAATCCCTTCTCCTCCTCCATTCTCCTCTCGGGATCTTGGACATGCACGCACGTGCGCCTGACACGAGTTTTAAGCCACTGGGTCCGGGACGTGAACCGCGATTGACTACATGGGAGTCCAGCGACATAGCCATTATGCTAACTGCTGGTCCCTGAAGATATATTTTTAAAAACCATAATTTATAACTCATGGTTGCAGTATTTATAAATACAATTGATTTTTACATATGATTTTTATAGTAAGCCATCTTGCTGAATTTTATTTTTATTCCTAGTAACAAATATTATTTTTTAGATTCTAGAAAATCTTGTTTCTTGATTCTTTTTTTCTTCCTTAAGTTTGCCAGAGATTGTGTATGCTCACTGAACAGAGATGAAAAGAGGGAAAAAGTGAGAAAATACCTCCCATGGGAAATGGTCATGCCACAATCTCATCTCCTCTACTTCTCCTTTCAGAATTTTGGGCATGAGTGAACATGCACATCGTGTCTTTTTTAAGGCACTGGACCCAGGGCTCGAAGCGCCCAGTCAGCCATGTGGGATACAGTCACCTTAACCACCATGTCACCAACTGACATGATTCTTTTTTAGTTATTGTTGTATTTGGTTGTTGGAAAAGTCATGATGCATTTTTCTCTATTTTTCTATGCAAAATTGCATCATGACTTTTCTGACAACCCAGTAGATAGTTATATCATTTGTAGACAAAAATAGCTTTGCTCTTTTCCAATTTTTATATGTTTTTATTTATTTTCCATGACTTATTGCATTGGTTGAAACTCGAACAAACTTTGAGTAGAAGTGATAATACTAAAATGATAATGATGGGCATTCCTTTCTGGGTTCTTATTTTAGAAAATCTGTTTTTAATATTTCACCATTAAAACTAATTTTGTCAGTGGGCAGCAGGTGGTGTGGTGGTTAAGGCACTGGCCTCTCACATGGCCGGCCCACTGCAATTCAAGTCCTGGACCTGGCAGCTTGCTCTCTCACTTTCCTTTTCTTTCTCTCTCTGTTTCTCTGGTACTCTTGCCTATAACATTAAAAAATAATAATAATAATAATAAGTAAAATTAAATAATTTTAAAAAATTATTTTATAAAGACTAGTTTTGCTATGTGCGTTTTGTTTCTTAACCCTTTTGTATAAAATTTAGGACACCTTCCTTTCTTTTTCTTTTTAGGTTTTTGACATAGGACATGTGCACTTGCCTGAGAGAGACAGAGAACAGTAAATTGGGAAATCACCGCTCCCCCCCTCCCCCAGGAGGGGGATAGCTATGCTGCAATCCCTTGTCCTCTGTTCTCCTGTTGGGATTGTGGGCATGGACATGTGTCGGACGTGATTTTTAAGCCTCTGGGTCTAGGACTTAAACTGCGGTCCAGTGCCTTCTCCATGCCACCAGCTGCTCTTCTTTTAATTTTACTTATTTTTTCTGAGAGAGAGAGAGAGAGAGAGAAAGAGAGAGAGAGAGAGAGAAGAAAGAGAAAGAGGAAACCTCCCAATCAGGCTCACACACACACATGTCCAGCATGCTTAGGGGATCCTTGGGAAGCAAAACCAGGACCTTGTCCATGTGAGTTCAATTATATTTCTGCGGCACCACCACCTAACCCCAGGACATTACCTTTTATTCCTAGTTTTCTATGATTTTATCTTCCAAAAGTGGGTATCGAAATTTTATCAAGTATTTTTTCTGAAGATATCGATGTTACTATGTTTTGTGTGTGTGTGTTATTTTGGTGAAAGGTGTTTGTAGATACTCTGTTTGTAATGCATGTCCCAGGGCTAGTCATTCTATGCAGGAGGATCCCTTGAAGTACTTAGATGTAATGTTGGAAGTGGAAGTCTAGTTGTAAAATTCTTGACTTTCATAATTGTAGGAGGGGACTCTATCACTTTGTGCTTATGTAGACAATAGTATGAGAGCTATTTGACATGCTATGTTTAAGTTTAGATCTAATAGCATAAATGGCTTAACATTCCACAGAGTGTCCTTCTGCAGGCAACTCAGTGCCGTACAGTTCATTTCCTATAATTAGTGGTGTAACTAAGCAATGCTTGTTTCGTGGGGGAAAAAAATTGTAGAATGCAGAAAGGTTCAAAGCTCTTTGTTTTTGGCATAAAAAAAATTTCCTGCCTTAAATCCTTTGTTAATTTAGGCAAGGTATGAATTGTATGTAATGCTTTCTAAATAAATAATCACTATAACTAATATGGTAGTTTTAATTTTAAAAAGTGACTTGAAATTTGAAATTTCTGTCTCATTTTTTGAGATCAGATATCACAGCAATATAGTCTCCCCAGATTTTTCTACGCTCATTCTCTATTGGTCCCAGGATGTGAATGTTGTTTTTTTTTTTTTTTTTTTTTTTTTTTTTGAGAGAGAGATTTTTGCTATAGGGCGCATGTGCTCACCAGAAAGAAAGAGAGAAAGACAGAAAGCGAAAAATCACCCCCTTTCCCAGGGGGATGGTCACACCGCAACCCTTTCTCCTCCATTCTCCTCTCGGGATCTCAGGGCATGCACACACTCGGGCCTGGTGTGAGTTTACCACATATGTCTGGGACTCGAACCGCGGTCAGCTATATGGGAGTTTAGCAACATAGCCATTATGCCAACTGCTGGTCCCTACATTGTTGAAATATGATACAAATAGGACATTCTAGAGAGTGTTATCACTTTACAAAGATTTGGGAAATTCTAGAAGTTAAACAAAACAAAACAACTACCCTGAAGGCACTTAAATACATTCCCAGTTGTTAACGCATTTAGGTAAAAGTTTGATTTCACTGAAATTTTCCCCTTAACATAAACAACAAGGAGAGTACTGTCAGTAGATAGATATTGGATATGAGCAGTACTTAACGACTGGTTTGCAGTAAACCATGATCTGCATAACTTTGCCATTAAACTTTATTGCTGATGTCATTCGAATATATGCAGCTTACTAGGCTTAATTAATTGCTTGATTATATGCTCAAGTTTTCATTTTTCTTTTCATTTTTCATTTTCTAGCAAATCGTGCATTTCTAACTTTGAAATAAATTGGTGCAATGTCTGAGATCATTTGCAATAATGATAGTAAAAAAATTATAATAATTATAAAATTGATTACTACATTTCAATCCTTGTTAGAAATTGGGTAAGATTGGGGTGCTATTAGGGGGTATGTGTTTAGGGGATTAACTGAATCAGGACCAAAGTGAGTAAGTCCTTTTGACCAGATTCTCATTAAAACACGTATGTGAGGGATAGTGACAGGCAAAGTAGGCAAATTACTATCCGCAGTTAACTCCAGATACAGAGAACTAGAACAAGCTAGATGGGAGCACTGTGATTTACAAAAACGTTATGTAATACTCATGTTTTATACCTAGAAATGAATGTTTGTCACTGATTATAGATTGAGTAGGCTTAGACAGTTGCCAGCATGATTCTGAAGGGAGGAATGATAAGGACGTACAAAGAGAGACTATTCAAAATGAGTCTGCCTGGGGACCAGCAGATGGCATTATGGCTGTGTCACTGGGCTCCCATGTAGTCGACTGTAGTTCAAATCTTGAACCTGGTGGCTTAAAACTCATGCTGGGTGCGTGTGTGCAGGTGTCCCAAAAGCAGAATGAAGGAGAAGGGATTGTGGCATGACCTACCCCCAGGGGGAATAGCTCGCTTTGTGCTTCTCTGTCTCGCCATTGAACACAGGTGCCCTATAGCAAAAAAATCTCTCTCCTTAAAAAAAAAAAAAAAGTATGCCTGAAGTCTACTTCTTAATCCTGTTTTATGGAATGAGAAAAGTGTGAGTGACATGGCTAAGACTCTTTCCTTTCAAGATTGGTCATTGACTTTGGCATTATAGTTGCACAGAAGAAGAGATAGAGAGAAATAGCCATTTAAAACATGGTAAGGGACACTATCTGATGCCAATGTATCTCTCTGAGCTATTGGTATCATCCCTTCAGAAAGAAACCACATCATATACAGAGCAGTGATGTGATGAACTGCACTGTAGGAAGCCACAGGGCCAGCTGCAGGTTCTGATCCCCTGCTGGGCTCTCATATTTACTCAAGATCCCGACAAACTGAGGGGCTAGGAGATTGGGATAGCAGGTGATAAGACCCTGTGGAACGTTCTTCTATCTCTTCCTTTCTCTCTTGCTCTCCTCTGTTACACATGCATCTGTATACATACCCTCCTCTATCATGCATAAACATAAATAAACTTAAAAAAAACACACACATGCTTATGAACAGCAACACTATTCCTCCTCTCCAACCCTGAAAATTCTGAATCTACTCTATGTTTCCATGGGTATCATACAAATTGTAGTCGTTTGCCACTGTCTTCATCCACTTAGCATAATGTTTTCAAGGTTATTCATGTTGTAACATGTTATTAGAATTTCACTCCTTTTTATTAATGAATATATTCTCTTATATGGATATACCACCTTTTATTTATCCAGTCATTAGTTGATAACATTTGGGTCGTTTCTACTTTTTGGCAATTATGCATAATGCTTCTGTAAACAAGCATGTGTAAGTTTAGGTATGGACTTGTTTTCATTTCTCTTGGGAAAATATCCAGAAATAGAAATCTCTTCTAGGGAGCATGGTCATGCTGCAATCCCCCCTCTCTCTCTTTTTTTTTTAGAGATTTTTTGCTATAGGATACGTGTGCTCACCAGAGACAAAGAGAGAGACAGAGAGACAGAAAGCAAGACATCACCATCTAGGAGGGTTGGCCACACCACAGTCCATTCTCCTCCATTCTCCTCTTGGGATTTTGGGCACACATGCACACGTGCCTGGGATGAATTTTAAGTCACTGGGTCCGGGACTTGATCTGTGGTCAACTACATGGGAGACCAGTAATGTAACCTTATGCCTTCTGCTGGTCCCAAGGTTTGATTTTTTTAGGACTGGTTGGCAGTTCTTAAGTGGCTACACCAGTTTACCTTCTCACCAGTAATATATGAGGGATCCAATATCTCCAGTCTTACAAACCCTTGTTTATTTTCTTTTTGTGTATTGCCATGATAGCAGATGTGAAGTGGTATCTTGTTGCTATTTTGATTTGCATTTTAATAATGACAAATGATACAGAGCATCTTTCATATGTTTTATGGCCATTTGTATATTTTCTTTGGAGAAATGTACATTCATATCTTTTGCCCTTTTTTAGAAATTGGGCTATGTATCTTTTTATTGTTGTGTTGACAGGTTTTTCTATATATTCTGGAAAGAGCTTGTCTATTTCTTTTCTTTTTTAGGAGTTTTTTTGCTATAGGGCGCATGCGCTCACCAGAAAGAGACAGAAAATGAGAAATGCCCCCCCACCCCGAGGGGTGATGGCCACGCCGCAATCCCTTCTCCTCCATTTTCCTCTCGGGATCTTGGGCACACATGCACACGCATCTGGCATGAGTTTAAGCCACCAAGTTCGGGACTTGAATCGAGGTCGACTCCGTGGGAGTCCAGCGACATAGCTATTACACCTCGATCTTGTTTTTTAAATCTTTTTTTTTTTTTTTTTTTTTTTTTAGTATTCAGAAAAAAACATTTGGAAAAGTGCTTTGTGACAACTCGAGTTTTTCAGAAGCAGTTGCTGAGACAGAATTGGAGTGCAAATGTTTATTGGAAATGAGCACTTGTGAGAGGAAGAGTGAGGACAAGTTTAGTCATAGGGAGAAGCCGAGCTTATATGCCAGCCTCACAAACCTCAACCCTCCAATCTGGCAGTGAGCTCTGGAGTAAATCTTGCCCTTCAGAGTTGTTCTTCATCAAGTGGGAATGGCTGGGCCTTCCCTTTCCCTTTTGGCTGAATCACTTGAGGGGCAGCAGGGGAAGGTGTGAGGCTGACAAGTGGCGGACTAGTGCTGTTGGCTCCTTGCTGCTGAGCAGCAAGTTCCCCTTGAAGGGGCACCTATATTGTGTGGCTTCGTGTCTGCCACATACATGTCAAATTTTAAAATTGAGGTTGAACCTGGAGTTCACAGAGTTAGCAGAGATGCTAGTGAGCATGTTTATGGAATGAGAAAATTCAGTGCTGACTTTAAATTTGTTATTCCTGCTATTTTATGGTATTTATTGGCTATTTGAAATCTCCTGAAGATAGTTTCTACTTCTCTAATTTGGCCTGAAGTTGTGTATGTTTATAACATTGTTTGTATTTTATTGTTTGAGTCTCTTACGTAGTTTTTATATGGCATTTACATTTGACCTGTCTGAGACTGTTTGTTTGACGTAATCTGTTTTTCTAAAATATTGAGCATGGTATATTTTGGGAATTATTTTGTCCTTGGCATTGCTCTGGTATTTCTGTTACATATTATGAAAACTTCCTACCACCTAATTTTTTTGTTGTTTTGATAGGCCTCAGACTTTAGAATTGTCTTAGTCCTTGTTTACTTTCTTAAGTTTTAGCATTGTTTTGCAGATATTCTAGTTTTCTATTCTAGCCTTGGTGAGTTCCTGTCATTTTGCTAGCCAGATAACAATGGGAAACCTAACCAGATGATTGCCATTTTTGGACGCTATTAAAAATACGATAGTACAGTCCTATTTTCTAATAAAATCTTGTTTAGTTTTGCTGTGGGATGAATGTGCTAGCCACAGAGAGGAAGAAAGTGGGAAATCACCTGCTGGGAGGATGACCATGTTACATTCCCTTCTCTCTCTCTCTATTTTTTTAAAAAGATTTATTTCATTTTATTTATTATCATCATTAAATTTGACCAGAGAGAGACACAGAGTGAGAGAGAGAAAAATTGAGAAAGCTAGCTACCAGGTCCAGAACTTGGACTGTGGTCAGCCGTGTGGGAGTCCAGCGCCTTAAACACTATGCCACCTGCCTGCCTCAACATTCCCTTCTCTTCCATTCACTCAGGATTTGGGGCACTCATGCACACATGGCAGCATGGTTTTCAAGCCATCAGGTCCAGGACTCGAACTGCACAGTTGGCCATGTGAGATCCAGCACCTTAACCTCCATGCCAACAGCTGCCCCCTTATAAGATCTTTTTATTTGGTATTTCTTAACTTAGGCTGTTTCTTTTAGGTGCTTTATTTACTAAAGTATTGTGAAGAATGCTAGGATTAATTCTGATTAGTCTTAATTCTGAATTGCGAGCAGTACTAGGACAATTTTGGTTGATAACTTTAGCCTATACTATGTCCAATTTGCTCAAACTTCAAATGATAATACCACCTAATAATAGAAATTAGTGCATGAGAATACGTGCTTTCTGCAGAATTAAGAAACTGGGATTGTTTTTCTATAAAGTTAGGTAGTTTGACTTTATCAGCATGGTGCAATAGAAGGAACTCATAATTAGGAGTAAGACAGATTTAGAATCCCAACCACCTCTTACCATCTGGGATGCCTTAGCTTAGCTTAGCTTCTCAAAGCCTAGGATGCCTCACCACTGTAAAACGCTGGCTTACTACTTCATTAGTTCATCACCACCTGCCCCTAATAGCAATGAACTATTGGAATAAGTGATGTGAAAGGAATTGGTGACCTTGCGACCAGTGTATGCCTTTAGGAGATAGTCTGAACAGTGTTCTTCTTTGGACAGAACTTTAAATAAAGGAGGAACTCGTGTACTTGATCATTGTCCAGGCACACATTTTTTTTTTCTAAAGAATACAAAGAAAATACATTATATCCAAAATTTAATTTAAATTATTGTACTTATTTTCTCTTTTTGATATTTTTGTTGATATGTAATCATCGTACATATTTGTGGGGGTACAATGCGATTTTTTGGTACAGGAATATAATGTGTAATGATTAAATCAGGAAAATGAACATTCTACATCATCTCAACCATTTGTCGCACTTATGTTGGGAATATTCAAAATCCTCCATTTTAGTTTCTTTGAGGCACATAGCAAGTCGTTGCCATCTGTATTTTCCCTATTGTATTTCATAACACTAGAAACCATTCTTTCTTTCTCCTGTTTTATTCTCATTGGTCTATAAGCTTTCATTCCTTTCCCCCATCCCACCATCTTTCCCAGCAATAAGCAATCACTATTATTTGGAAACCCACATTGACTAAACAGGTATTTATCGTTGAGGGTTATTATTTATTGATAGAATGTGTTTAAGTGGTGGATATCAAAAGGCTTCTAATTTCTGTCAATTAAACTGATTTTGGTATCCTTTTGGGAGTTTGAGCACAAATTAACTGGAACTCAGTTATTTCTGATTTTATATGGGTTACTGATGTTTCTAAATGAATTTACAGTTGCAAAATGCTTTCACATACGTTCTTTCATGTAATCTTCATTATAGTCCTGGAAAGGTACCTGCTTTTATTTTCATTATTATTCCCATTACTGACGTGAGAGAAGTTATGATTTTCTCAAGGTCACTTAGGTACCGGGTGGCAGAACTGAGATTAAAAGCTTAGATTCTGGACTGGCTTCATGGTGCAGTGATAATGTATTGATCAAGAGAAGCTGTATTCCACATAGTGACTGTGACTTGAGTCCTCTACTTGGTCAGCACAAAACACTCCTGGCGCCTAAGCAAATGCCCAAGATCCAATGGGCTGGAGCACTGGAGAAAAGGGATTGTAGCATGACCAGACTCTGGAGGCTGCTTCTCTCTGTCCTCTTAACCTTTTTCTCACTCACATGTGCATGTACGAGCTCTGTCATGAATAAGGAAAAAAAAATCTATCATTAAAAAATAACAACCCCCCGCGCCCAAAAAACAAAACCCCAAAATTTCCAATGCTACTATATCATGTTGTTTCAGGAATAGTAATTATTTGAGATAGACTTAGATTGGAACCAGGTATTCCTTGTCTGAACTAAACCTTGATTCAAACATGGTCGTATTCTGTGTGGAAGCCTCCATTTTCTATACACTAGGGACCCCTGTCACCCTGGGCTTTGTTTTCTGTCTGCTCCAGTATGATGCCTTGTTCTTCAGCCCATCTCCCACAGTGCCCATAGGACTTTCTATACATACACACACACCAGAACATACCTTTTTTCCACCATAGCCTCTGAATATTTAGTACCCAATTTCATGACCTGCTCTTCACTGATGAGCAATGTATTTCAACTACTTTAGATGGGTCTTTTGATTTCTCATAATTCTCTGGTACTGATTTCTCTTGTAGTACTTTCAGTTAAGAGGAGACTATTTTGAGCTTGGTTTCCGGAACCTGACTTAGTGAGCATAGATTCTTTGGGGCCAGATTAGAACCAGACCAGTCCCTGAGGCCTCAGAGAATGAACCCAGTTTTACTTGTTCTGTGATGTATTTTGACTTCCATCTCTGCATTTGGAATATGAAGTGGAAAGGGCTTCTATTGCAAAATAACCTATATCTAGTTCGTGTTTAATACCTGCCTAAAAACAAACAAGTGTAGACAAAGAATACTTCTGTGTATCTTTCTGTATGTTTTATAAGTGCTTGTGCTGTATTTTGAGCAAACGGGGCAAATAGGAAATACTCTTCTGTTTCATGTTTTGAAACGCTGACTGGAGAAAGATTACACATGACAAGTTATTTATAGCTTTATTTATACATTGTGGATTCTATGTTGGAATCATAGAAAGGAAGAAGATATGATAATTGCTTTGTGTAGTTCACAGAATGAAATCCCAAACTGAGATGTTTTGAATCTAGTTTGTACAGTAACCATTTCTAGGAAACCATATTTAAACAGCGGTGGTTATCATGAAGTATACAACATGTCAACTGTGTCCCAATTCACATCAGTGAAAACCTTCCGCCACTTTATTCCCTATAACCTAACCTCCATCAGATAATGCCAAATAAACTATGTCGAGTGCACATATTAATATATATCAAATGTACCAAACGGCTTGCTGGCTGCATTTTCAGCAGTGTTTATCTGTGGTCATGCAGGTTATAACTCTGAATTTTTATTAGGAAAACTAAATTGAGAATTTATAATGTTCCTGATTTAGCTTCACCAGCTGTGCCACAGCCTTGGAAAATAACTCAAGAGGGTAAAAATCTAACACAGTGTATAAGAGAGGAACAGACAAATTGCTTTTACTTCATGCTTACTTGCTTTGCATCTGCTACCATAAGGTTTAAGGTCACATTTAGTAATTAGTAGTCTCCTAACTTACTCCAGCGAATTGTTATGTGATTTTCTAGGTTATCTCCTATAACATAAAAAACAAAACAACAACAAAAAAAAGATTACTAACTGTTGTTTAATTTGGAGAATCTTGAAAGTGGTTCTTTAAAATGTGAATCTTGAAAAATGACTCTGGCACCAAAAAAATATATTTATGATTTGATGTTTGTTAAAGCACAATGAAATAATCATATAAATTGTGCCATGTTGGAATCAGATAGTTTGCGGTCAATGAAAAATAACCTAATAGTTCATATGTAGAAGAAATACTAAATTAGCGGCGAGAAATAAAAAATGCAAGTGCCTAAAGTCAGACATGTATTCACAGATACGTATATATCAGCTGAGCTTGCTATTGAAAGTAGTTAGATTATTTAAGAAATTTTGTGAATCAATAAAATTGTAGGAGGAAAAGAAGGAATGGAAAACAACTGTGGACACCTGGGATAGTGTGGGAGGAGAGCGAGAAATGGCAGAGGGTGAGAAATAAGGGGGGAAAAAAAAAAAATATATATATATATATATATGAAACTAGAAATGGAAAATTATTGACAATAACATGTATGATTAAGCCACAATGCAGTATATTCTGGATGCGAAATCACATTTTGTATGCTGTGACAATACTCAGTGAATGGATGTAAATTAAGTAATTAAAACCCAAAACAACAACAACAAACACACACACACAAAAAGTGCAAGTGCCCTGGAGATAGTTGATTTAGTTTTGAAATTGCTAGTTAGCAAAGGGTTTTGCATGGGATCTTTTCCGATGAACATTTCTATTCTTGGTACAGGAATGCATGTCCTGAGTTGCTGATGAAACTTGGGCACAGATTCGTGAGACTTTAATATCTGAATATAAATAGATCGTACAAATATTGTTTTAGGTGCTATAATTATCAGTCTAGGTCTGATATATTTTCTAGGTGGCTGCTTGGCAGTTTGATTGGGCAGCTAGAAAGTCAGCTCCCATTGGGGCCGGCAGGTGGCGTGGTGGTTAGGGTGCTGGACTACCATGCAGCCCACCATGGTTTTAAGTCCTGGACCTGGCAGCTTGCTTTCTCCCTTTCTCTCTCTTGCTCTCTTTGTGTCTCTTTCTGGTGAGTATATGTGTCCTACAGGAAATGTTAAAAAATAATAACAACAATAAATAAAAGTAATTCTTTAAGAAAAAAACGAAAGTAAGCCCGTGTAAAGGGCAGTGACCATATCTGTTTTACTCACCATTGCACCCTCAGAGTCCTGCTCACTTCCTACCCTTTAGATTAGGATATTTTCTTGAAGGAAAGAAGATACCTTTTATTCATGTAGTTTATAGAGTTTTGAGTTACCTGTCCACAGAAGGAAAATAACAGCTACTTCCATGCTAAATGAAAATGTTTTTCCTGTCAAAAGTAGTTTCATATTCTAGTCATCCCTTTTAGGAGATCTCACACCACTGAGCAGCAATAATACTGCTAGTTATAGAAGGATTGGTTATACACACCTTCTGTAATATTCAATTCTCAACCACTATTATATGTGGTATGAGCTGCATTTTATAAATGAGAAAACTGAAGCTTTTGGATATTAAGTGTCTTGCCATAGGCCACAGAGCTATTATTAGGTGGTGAAGCTAAGGTTCATTTACAACAATTAAGAAAATAGAAGCTCAACATATGTTGAGCTCTTAATTATGGATCAGGCACGGTACTAAATGTTTAGAATTTGACCTCACTTCCTCTGTGAGGAAAGCATGATTATCATTTCAGTCTCACCAGTGTGGAAAATGAGGCACAGAAGAGTTAAATAATTTGTCAAGGGCTCATGGCTTGGGAGTGGTGGAGCCACAAGGCTCTTCTTTTTATGTCACAACACCTGCAATTTGAGTTGAAGTAAGGTTCTGACCCTTTGGAACATATGTAGTTTTAAATATTTATTTTCAGTATTAGTCCCTCACCACCCCCCCAAGTTTTTTTCTGCTTCTCTACCTTGCTGATTATGGAAGTGCCTCTGTTTTTAAAGATAATTGTAAAATATACCATGAATAGAAACTGAAGTTTGCTTTGTGGGTGGTAAATCAATTGAATCCGAAATCAGAGACTATTCAGTCTTGTTTTATTATTGTCATGAATGTAGTTTTTATATGATTTTTTAAAACAAGTATGGATTAATTGATGTAGTTTGAAATTTCTCATTATATGTATTGTTTTGTTTTCTTTTGAACTTTTGGAATAGTAATTTGCGTTTCTGTTGTGGGCACCCTGGAAAAAAACATTTATAGTTTTAATGCCTTCACTTTGGCCAAAGTAGAGGAGAATTAGATTTTAACAAATAATAATTTTATATTATGACTGCTTGAGAGCCATTTATAGAATATGGCTTCTAGACATTGAATTTGACATAATTTTATTTTTTAAAAGGGCTATTTTTCCCTTACAGTTTTATTTTTAATTACACCATGAGTAATTTATACATATTTTATGTATAAATGTACTTTTCTCCCCTGCATGTTTGAAGACATTCTGCCATTGTGAATGACACATGCTTACCATTAATTTTAAAAGAAATTTCAAGTTTCTGAA
Source organism: Tupaia belangeri chinensis (assembly GCF_000334495.1). Classification (NCBI taxonomy): domain Eukaryota; kingdom Metazoa; phylum Chordata; class Mammalia; order Scandentia; family Tupaiidae; genus Tupaia; species Tupaia belangeri. The sequence goes on along the minus strand of NW_006199974.1, from coordinate 5,993 downwards.
ACTACCTAAAGATACATTTTTAAAATATTAGGTGTTAGAAAAGAAATTTCAAGTTTCTGAAACTACCTAAATATACATTTTTAAAATATTATGTTTTAGGAACTAAAACTAAATAGTGATTTGGCTGAATTCAATTTAGCAAACATTAGGTGCCTTTATGTATAAGATACTGTGTTTGGCGACATGAGAATATAAATATGACAGAAACTTAATACCTCTCTTCCTGGGGCCTATAAGCCATTAGTGACTCAGATAAATACATAAATAACTATAATACAAGGCAGATGATAATAAGTACTATGGTATAGGCATCAAAAAGTGCAGTGGAAATCAGGATAGAGAGATTAATCCCAACTGGGAGGATCTAGGAAGTTCTCACGGAGTAGATAGGATTTGAGTAGAGCTTAATTTATTGCTTTCATTCATTCTAGACTGTCTTCTGAAGATTGATGTCTATTTCCTTGAGCTCTTTAATTTTGTTACCAATTTGGATAAACATGGCACAAATCCAGCAGGGAGGTCCAGATGAAAAAGAAAAGACTACAGCACTGAAAGGTACATACTTAATTTGCTTCTTTCAAATTGTGCCTAATGAAAGTGTAGGAATATTTAGGTGAACTTCCATTCATTTCAGTCCTAAAACAAGAATATCAGTACCTAAACTACTTGTAATTATTTCATTCTCCAGCAGCAATTTCAGTGTCTGAAATGCAGTACATACTTAGTAAATAATTAATAAAATTATAATTTTACACTGTAAGAATTCTTAGTACTCTTCTTATTCAAGGTCATATATTTAATGGTAAAATTAACACTATGAGTTTTGAATTGAGTCGAGTGCTATTATATGGTTTGTGTTATGTCCCACCAAAATCTCATACTATATTTTTTCTTTTTGTAGTTTTTGTTATGGGTGTGTGTACTTGCCATAGAGAGACAGAGAAGGAAAGTGAGAAATCACCTTCCCCTCCAGGGGGGGTGACCACACCACAGTCCCTTCTCCTCCAATCTCCTCATGGGATTTTGGGCATTCTCTTTCTCTCTCTCTCTCTCTCTCACACACACACACACACACACACACACACACACACACA